>NC_134519.1:1921666-2267500 GCF_027942865.1 Odontesthes bonariensis
AACGAGACACACAACCATCTACGCTCACATTCACTCCTAGGGACAATTTAGAGTCACCAATGAACCTATCATGCATGTTTTTGAGCGGTGAGAGGAAGCTGAGTACCTGGATAGAACTCACACATACACGGAGAGAACATGCAAACTCCACACAGAAGCTCCACACTCCCCAGCCGGGAGCCCTCTTCCTGTGAGGCAATGGTGCTAACCACCACACTACCGTACAGCCCTGTCACAAAAGATATTGTTAAATCCTCAAACAGTAAAAAGCTGTGAAGGTTTATTCCTTTTTCTATGGTGGGACGCTCTTTAAATTAAACTCTCTTGCCGAAAACCATTCATTAAATTCAGCTCTCACTATTGAAACTAAAATGGTGTAAAATTAAAAATGATCACATTCACTTGTTCCCACCTGAAAGCAGCTGATTCTTCTATTTTGATTCTTGATGGTGTATGTAGCGAAAGAGTTCCTTCTTATGAACATTGAGGCATATGGTTTAAATATAAGCCAACTTCTAATGTTTATGTTAATCTAAACAGACAACTGTCTTAAACTTTGCTTTTTCCCTTTTTAAAATATTGTTTTCCTGAGTAGATGTAGAAGCAAAATATGCTGGATTCAGTTGGTATGGCCCTCTCTTTTTTTTTTTTTTTTTACATCTGTGTCATATCCATTGTACTAAAAATTTGAAAAAGTCAATTACATAAAACTTTCATGTGAAATTTAGTTTTATGCTGTCTTCTAGGCCTGTATTTCTTCCCTAGAAGAAATTACCTCATATGTCCAATGTACCGCTCCCGGATAAAAACCTACTCACCATCCAAAACCTCCTTCTGTTCACAGACATGTAACTTCAGAAGTTCTGGAGGGATGACAAGATAAACGCAACTGAAGAAGTAAAAAACAAAAAACCTTTGAGTAATTCTATTGTTTTAACCATCAGCAGAGATGTACAGTGTGACCTGGGACTTTCATTTAGAAAAAAATGTAGTCAGAACAAATTTAAAATGTCAAACTATAAATTTTAAAAATCTAAAACCCTTTTACCATATGTTTTGCATGAATAAAACTTCTCTCTTATCCATAGCTGATATTATGATGCCTAAAATGTTACATTCAATTCTTTGTCAATGACCAAATGAAACAATTCACATCAGTTATTTATATTTTTACCTGACTTATTTTAGGCATTAGATCAGGTCCTAGTAGTCTTACAACTGCTATGCTTGTGATAAATAATATTGTTAAATCGTGAAAAGGTAAAGAGCTGTGTAGCTCTATTAATTAATTTGTGAAAAGCTTCCAACTCTTTGGATTCAAGGGTCCTGTTCCAAAGACTTAGCTCCACAGGCTTCAGTGAAATATCTCTGAACTATTTCAATAATAATCCTTCAAAAAATCCTCATTGTATTACTGTTGAAAACTACACATCAGTCTTTCTGATAGTAACTACAGATGGTCCTCAAGAATTTCACTGGGCCCAGTTTTATTTTCTGAGTTGTTAAAAAATTTGCTTTCTCCAGACAGATTCTCCAAAGATTCCTCCTTTAATCTGATATAAATTATGCTGATGATGATGATGATGATGATGATGATGATGATGCTGATGATGATGATGCTGATGATGATGATGAGCGCAGCATCACTGTCATTTCTAAAGCTTCCATCAGCCTGAATGGAAACAGAACACAGCAGGAGGAGGAGCTACACAGCTGAATATGAAAGGCTTCATGTTGTAACTGAGGAGCTGCTGTGTTCTCTCTGCTGTTCACTCAGTACAAGTGAAAATAATGTTTCTGCTTTTCATTTGGATGATGATCGTCTCCTTTCAGACGGGTAAGTCAACAGAAGATGGAGCCAGATTTTAAAATGGAGGATAGACAGGAAAAACATTTAGTTGATGTTTGGATTCACTTTTTATAAAAACTAAACTGAGATTACAGAGAAAGAATTCAAATCAAAAGATCATGCTGAAATCTGTCTTTGTTGTTTTCAGGATCCTCTGAGGATTTACTGACACCATCTAAAGATGTTCTGATGGGTTTGGAAGGAGACGATGTGACTCTCTCCTGCAACTATTCAGGCTCTGTAGATTATCTCTTCTGGTACCGACAGAATTCTGGTTCAGCTCCACTGCTTGTCATCGGAGGATTATCAGATGAAAAAGAAGAAAAGTTTTCTTTAAAACATAAGAAAGAGAAAAAGGAGTTTGATCTGGTGATCTCCTCTGCTGCAGTGACAGACTCTGCTGTGTACTACTGTGCTCTGCGGCCCACAGTGACAGGAAACACCAAAACTCTGTACAAAAACCTTTGGAGCAAAGACAAAACAATACTCCACAACATCCACTAGAGGGACTCACACACTGTTAAAGCACTGATTGTTGAGTCATTGGACTGATGACAAAGACAACAGAGAAATGAAGCAGTAAAGATCAGATACAGAGACAGAGCTGCTGTGGAAGCAGAACAGAATTTGATTGGTTGAGTTGAAGTCAAACAATCCTGTCAACAGGTAATGGGCCCCGCCCACTGAACTTCAGCTCATCCAATGACATTATTTCTTCCTCATTCTACTGCAGTGGAAGAACATTGTTCATCTGCTGTCTGTCTGGCTTTAAGAACTCCAAAGACATGTTGCTTTACCTCTTTTTGCTTCTATCTCACATTAAAGGTGAGTTTAAGAACAGGGATTAAAGTTTTGTTGAAGCTGCTGCATTAACCAGATATACAGACTGCATTTCACTACTTTTCTTCTTCCTTTGCTCTGATAGAATGAAAATCATGTTTGGATCATCTTGTAAATTGAACTGGCAGAGTTCTACAGTTGATTTAGTTGTGAATGTCCACAGAGTAACACTGTACAGGTGACATTTCCCACTGTCTTCTCCTCTCAGCCTCATGGACAATGTTAGTCTAATGGCTTCATTTTCTCTACTTTTTCCAGGACTAATAGCTGGAGACACAATCTCTCCTCAGCAAGATGAAGTCAGTGGAAGAGAAGGACAATCTGTCACTCTCACATGTACATATCAGACAGATAACAGAAATGTTTGGCTTTACTGGTACAAACATCATTCTGACCTTCAGGCTCCTCAGTTTATACTCTGGAAAAGAGCAAAAGGCTCCACAGATGAATATGTTCCAGATAATCGATATGGCTCCCAAACATCAGCTACATCCACTGAACTGACCATCACAAAGCTAACCCTGGCAGACACAGCTCTCTACTACTGTGCTGTAGAAACACAGTGATACAAAGTGTAGAAGAGGCTGTACAAAAACCTGAACTCAGATATCTGACTACTCTTCAAAGAGGAGGGAAGTGGTGTTCAAACCACAGCTTCATATCAGATGGATTCTGCTAATTCCTGTTTTATCAGAGTCACTGTGGTTCCAGCTGCTAATGAAACACTGTGGGAGGATTCACATGAGCAGCAGATCCACATCAACAAGAAAACAACTACATGATGCTGCAAACACAATACAACATGGAAACAAACACAATTATATGTTAATAACTTTGAAGTCCCCATGAAATAAACTCTGTGTTTGTGAATAATTTTAGTTTTTCTGAAAGAAAACTTGCAGCTAAATCCAGCAGTATCAGAGTTCATCATCAGGTTTCACAGAAACTCCATCATCACTGCTGTCCACTTCATACTGTGTAGGAGATGTTCCAAACTTACCTCTAAAGCAAAGTCCATTCATCTTGCACCCAAAAATAAAAACTAATGAAAAGTTTTATTCTGTCTAAATATTCAGAGATGTCAGTTCATGTATTACTGTATAGTGAAGAACAGCATTGGTAGTTTAATTAGACAAAGGGTTCAGATTAACCTCCACAGTTGTTACTTTCAGCCCAAATACATGTTGTGTTTGTACATTAAGTTCATGCTGGGTACCTGCAGAAAACCGTGTTAACAAAGTTGATCTGAAGAACTCACAAAAACAAGTTCTGATGGGACTCATGCTGCATTCACTGTCCATCAGAAGTGGGAAGTTGGAACACTGAGTCTCCTCATTTTCAATCTCTGTGTGTTATCTGTGATCATCTGATTTTATTGATTTGTCACAAAATTGTTTTTCTCCAGATAGATTTTCTAAAGATTCCTCCTTCAACCTGACGTAAATGATGATGATGATGATGATGCTGATGATGATGATGATGATGATGCTGATGATGATGATGATGCTGATGATGATGCTGAGTGCAGCATCACTGTCATTTCTAAAGCTTCCATCAGCCTGAATGGAAACAGAACACAGCAGGAGGAGGAGCTACACAGCTGCATATGAAAGGCTTCATGTTGTAACTGAGGAGCTGCTGTGTTCTCTCTGCTGTTCACTCAGTACAAGTGAAAATAATGTTTCTGCTTTTCATTTGGATGATGATTGTTTCCTTTCAGACGGGTAAGTCAACAGAAGATGGAGCCAGATTTTAAAATGGAGGATAAACATGAAAAATATTTAGTTGATGTTTGGATTCACTTTTTATAAAAAGTAAACTGAGATTAAAGAAAATTAATTAAATAATTCAAAAGATGATGCTGAAATCTGTCTTTGTTGTTTTCAGGATCCTCTGAGGATTTACTGACACCATTTAAAGATGTACTGATGGGTTTGGAAGCAGACGATGTGACTCTCTCCTGCAACTATTCAGGCTCTGTAGATTATCTCTTCTGGTACCGACAGAATTCTGGTTCAGGTCCACAGCTTCTCATCAGAGTTTATTCAGATGAAAAAGAAGAAAAGTTTTCTTTAAAACATAAGAAAGAGAAAAAGGAGTTTGATCTGGTGATCTCCTCTGCTGCAGTGACAGACTCTGCTGTGTACTACTGTGCTCTGCAGCCCACAGTGACAGGAAACACCAAAACTCTGTACAAAAACCTTTGGAGCAAAGACAACACAATACTCCACAACATCCAGTAGAGGGACTCACACTCTGTACCTCTTGTTTGTTACAGAATAAACCAAAATCAATATGTTTGCTACATCACTCAACTCCTTGTTATGATAAATTCTAGATTATGAATAAAGTACAATAAATGGAGATATTATAATTTCTTATTCAACTAAGAAAAAAATCTAGTATCAGAAAAAAAAGGAACGAGATGTGTGTTTTGTATAATATGGAAACAATCAATGTAGATCGTAATAAGTAACTATCTATACCGTCACTCTAGTGCTGATGACAGACCATTTAACATGATGAACACCTCATTATAAACTGTTCCAACCACAAAATCAACTAAACCTTAAATATTTGGTAAATCACAAAAAAACCCATCTTTCAGATCACACAACAATCAAATTGCACAACATTCAATAAACTCACACAACTGTTGAACCAGTTTCCAGCAGTTATTTAAGTTTCAATTAAGTCTTAAATGTGTCCATATGTTTTTCTTTTTCTTTTTTTTTGTAATAATTTTCACCCGTTCAATTCAACTGAATTTCTCACCTTTATGAATTTCTGTTTGATCCCAACAACAATCACTTTAAGCAAAACTTTTCCCACATATTTTACAAGAATGCTGGTTCACCTGATTTATTTAGAAAAGGTACAAATACAGCAATTTATTTTAAATTGAAGGTTTGAGGATAAAATAACTCTTCTGTTATATGTTGAACCTTTACATTTTGAGGTGTTGAATAAAGAGAAATCATAGAGACCTATAATCTGATACATAAATGGTGACAGACAATAAAATTCTTGTCAGTTGGATTTTATTTGTACAAACACCTCTGTGCAGTAAAATGGAGCTCTTTATTTGTACATTTCTAGTAACAGATACAGAAGTCCTGTAACCTGGATCAGTGTTGGTAAAATTAGAAGTTATGAAGAGTCAATGTTTGATGAGTAAAGTTATATAGTCAGAAGAAAAAAATGTTAATTTAGTCAGACTTAGAGAAAGGATGAGATGATTTTCTATTCTTTCATTTGCCTTTAAGGTCTCATAAAATGAGGATAAAAAAAACAATCCAGCCAGACTCACAATACCAATGACCAGAATGTTTTATCTCCAACTGACTCTCAGGCCTTCCAATAATCTCACTGACAAGCTTGTTAGATCGGGTTCTTTTAGTAGGAGGCTCAAGAACGGACCGGAGTAAATTCAAGTGAAAATGAAGTCTTTATTGGTATGGCAACAAGTGGAGCATTTCAGCGCTGGTCTCAGTCTGACAGAACTCTCGCAGGAATCCTTCAGACAGAGCCCCGTATCTCCGGTTACACCTCGTATATATGTCTCCTAGTTTCCCGAGGTGGATCCCTTGTTGATCAAATGTGATTGGATATGAATTGTCTAACTCAAATAATGTCTCTGAGGAATTCAAATAATGTGTGTGTATCAATCTGCCCTTGGTTTCCCAGACTTTCCTGATTGTTTTGTCTGTCTACTCCTGCATCACTTAAGGTCATATGGAAAAGTACTGAGACTTATTTCATTCCTAATGTCTAAGAACAAAGCCAATTATAACAATCCCCCTTTTGAAGTGATTTTATCATTTCAACTAATTCAGTCAAATAACTGAGGTAGGAATGTAATATTCTGTATTGTGTCACATCTGTATTAGCAGTAGCAAGTTTTTAGCAGTACCCCCCAAACTGCAAGAGCCACTTACCTTTTGAGATGTAGCACAACCAGTTAGGAGATATCTGTCATCCCCCTTTTAAAGTGACTTCATGTATCATTATGTAAGCTCATGTGTAAGCTGGTCTTCTTTGCAATTAAAAGCAGCAAGCAAATCTTCATTGCACAGGCATGGAAATAGTAAACATAATTCTAATGCTTAAGCTACACCTTCAAATCCGGACTATTCCATCATTTTACTCGGAACAGAAACTCTTTCCGAGAGGGTTAAAACCTTCATAAGTCACTGATTATAACTCTGCAAATGAGCACATTTAGAAAATAATTTTGATGCGTTAGCAAAACCTTCTATATCAGGAGTATTAATCAAGATTCTAGAAATAGAGACTCTTTTCTAGTAAGTTTAAAACCTTCCTTACTCAACTGATAATAATTCCGCAAATGAGCACATTTCTTAATAGATTATATGTAAATAATAATTTGCTATATGTATTGTGTGTATGTGGCCCCGAACCTATCCTCTGTGGACTCTTTGTTCATAATGGCCTAAAACCTTATGTGGTTAGCAAGGCCTTGCTCCCTCATAAGTACCATAACAACACAATACTGATTAATCCAAAAAATTCACATCATTTCCATACTACTGACATCAAACATTGCATACGGCCATTAACATTACCAGCAGGTTCGTCCACCGTTTGCAGCGAATAGGAGCGAAAACCCGATGTATCCGGGAAAAATTCACCTATGGCCCCTAGTTGCACTTGGCGACCGACCAACTTATTACCGTTCTAAGTCTAAGGTCCCGCTCCAAACAGCCGAGTCACCACACTGGCAATTGACATTCTAAAAATGATTCATTATCACCCTTTAAGAGGAATCAGCTAAACACTTTACAAATGAAATACAACACATTTAATTTTAACCAAGGCTCGACTATATGAGTATATTAGCCTCTTGAACAATTATGATTAACTTTTCTTTTAGATTATATATCTTTCTTAGATGACCACGTGACGAGTCGTGTGGTCTCTTGTGGTCCAATCCTGTCGGTGCTCGGTTCTCCTCTTGGCTGAACGTCTGTTCAGCATTCTGATCCGGAACTAATCTTGGAAGGAGAGGTCACCAGTACATCACTTCCCTGAGGGATATTCAGCATCCCCTCCCTAACTAATTTTCTTTTGGGATAATTTTGTTGTGTAGTTCTCCACCATCATCTTGGCATGATGGGAAAGGCCTCCCAGAACTCAAGCTTATGAGTCCTCCGGCCGTACGTCCTGTAGTGGTTCTGAATCTGTGGAATAATATTAGGGAATCTCGCAGCGCAGTAGTGCAAAATGTCATTTGCACTGTATTTTTATACTTAGGGTATCTCTCTTTGAAAGGTTCAATTTCAATGCCCAATTCATTCTTAATTTATTTTTCATATGGACCCCAAACAAAACCAAACCAAAATAAATAAAATAAATAAAAATCAAATAAAAAATCATAAAATAAACATAAACCAAAACAAAACAACTGGCCAGATGGTATAACCCTTGCTTTTAGGAACCAGAATAGTCATCAAACTGCTGTGCAGCCTTAATGAGAAATCCAGTACCATCACCTTATTTTGCTGTGACAAACTTCAAATCATTTAGGGAACACATCATCACGATCAACATCAACATCAGCACAGTTGGTATAATCCTTGTTTTTAGGATAATTCTGCTGTGGAAAAATCATCGTTCAGTTTTGGGATCATGACAACACACAAACAACACTCAACACCAGACACCACAGGTTAGGACAACAAATGACAGACAACAGATGACAAACATATATCGCATTTCTGGGTTTGCTCAAGCAAACGTCATATTTTCATTACCCCCTACCCGAACCAGGGTTTGCATCCCCACCCCGCTGTGACTGGTGTGCAGTTGGTGAGAGTGAGTTGTATGGCTTTGTTTTTGCTGGTATTTTTAGTGATTATAGGACTGTTTAGGTGAGTTTGTCTGCTGAATCTGCTAGTGTGTCTTGTCCTGCCTCCACCTCTGGCACCTTCTATACTTTCATTACCCCCTACCCGAACCAGGGTTTGAATCCCATTCCCGCTTATCTTACCTCTTTTATTTCTCCCCCTACCCGAACCAGGGTTTGCATCCCCACCCCGCTGTGACTGGTGTGCAGTTGGTGAGAGGCTGAGGTAGCTTGTGGCTGTAAAAAGATGGTTGTTGTGGTGTGAGGAGCAGATCTATATAGGGAGTATAGGGAATTACTCACTGAGTCTGGTCCTTTATTTTATTATTTATTTTCGTTAGCACAAGTTTCTTGTGTTTACCTTGAATAGGGATGGCTCAGGTGATCCTGAAACATCCCATAGTTAAGCTGCTATAGGCCTAGACTGCTGGGGGGCCTCATCTGTCACACCTTTCCTCACTTTACTCTCTTTATGTATATGTGATATTATTGTGGTCATTAACTCGTGTTTCCCTGTTCCAACAGATATCCTTTGAATGGTGTTACAGTGCCGCCGCCGCCGCGCCCCCCCCCCCCCCCCCCCCCCTCCCTTTCTGTCTTCTCAAACCCCAGCTGGTCGAGGCGGATGGCCACCCTTCCTGAGTCTGGTTCTGCCAGAGGTTTCTTCCTGTTAAAAGGGAGTCGTTTCTCTCCACAGTCGCCTCAGGCACGCCGCTCAGGCCGGGAGATTGGACCGAAAAAACAAAAAGTTTTCAGTGCAATCTGTTGGTTTTCTTAGCTAGGAAATTGTTTTTGAATTGGCTCTATATGAACGAATTGGATTATTTTATGAATTATGATTATTATTAATTAATTGAATTCCAATTGGCTTGAATTGGACTTACTATCTAAGTGCCTTGAGATGACATTTGTTGTATTTGGCGCTATATAAATAAAAATGAATTGAATTGAATTGAATTTTCATTGGGGCCTAAGTATACAAACAGTGGTTTTCATATTATGAGTTTGATTCCATGTCTTCCTTTTCCAGGTCCGGGAAGTCTTAATGCAAAAGAAGATACAAACACACACAGAATTTTTGGGAAAATTGGAGAAGTTTTAGTAAACCATGATTAATTGTTAATTTATTGCCGAACTGCTCCACTGCAGTTTCTCCTCCTGTGTTGTTGTTTGCTGCAGGACAGAAATATTTGTGGTTAGATCTCATTTTGGGAGCAGCACAGCATCAAGAAAGCAGACATTTTTCCAATGACTAACTGATTAACTTGTTTAGGTTAAATATTGTCTGTCCTCTCTTAATTCAGGTCAGAGCGTTAAAAATAAACTTTCAGCATAACCTGCTTTATTCTTACTTGTTAGTTAGTAATAATGTTGTTTAATTCTTACCAGTGGCTGCGTTTTTTGATGCTGAGCCGTACACAGACAGTTCAGGAATAGCATTAAGTTTTTTCCGGTTCTAACTGAATCAGAAACACCTCATGTGGTACCAACAGTGTGACATCAGAGCTGTTTCTAACATCACATGATACCATAACATGTTTTCATACAGATATTAAAAACATAGGTTCATTTTATTTCTTTATTTATCCTAATTTATCCTTTATTTTTGTTTGAGGATCACGTTGTGGTCCCTGCTCCTGATTTTGCTTCCAGTATGTGTGGCATGTGTGTGTGTGTGCGTGGCTTTATATGTGAGTGTGCATGTGTCTGTATGTGGCCTTGGGTTTCACTGCTTTGTTTTATCTGAAATATTGTCTTGGATGAGAAGTGCTATATAAACTGCTATATAAATAACGTCTGATTGATTGATCGATTTAGTGTAGTAGATTAAAAACTTTCTGGTCATCTCTAATGGAACGTCTTCCGATGACCCAAAACAACTAATTACAGAACATTTCATTCATCCCATTCATATCCTTTTTCTATCAACCATCACGCCACCTATTGGCGTTCTTCTCCTTCTCCCTCAGGTAGCCCTTGTCCCCCAAGCCGTTAGTGCCCCCTTTGGGAACTCCCCCTTTGGGATCTCCTCAGCCCCCACTCACCATGGCTGTCGCTTGGCAACCGAACCTTTTTCT
Organism: Odontesthes bonariensis; assembly: GCF_027942865.1. Lineage (NCBI taxonomy): Eukaryota > Metazoa > Chordata > Actinopteri > Atheriniformes > Atherinopsidae > Odontesthes > Odontesthes bonariensis. Next base: position 1,932,300 of record NC_134519.1, read on the forward strand.
CACATTCACACAAGTCCTCATAGTGTCCCAAAAAAGCTATGGACAGGGTATTTTCTCCTCGTCCAGGCCTCATGTGGGACAACCTGAAAACATTCATATATAGGTCATATATTATATATCATATAAAATAGTAGGTTAAATAATGCATAATATAATGCATAATAGGGATATTTTCAGCCAAAGTTAAGTCTGTGTCTGCATAGATCTTTATTTTGGCTTTCTAAGCTGCCCTGTGCTCAATGTTTTTAAATGCGCCATAAAAACAAACCTTGACTTGTCTTGTTATGGCTCAGTCTTTGCTGCAGCTGTCCTTTCTGTATTTTTCCAATGCCCTAATTTATTTAAACTTCTATGAAGCACTTTGCTGCTTTATTAAGTTAGCATATTAATTGTTTCTTAGATCTGCTGCAGTTAAGTAGTTTAATGATTTAGTTAAATAGTCAAATGGTTTAGTTTGAATCTAAATATTGGTGATAACTATTGACTCAGAATTGGTGATCTGAGGCTGAGGAAATTTAGAGCAGCTAAAATTTTAAAGTCAAGTTAATATCTCCTAATAACAATAAAGGCTTTAATAACTTTAAGATGATATCAAATTGTTTGACATCTGACTGTCTGGCCGTGATATTAAATCCTAAATCCTGGTTTTTTAACTTATGTCGTATGGTCTGACTGTCTGATCTCAGTCCTGTTGCAGGTGGAATCATAAAGTTTCACTTTGTAGAAAATTTTGTTCAGATATTTTTTTTTTTAATTAAAGGCGCAAATCTCCTAAACACTTTGCTTGTGTATTTGACTTTAGCTCTTTAAGAGAGATGTTAAATCCTATTTCAGCAACAGTTTTTATGAATGTCTCAAACACTGTTCTTCCTGGATTTTATTGTTTCTTATCTCATCTCTGTGATTTTTTTCATTGTAAAGCTGTTTTCAGTTTATATACATATTTTGGTGTCTTTCCTAATCATATGCACTTTAAAATAGATGGATGAATCATTACTATTTGCTCTAGTACAAAATTAAACCCCTATTATAAGCAGTATATCATTATAAACACAGGCCAATGATCACCCAGAGTCTGTTTGGATTGTTGTCACTCAGGTCTGAATGAGAGAAAAAGCAGGGTTGAGAAAAGACAATCTTAGGGTGTGCGCATTTATGACAAAGAGAACAACTATAAAATTAAATTGGGAATATTATGGCTCAAAAAGTGTTTGAGGCTTTTCATTATTCATTATTCATTATTTCTTGTAACGCTGCTGCACAGCTGATCTTTAGTTAGTAACTTCAGGCCTCAGGTCAAGCCTCCAAATCTGTTGATTCTTTCTTACAGGTCTCTTATTAGTGCATTGATGCTGAAAAACAATTATTAACTTTTGTCAATAAACTTTGGGATCAAATATATCATATATCAACTTTTTCCTTCTGTATTATGCATGTGCTTGATTCTTACTCTCTCGTTTGTTTTGAAAACATTTTGAACACACACTCAGCCTCAGTGGAGCAAACTCGCACACTCTTTTTCTGCATTTCTCCAGTCTAATTTATCTGTCCCTCGTTTTACTTCTCACCCCGGGACCATTTCTTCCATCTTTCTAACGTGTCAACCAGCACCGACCCCAGAGAGCCGGATTTGCATTTTTTCCAGTCGTCAATCAATTTTTGTGACATATTCAAAAGTTATACACGTGTTATTCAAAGTATATGGAAGGCCTTAGTTGCCCAAATGCTGAAAGTAGTGAAGAAACTTCTACGCAGAACGCTGTGTTCTGTGCGCTCCACTTATCAAAGCATTTGTTTATTCCAAAACTTTGGGTCACACCATAAAAATACTGATTTCCCCAAACAAAGCGACCCGTATAGCACGCGCAGCCACTTGTTCTCCCCCTTTTTATCTATACCAACCCCAATATTGAACAGAAACCACTCGAGATCTGCTGGCGCAGTCAAATATCTTCGAGCGGCAAACCCCACCCCACAGTTGCATGAAAATAAAAAAATCTGACCCTGTGTCCTACAGTATAAATTTATTCTTGTCAGACCGACTGTCTCGGGATTATAGACCGCTTCGCACCCCGGAGGTCTCAATCCCTCGTTCTAACTTTCGTCAGAGGAGAAACCTTCCGTGTCGGAATTCCACTAATTTTATTCATTTATTTTGTTGACCCCCTCAATTTGGGGATTTTATAAACTACTTCGGCCACACTTAGCTATTAGTGCACGGAAACAATTTGAAGACAAGCTCCCCGCATGGGACATTCATTTATAAAATGAATTTATCTTGTCACTTTGTTCGAATTCACTTGTCAGGACACTTATTCACTTTCCCTATGTGAGACTATGTGTATTATACTTCACGTGTTACCATACAATGCAAACATCAGACAGTACATTAACACTTGGATTCACTATGACCAGAGGACAACTTAATTCAGACAACTTCATTTAGTTTACCCAATATGCAGATATTTCACATTTAGTCATTAAGTGGTGTTCTGCTCACCTTTTCTCTGGCGCCTGATTGTCTGAAAAAAGCTGTCCCTCCAATCACCTCGAGGCGTCCTCCCTCGGACGGGGTCGGTCGCACGGCACGGTGGTCCTTTAGCCTTCGAACCTCGTGTCACGGCACCATTTGTTAGATCGGGTTCTTTTAGTAGGAGGCTCAAGAACGGACCGGAGTAAATTCAAGTGAAAATGAAGTCTTTATTGGTATGGCAACAAGTGGAGCATTTCAGCGCTGGTCTCAGTCTGACAGAACTCTCGCAGGAATCCTTCAGACAGAGCCCCGTATCCCCGGTTACACCTCGTATATATGTCTCCTAGTTTCCCGAGGTGGATCCCTTGTTGATCAAATGTGATTGGATATGAATTGTCTAACTCAAATAATGTCTCTGAGGAATTCAAATAATGTGTGTGTATCAATCTGCCCTTGGTTTCCCAGACTTTCCTGATTGTTTTGTCTGTCTACTCCTGCATCACTTAAGGTCATATGGAAAAGTACTGAGACTTATTTCATTCCTAATGTCTAAGAACAAAGCCAAATATAGCTGCAAGCAGCAATGTGGGGGTCCTAGCAGAATGGCACAATAGGGAAGGCTTGGGCCGCTCAGGAAGGCTTCGTGAGTCCATGCACCAAGTTTGGCATCGATACATCAATGCATCGCAGCGATACGGCCAAATGTCCCATTTGCGCTTCGGCATGGAGTTTGATTGGCTGCCGCGGTTACACGGTAGTGAAATAAAAAAATCCACATGATAACTTATGTGCGGCTTGGTCTGAAGATTCTATTTGCCAAGTTCCGTCGAGATTGGACACTCTCAGAGGCCTGAAATGCGTTTTGAAGGTTTTTGATTAAATTCAAAATGGCGGACATTCCAAGATGGCGCTGATGACGTCATGATGTGCTTTGACCTCGGCTTCATCCAGGGATTCCATTGGTACCTCATTTGTGACATTTAGACCAAGTTGTCCAAAGATATGGGCAAAAATGCATTTTGGCTACATATAGCGCCACCTATAGGCCAAACGTCACCAAACTTCTTGGGCCTCTTACCTTTGCAGTCTTGAGTCTGTGTTATAAGTTTGACGTCATAACATTAAATGGTTGCCAAGATATGACCTCACTTCCGGTTTGGGGGCGTCAACCTCGAGTTTGATTGGCTTTTATGGAAAAATGGAAGCCTAATTAAAAATTCCACACAATAACTTTTGTGCGGCTTGGTCTTAAGAGTCTATGTGCCAAGTTTCGTGATAATTGGACAATCTCTGTGACCTGAAATGCTTTTTTAAGCTTTTTGATAAAATTCAAAATGGCGGAAAATCTAAGTATACGCAAATTGACGTCATAGGGTGCGTTGGACTCGTCATGATCAAAGAATTCCAATGATGTCTTGTTTGTGAAATTTGGGCCAAGTATTCAAAAGTTATTAGGCTGAATGCACTTTGAACTTTGGCGTGTTGGTGGCGCTAGAGAGTAAGCTCTTGGGCCATGAAAATTCTTGAGTTTGTGATTGGCACTTGGCTAATTACGTGTGCCAAATTTCACAACTTTTTACCGTAGCGTTCATGGGGCTGCCATAGACTTCAATTGCAGCAGAAAGTAGAAGAATAATAATAAATATAGCTGCAAGCAGCGATGTGGGGGTCCTAGCAGAATGGCACAACAGGCAAGGCTTGGGCTGCTCAGGATGGCGTCGTGAGTTCATGCACCAAGTTTGGCATCGATACATCAATGCATCGCAGAGATACGGCCAAATGTCCCATTTGCGCGTCGGCGTGGAGTTTGATTGGCTGCCGCGGTTACACGGAAGTTAAATAAAAAAATCCACATAATAACTTATGTGCGGCTTGGTCTGAAGATTCTATTTGCCAAGTTCCGTCGAGATTGGACACTCTCAGAGGCCTGAAATGCTTTTTGAAGGTTTTCGATTAAATTCAAAATGGCGGACATTCCAAGATGGCGCTGATGACGTCATGATATGCATTGACCTCGGCTTCATCCAGGGATTCCATTGGTACCTCATTTGTGACATTTGGACCAAGTGGTCCAAAGATATGGGCAAAAATGCATTTTTGCTACATATAGCGCCACCTATAGGCCAAGCGTAACCAAACTTCTTGGGCCTCTTACCTTAGCAGTCTTGAGTCTCTGTCATAAGTTTGACGTCATGATATCAAATGGTTGCCAAGATATGACCTCACTTCCGGTTTGGGGGCATCAATCTCGAGTTTGATTGGCTTTTATGGAAAATTGGAAGCCTAATTAAAAATTCCACACGATAACTTTTGTGCGGCTTGGTCTTAAGAGTCTATGTGCCAAGTTTCGTGAAAATTTGACAATATCTGTGACCTGAAATGCTTTTTTAAGCTTTTTGATAAAATTCAAAATGGCGGAAAATCTAGGTATACGCAAATTGACGTCATAGGGTGCGTTGGACTCGTCATGATCCAAGGATTCCAATGATGTCTTGTTTGTGAAATTTGGACCAAGTATTCAAAAGTTATTAGGCTGAATGCACTTTGAACTTTGACGTGTTGGTGGCGCTAGAGAGTAAGCTCTTGGGCCATGAAAATTCTTGAGTTTGTGATTGGCACTTGGCTGATTACATGTGCCAAATTTCACAACTTTTTACCATAGCGTTCATGGGGCTGCCATAGACTTCAATTGCAGCAGAAAGTAGAGGAATAATAATAATAATAATAATAATAGGAAAAGCTACTAACACAATGGGTTCCTGCAGCTTCGCTGCTAGGACCCCCAATTATAACAAGCTGCTGGAAGCCTGTTTTTCCACCTTTAAACTCAACGTTTTACCTCCAGCAGAGGGCGACGTTAAGAGTAGGCGGTGCTCTCCTTCTGCTCTGTGTTCAAGCATTCTGTCAATAAGAACTGCTGCTGTGAAGAGAACAATTGTCAGACTGAATGTTGAACATCAGCTAGTTTCTCCTGTTGATTTAAACCTTGTTGTACAGATGGGACATTGGCTGTGGATTATTCTTGCTGCTCTTTTCTTTGGTAAGATACAAAGCTCAACATGTTTCCTCTTCAAACACTTGAACACATTACTGAGCTGCACATGAAGAACTTTTAAAGATCATTCTACAGTAAATTAGAGCAGATCATTTCTGCTGCCATGTGTTACCTTGTACAAACACCTTTATGGTTCAAAGTGACAATGATCAGTGAAAATAGCATCCATTCTACGTGTGATAGAACTATTTAAAGCGGCTGATTGTTCTCCATTAATCAATCATCTTTATTGATTCACTTCTTCCTCCGCTTGTTTTGTTCTTCCCCAGAGTGTAAAGGAGAAGACACAGTGACCCAGCCAAGAGAAGATGTCACTGCTGCTGAAGGAGGCTCAGTTACACTCAACTGTACTTATGAAACCAGTAATAAATTTCCTTATTTGTTCTGGTACAAACAAGGAGTAAGTAGTTATCCAAAGTACATGCTGAAACGATACTCAACCACAGGAACAACAGCAGGAGAAAATGCTCCAGAGTTCAGCAAAGACAGATTTGATGCTGACCTCAAAGGAAAATCTGTTAATCTGAAGATCCAGAAGCTTCATCTGTCTGACTCTGCTGTGTACTACTGTGCTCTGCAGCCCACAGTGACAGGAAACACCAAAACTCTGTACAAAAACCTTTGGAGCAAAGACACACAATACTCCACAACATCCACTAGAGGGACTCACACACTGTTCCACTTCTCTGGTTTGTTATGCTTCTGCCAACATTCCTTGTACAGATGAGAATAAAACATACCTCAGTGTTTTTGCTGCTTCATTGAACTCTTTGTGATGTTTACATTTTAATTCTTAATAAAATAATAGAAATATAAAGTATGACAAACAAATGAACAAGATAGTGTGTGTTCTGTATTATAACTCATCAATGTGGTGTTGTGAGATATCTATTATCATGAATCTTTGCTTAGATAGATAAATGTAAAAGCCAAACATGTGACAGCTCATACAGATGAAATATAAATCTGTTTGTCACGTGTATTTGATTCGGAGTATTTTCTTTACATCAGGGAGTCAAAACACCATCGACTGCTAACTTAATGAATCTGGCCTCCTTTGTTTTTAAAAAAACCTTATTTAAAATGTTTGTTGGTCACCTGGAGGAACAAACACTGTATAAACCACAAAACAATCCCTTTTTTCACTTATTTATTTTAGTTTTATCTTAATGATGTGGTTTTAATCTAAAAATAACAAATACCTACTCGTTCAGAGTTCCATGAGTTTTAAATGGAAAATTAAAACATTAAGATAACTCTTAATCAAAAAATTCCTGACATGTTGATAATAATAGACAATAACTTTCTGTCCTCTTACGTCAAGACTAATCCTACAAACTGGAATACAATGCGACATGCTGGAAGATTTCACGCCATCCACCTTGAAAAAAATTACCTGCTCATCATTTTGTGGTTAAAAAGGCAGAAACATGGGGGGTTAGGGTTATTGGAGCTTATCTGTGTCCTAAACCATCTGACAGTAAACTCACAATTAACTTGATCAAAATCAATACCAAAAATTCTAACCAACCAAACAGTTGAAGCATTATCAACATACTTGATACAGTGTACACATGGCTAAATAGAAATATAAGTGAAACATCACATTCTCTTAAAAAACAAATCCCTGAACAGAGGAGCTCCAGACGTAAAACATGAAGAGGTTTCCAATCCATCACAGGATGCCGTATATGAATGCTGCTTGCTGTTTTGTTCTGGATGTAAGTTTTATAATGACCCTGATGAAAGCCAAAAGCCAAAATACGTTCACAAAACAATGAAATGTTCCATGAATAAATGTTAAATATGTTGCTGAATTTCTTTCATCTTAATAAAATCTTTTACCACATATTTTTCAAATTGACCAAATGAGAACTTTTTAAGTGACACTTTTGCCAAATGCCAAGAACTGATTGCATGTTTTTTTAAATGAGTTCAGATCTGAAAGAACATTCTAAAATTCTCAAAAAACTTGTCATATTTTACAGACTGATTCCCTGTTCCGGTCTGAAAGTGATATTCTGACTTGTGAATGCTATCTAAGTTGAAATATAATGTTTTACTTGAAATTTTTTACTTGCATTCACTGTCCATCAGAAGTGGAAAGTTGGAACACTGAGTCTCCTCATTTTCAATCTCTGTGTGTTATCTATGATCATCTGATTTTATTGATTTGTCAAAAAATAGTTTTTCTCCAGATAGATTTTCTAAAGATTCCTCCTTCAATCTGACCTAAATGATGATGATGATGATGATGATGAGTGCAGCATCACTGTCATTTCTAAAGCTTCCATCAGCCTGAATGGAAACAGAACACAGCAGGAGGAGGAGCTACACAGCTGCATATGAAAGGCTTCATGTTGTAACTGAGGAGCTGCTGTGTTCTCTCTGCTGTTCACTCAGTACAAGTGAAAATAATGTTACTGCTTTTCATTTGGATGATGATCGTCTCCTTTCAGACGGGTAAGTCAATGGAAGATGGAGAAAGATTGTAAAATGGAGGATAAACATGAAAAACATTTAGTTGATGTTTGGATCCACTTTTTATAAAACTAAACTGAGATTACAGAGAAAGAATTCAAATCAAAACATCATGCTGAAATCTGTCTTTGTTGTTTTCAGGATCCTCTGAGGATTTACTGACACCATTTAAAGATGTACTGATGGGTTTGGAAGGAGACGATGTGACTCTCTCCTGCAACTATTCAGGCTCTGTAAATTATCTCTGCTGGTACCGACAGAATTCTGGTTCAGGTCCACAGCTTGTCATCGGAGGATTATCAGATGAAAAAGAAGAAAAGTTTTCTTTAAAACATAAGAAAGAGAAAAAGGAGTTTGATCTGGTGATCTCCTCTGCTGCAGTGACAGACTCTGCTGTGTACTACTGTGCTGTGAGGCCCACAGTGACAGGAAACACCAAAACTCTGTACAAAAACCTTTGGAGCAAAGACAACACAATACTCCACAACATCCACTAGAGGGACTCACACACTGTTCCTCTTGTTTGTTACAACACAGTTGAAATTCTTTGTAAAAGTGAGAATAAACCATCATCAATATGTTTGCTACAGCACTAAACTCTTTGTGATGATGAAATCGAGATTCTCAATAAACTACAAAAAATTTAGTTATTATAATTTCTTAAAAAAATCAAGTATGAGAAAAAAAGAAGATGTGTGTTGTTTTTGTAATCTACTGATTACTATAAGTTACTATCTATACTGTCACTCTGGCATAAATTACAGAACATTTAATTAGAAGAAGCTCCACATTATAAACTGTTCTAACCAAAAAATCAACTGAACCTTAAATATTTAGTAAATCATAAAACTCCATCTTTCAGATCACACAACCATCAAATTGCAGAACATACAATAAACACACACAATTGCTGAACCAGTTTCCAGCAGTGCCTTAAGTTTTCATTAAATATTAGATGTTTTCATATTTTTTTTTAGTTTTCATTGAATCATATTCACCCGTTTACACTTCAGAATTGAATATTCTCACCTGTATGAATTTCTGTGTCGTCCCAACAACGATCACTTTGAGCAGAACTTTTCCCGCATGTTTTACAAAACGCTGCTTGTCACCTGTTTGGATTGCCATTTGATTATTATATACTGATAATTCTGCAGGTAAAGCCTTTAATTGGTTTCAAAAGCTCTGCATGTGAAAACCATGCTGGGACTGTCTGATATCTCCCCTCCTCTGATTGGATGACCTTGTTCCACACTCCAGACCAGTTAGTGAGAGATTTTTAAAGTATTATCTTTCAGTAAAACGAAGAGTTGCGCCAGTCTCCCTCCAGACCTCATGGCAGTGATTTAAGGGGTTCTGGTATGAAGGGAACTCTAAATCATGTTCTTGAGAAAGACATAGTGGTGGTTGGTACCCTAATGCACACTCAAAGGGTGATCTTACTGTAGTGGTACTGATTAGTGAATCATGTGCATATTCAATCTATGTGAGATCCTCACTCTACAAAAATATGCGTTGAAGCAGATAAAAAAGCCAAGTCACATTTCGTTCAGTACAAATGGCTCTTGGAACAAATTACAATACAATCCATTAATTTATTGACAGCTGCTCTAATACCTGAGATTTGCCGACACTTTAAAGTAAGAAGAGATCTTTTATTTTCCTCCCGAAATTTCATAAATCCGTTCATGGAACTTCCGATATAATCTGAAGAATATCTGTTGCTGATTTTTCTTTTCTTCTTTTAGCAGAAGGCTAACATACTGCAGTGATGGAAATGTGCTCCATCCTATAAACTCCTGTTATACAACAATGACAAATATCACCTCCTTGAGTCACAAAGATATAGTGTTTGGTTTCCTCACAGTGATGCAGCAGGAGGAAGAGGAACTGAGAGAAGAGAAACTACATATCAAAGAGGAGACGGAAAGATTCAGGGAGGAGCTGAGCTGTTACTGAACTATAGAAGAGACACAAACTTCCACATTCAACACAGTTCAACACACAAACCGCAAACATTACCTTCATTCAACATGCAAACTTCCTCTTATTGTTCTTCTCTATTTCTTCTCATTCTCACAGGTATAGTAGACTACAAAGGAAAATTAAAATAAAATGTCTCTTGGCAACAAATTATCTGTTGAAACATTTATAACATGATTTAACAATTATCTTTTTCCTTAGGGGTCAGCTGTGAGAAACCGACTGCAGTCGATAAAGAAAAATCCAGTTTAGAAGGAAGCCCCTTAACTCTGACCTGCAAATATACCAAAGGTGATGATAATTTCTTCTGGTATAAACAATATCCAGGAAAACCACCAGAGTTCCTGATCTCTCATCTGGAGTCTGGAGACATATTAAAGGATTCAGCTTCTGGACATTCTGTTAGAGTAACAAAAGAAGAAACTCTGATGGACCTGGTGATCTCTTCTGCTGCAGTGACAGACTCTGCTGTGTACTACTGTGCTCTGCGGCCCACAGTGACAGGAAACACAAAAACTCTGTACAAAAACCTTTGGAGCAAAGACAACACAATACTCCACAACATCCACTAGAGGGACTCACACACTGTTAAAGCACTGATCATTGAGTCTTTGGACTGATGACAAAGACAACAGAGAAATGAAGAAATAAAGATCCGAGACAGAGACAGAGCTGCTGTGGTAGCAGAAAATAATTTGATTGGTTGAGGTGAAGTCAAACAATCACATTAACAGAATCTGAAAATCCAGAAGCTTCATCTGTCTGACTCTGCTGTGTACTACTGTGCTCTGCAGCCCACAGTGACGGGAAACACCAAAAGTCTGTACAAAAACCTTTGGAGCAAAGACAACACAATACTCCCCAACATCCACCAGAGGGACTCACACATTGTTCCACTTCTCTGGTTTGTTATGCTTCTGCCAACATTCTTTGTACAGATGAGAATAAAACATACCTCAGTGTTTTTGCTGCTTCATTCAACTCTTTGTGATGTTTACATTTTGATTCTTAATAAAATAATAGAAATATAAAGTATGACAAACAAATGAACAAGATAGTGTGTGTTCTGTATTATAACTCATCGATGTGGCGTTGTGAGATATTTATTATCATGAATCTTTGCTTAGATTGATAAATGTAAAAGCCAAACATGTGACTGCTCATCCAGGTGAAATTTAAATCCGTTTGTCAGGTGTATTTGATACGGAGTATTTTCTTTACATCAGGAAGTCAAAACACTATCGACTGCTATCTTAATGAATCTGGCCTCCTTTGTTTTAAAAAAACACTTATTTTATATGTTTGTTGGTCACCTGGAGGAATAAACCACAAGTGAAACATCCCATTCTCTTAAAAAACTAATCACTGAACAGAGGAGCTCCAGACGTACAACATGAAGAGGTTTCCAATCCATCACAGGATGCCATATATGAATGCTGTTTGTTGTTGTGTACTGGATGTAAGTTTTATAATGACCCTGATGAAAGCCAAAATAAGTCGACAAAACAATGAAATGTTCCATAAATAAATGTTAAATGTGTTGCTGAATTTCTTTCATCTTAATAAAATCTTTTCCCACATATAATGCAAAATGACCAAATGAGAACTTTTTAAGTGAAACTTTTGCCAAATGTTTCGCAAGAACTGATTGTATGTTTCTTTAAATGAGACCAGATCTTAAAAAACATTCTGACATTCTCAAAGAACTTGTCATATTTTACAGACTGATTCCCTGTTCCAGTCTGAAAGTGATATTCTGACATGTGAATGCTATCTAAGTTGTAATAAGATGTTTCACTTGAAATTTTCTTTTTGACTTTAAAGGGACACTGTGTAATTTCTTCCCCCATCTAGTGGTGCAATTTTATTTTGCAAAGTCGAATGAATTTGCTCTCTTGCGCCTTGCGTTTTCAAATGTGCGCTGCAACTTCTTGATCTACGGCAGGCGGAATGTCAAGATTCAAGAAGCTATAGCTTCAGACTCATGGTCCATACAAACAAAAATAAATCAAGACACACAGTACAAAGGATTACATAACACACATACAATAACACTATAAATACAGATGACAGATAACATGTCAGATAACATAAGTTCTGTCAGAACCACTCTCGTCAAAACGAGAAGAGAAACAGAGATGAATTTCAGAAGCTTATTCTGAATGCATACAATTTATGTTTGGCGGTATGGCTCTGTTCGGAGGAAGTTCCCGACTTTTCCATGAGCTCCATGGAAGCCAAGACAGGGAACAGCAGCATCCTCAGGTGGAGTGCCTTCCATTTGCTGTAAAGGCAACAAACCCCTAGAACAGAGCAAGCAACAATGAACAACAGTATGACATTGTTTGGCAATGAGAAGTCGGTGGAGCAGGGGAGGTGGTGGGTGCAAGCAGAGAGCAAAAAAAAAAAGCAGTGACAGCAACCAAGTTTAAATGAAGTGCCCCAAATGCCAGCATCCAATTGCGAGCATCAGCTGATTACCCATTGAGCGCAGCTGGTTGCGGAGCCATAAGGGTTGGGTCGGCGTCAGCCAATAGGCAAAGGGCGCGTTGACTACGTGGTCTGCCAGAATTAACGCGATGCTCCATTTGACATAGCCTTTGGTGTGCAAGCAATGCAATTAGTCATATTCCGGGAGTTACCGGAAGTGATGTCGACGCAGCGGTAGCGTTAGCAGCAGTAGCGTTAGCAGCAGTGTGTAGTTGCTGGAAAGTGTTCTTTTAAATAAACTCCCGGTAAACTTACAAACTTTCTAATGCCTCGTTTTGTGAGTTAAGAGCCTATGTGTACTACGGCAGAAGTTTGGTAACAATCAATGCATTATTAGTGGGATAATTTACTAGATAAAATCTATTTAGCTTTAGCGGCTGTAATAAGCCATTCGGCGGAAATGACGTCACAATGACGTCATTTCCACTTGCAGGCCTGGTGGGGAAATCGCGATTCGAAGTGCTTTATGTCCCTCTCGGCACTTCGTCGTTTTTCATAGACCGGAAGGACATGGCAGCCTCCATAGAGCTTGCCCGCTCTATGTAGATACAGACAAGTTATTCTTCACTCAGGAGGATAAGTGAGATTGTTGACAGAGATAATTTTACACCAATGAGGACTAATTTATGAATGAATATGTTGATTTGAGCTAATAAATTACTTAATTTATTACATAGTGTCCCTTTAATTATCTCCATAAACTGGTTGGGATCTCAGATTCTGGTATTTTCCCCTTTTTCTAATTTAGATATTGTTCTGAGATCAGATGATTGTTCTTTTGCTGACAAAAAATAATATTATAGCTACTAAATTACAAAGGAAGGTCTGGTTCTTCACACCTTCCTCTACTTGAGCACGATGAAGAACATTTTAATTTCTCCCTAAATTATATAAAACAGGTGATATAATATCTTAATAAACTGTTCATGTTCAGCTTACAGTTCGTATAATGTGGGACATATCACATGTTGACCTTTCCTTTCATAAGCAGCTGGTTTAAAAATACGGTTATGAAAGTAAAATCAGTCCTTGAGGTTACAACTGTGAAAAAAGTAAATCCATGCCTTAAACTCCTGTTATAATACATTAAGGATGTAATCTCATAACTTCAACATTATTAAATATGGAGATAACAAGGAGTAAGAGGAACTGAGAGAAGAGAAACTACAGATCAAAGAGGAGACAGAGAGATTCAGGGAGGAGCTGAGCTGTTACTGAACTATAGAAGAAACACAAACTTCCACATTCAACACAGTTCAACACACAAACCGCAAACATTACCTTTATTCAACATGCTGTCTTTGCAGACATTTGTATTCACTCTGCTGTTTCTCCTCATTGTAACAGGTTCGTTTGATTATTTCAAAGATTCATTTCACCGTTTTATGTTTGTTGTTCAGTTATTTGACTTCTCTCTCCCTTTAGGTGTCAGCTGTGAACAACTCACTGCAGTCACGGATGAAGAGTCCAGTTTAGAAGGCAGCACTGTTACTCTGTCCTGCAAATATACCAAAGGTGATGATTATTTCTTCTGGTATAAACAATATCCAGGAAAACCACCAGAGTTCCTGATCTCTCATCTGGAGTCTGGAGACATATTAAAGGATTCAGCTTCTGGACATTCTGTTAGAGTGACAAAAAAAGAAACTCTGATAGATCTGGTGATCTCCTCTGCTGCAGTGACAGACTCTGCTGTGTACTACTGTGCTGTGAGGCCCACAGTGACAGGAAACACCAAAACTCTGTACAAAAACCTTTGGAGCAAAGACAACACAATACTCCACAACATCCACTAGAGGGACTCACACACTGTTAAAGCACTGATTGTTGAGTCATTGGACTGATGACAAAGACAACAGAGAAATGAAGCAGTAAAGATCAGAGACAGAGACAGAGCTGCTGTGGAAGCAGAAAAGAATTTGATTGGTTGAGTTGAAGTCAAACAATCACATCAACAGGTAATGGGCCCCGCCCACTGAACTTCAGCTCATCCAATGACATTATTTCTTCCTCATTCTACGGCAGTGGAAGAACATTGTTCATCTGCTGTCTGTCTGGCTTTAAGAACTCCAAAGACATGTTGCTTTACCTCTTTTTGCTTCTATCTCACATTAAAGGTGAGTTTAAGAACAGGGATTAAAGTTTTGTTGAAGCTGCTGCATTAACCAGATATACAGACTGCATTTCACTACTTTTCTTCTTCCTTTGCTCTGATAGAATGAAAATCATGTTTGGATCATCTTGTAAATTGAACTGACCGAGTTCTACAGTTGATTTAGTTGTGAATGTCCACAGAGTAACACTGTACAGGTGACATTTCCCACTGTCTTCTCCTCTCAGCCTCATGGACAATGTTAGTCTAATGGCTTCATTTTCTCTACTTTTTCCAGGACTAATAGCTGGAGACACAATCTCTCCTCAGCAAGATGAAGTCAGTGGAAGAGAAGGACAATCTGTCACTCTCACATGTACATATCAGACAGATTACAGTGGTGTTAGGCTTTACTGGTACAAACATCATTCTGACCTTCAGGCTCCTCAGTTTATACTCTGGAAAGGAGCAAAAGGCTCCACAGCTGAATATATTCCAGATAATCGATATGGCTCCCAAACATCAGCTACATCCACTGAACTGACCATCACAAAGCTAACCCTGGCAGACACAGCTCTCTACTACTGTGCTGTAGAAACACAGTGATACAAAGTGTAGAAGAGGCTGTACAAAAACCTGAACTCAGATATCTGACTACTCTTCAAAGAGGAGGGAAGTGGTGTTCAAACCACAGCTTCATATCAGATGGATTCTGCTAATTCCTGTTTTATCAGAGTCACTGTGGTTCCAGCTGCTAATGAAACACTGTGGGAGGATTCACATGAGCAGCAGATCCACATCAACAAGAAAACAACTACATGATGCTGCAAACACAATACAACATGAAAACAAACACAATTATATGTTAATAACTTCTAAGTCTCCATGAAATAAACTCTGTGTTTCTGAATAATTTTAGTTTTTCTGAAAGAAAACTTGCAGCTAAATCCAGCAGTATCAGAGTTCATCATCAGGTTTCACAGAAACTCCATCATCACTGCTGTCCACTTCATACTGTGTAGGAGATGTTCCAAACTTACCTTTAGAGCAAAGTCCACTCATCTTCCACGCAAAAATAACAAGTAATGAAAAGTTTTATTCTATCTAAATATTCAGACATGTCAGTTCATGTATTACTGTATAGTGAAGAACAGCATTGGTAGTTTAATTAGACAAAGGGTTCAGATTAACCTCCACAGTTGTTACTTTCAGCTCAAATACATGTTGTGTTTGTACATTAAGTTCATGCTGGGTACCTGCAGAAAACCGTGTTAACAAAGTTGATCTGAAGAACTCACAAAAACAAGTTCTGATGGGACTCATGCTGCATTCACTGTCCATCAGAAGTGGGAAGTTGGAACACTGAGTCTCCTCATTTTCAATCTCTGTATGTTATCTATAATCATCTGATTTTATTGATTTGTCACAAAATTGTTTTTCTCCAGATAGATTTTCTAAAGTTTCCTCCTTCAACCTGATGTAAATAATGATGATGATGATGATGATGATGATGATTATTATTATTGCAGCATCACTCTTATTTCTAAAGCTTCCATCAGCCTGAATGGAAACAGAACACAGCAGGAGGAGGAGCTACACAGCTGAATATGAAAGGCTTCATGTTGTAACTGAGGAGCTGCTGTGTTCTCTCTGCTGTTCACTCAGTACAAGTGAAAATAATGTTTCTGCTTTTCATTTGGATGATGATCGTCTCCTTTCAGACGGGTAAGTCAACAGAAGATGGAGCCAGATTTTAAAATGGAGGATAAACATGAAAAACATTTAGTTGATGTTTGGATTCACTTTTTATAAAACTAAACTGAGATTACAGAAAATTAATTCAATAATTCAAAAGATCATGCTGAAATCTGTCTTTGTTGTTTTCAGGATCCTCTGAGGATTTACTGACACCATTTAAAGATGTTCTGATGGGTTTGGAAGGAGACGATGTGACTCTCTCCTGCAACTATTCAGGCTCTGTAAATTATCTCTTCTGGTACCGACAGAATTCTGGTTCAGCTCCACAGCTTGTCATCAGAGGAATATCAGATGAAAAAGAAGAAAAATTTTCTTTAAAACATAAGAAAGAGAAAAGGGAGTTTGATCTGGTGATCTCCTCTGCTGCAGTGACAGACTCTGCTGTGTACTACTGTGCTCTGCAGCCCACAGTGACAGGAAACACCAAAACTCTGTACAAAAACCTTTGGAGCAAAGACAACACAATACTCCACAACATCCACTAGAGGAACTCACACACTGTTCCTCTTGTTTGTTACAGAATAAAGCAAAATCAATATGTTTGCTACATCACTAAACTCCTTGTTATGATAAATTCTAGATTATGAATAAACTACAATAAATGGAGATATTATAATTTCTTATTCAACTAAGAAAAAAATCTAGTATCTGAAAAAAAAGGAACGAGATGTGTGTTTTGTATAATATGTAAACAATCAATGTAGAGCATAATAAGTAACTATCTATACCGTCACTCTGGTGCTAATTACAGACCATTTAACATGATGAACACCTCATTATAAACTGTTCCAACCACAAAATCAACTAAACCTTAAATATTTGGTAAATAATAAAAAACCCATCTTTCAGATCACACAACAATCAAATTGCACAACATTCAATAAACTCACACAATTGTTGAACCAGTTTCCAGCAGTTATTTAAGTTTCAATGAAGTCTTAAATGTGTCCATATGTTTTTCTTTTTCTTTTTTTTTTGTAATAATTTTCACCCGTTCAATTCAACTGAATTTCTCACCTTTATGAATTTCTGTTTGATCCCAACAACAATCACTTCGAGCAAAACTTTTCCCGCATATTTTACAAGAATGCTGGTTCACCTGATTTATTTAGGAAAGGTACAAATACAGCAATTTATTTTAAATTGAAGGTTTGAGGAGAAAATAATTCTTTTGTTATATGTTGAACCTTTACATTTTGAGGTGTTGAATAAAGAGAAATCATAGAGACCTATAATCTGATAAATAAATGGTGACGTAAAATAAAATTCTTTTGAGTTGGATTTTATTTGTACAAACACAACTTCAAGTTCCTGGGTGTGCACATGGACACAGACCTCAGATGGAGCTCCAACACCTCGGCGGTTGTGAAGAAAGCCCAACAGCGGCTCCACTTCCTGAGGATCCTCAAGAGGACCAACTTAAAGAGGGAGCTGCTGACTGTCTTCTACCGCTGCTCCATCGAGAGTGTGCTGACCTACTGTCTATGTGTGTGGTTTTCCAGCTGCACCATGGCACAAAGGAAGACACTGCAGAGGGTCATTAACACGGCCCAGAAAATCATCGGCCACCCCCTTCCCTCCCTACAGGACCTCCACAGCACCCGTTGCCTGAGAAAGGCACGCAGCATCCTGAAAGACAGGTCCCACCCAGGCCATCGGGTGTTCCAGCTACTGCCCTCTGGCAGACGTTTCAGGATGCTCAAAACACGCACTAACAGACTCAGAGATGGCTTCTACAACAGGGCCATAGCTCTGTTAAATGAAAACACATGACACAATCTTCCACAACATCTCTCATGTGCAATAACAGTTGGAATAAGCTCTGGAAATACATGTGCAATATACGGAAAGTGCAATATTCTCTCTCTCATACTGACGCATATGTATCTGTTTACGGTCACTTTTGTGTAAATTAGTATAGTGTCCTTTTTTGTGTGTTTGTCTCTTTGATAAGTTACATGTCTTGTTTATTTATTATTTATTCCTTGGCACTGAGGTGAGAGTTTGTAACTTAATTTCGTTGTCTAATGTATATTTTTTATACTATTTGTGCAATGACAATAAACTGAACTGAACTGAACTCTGTGCAGTAAAATGGAGCTCTTTATTTGTACATTTCTAGTAACAGATACAGAAGCCCTGTAACCTGGATCAGCGTTGGTGAAATTAGAAGCTATAAAGAGTCGATGTTTGATGATTAAAGTTATAAAGTCAGAAGAAAAAAATGTTAATTTAGTCAGACTTAGAGAAAGGATGAGATGATTTTCTATTCTTTCATTTGCCTTTAAGGTCTCATAAAATGAGGATTAAAAAAGAAACAATTCAGCCAGACTCACAATACCAATGACCAGAATGTTTTATCTCCAACTGACTCTCAGGCCTTCCAAAAACCTCACTGACAAGCTGCTGGAAACCTGTTTTTTCACCTTTAAACCCAACTTTTTACCTCCAGCAGAGGGCGACGTTATCAAGTAGGCGGTGCTCTCCTTCTGCTCTGTGTTCAAGCATTCTGTCAATAAGAACTGCTGCTGTGAAGAGAACAATTGTCACACTGAATGTTGAACATCAGCTAGTTTCTCTTGTTGATTTAAACCTTGTTGTACAGATGGGACATTGGCTGTGGATTATTCTTGCTGCTCTTTTCTTTGGTAAGATACAAAGCTCAACATGTTTCCTCTTCAAACACTTGAACACATTACTGAGCTGCACATGAAGAGCTTTTAATGTTCATTCTACAGAAAATCAGAGCAGATCATTTCTGTTGCCATGTGTTACCTTGTAAAAACACCTTCTATGGTTAAAAGTGACAATGATCAGTGAAAATAGCATCTATTCTACATGTGATAGAACTCTTTAAAGCTGCTGATTGTTATCCATTAATCATTCATCTTTATTGATTCATCTCTTCCTCTGCATGTTGTGTTCTTCCCCAGAGTGTAAAGGAGAAGACACAGTGACCCAGCCAAGAGAAGATGTCACTGCTGCTGAAGGAGGCTCAGTTACACTCAACTGTACTTATGAAACCAGTTACACAGGAACCATCTATTTGTTCTGGTACAAACAAGGAGTAAATAGTTACCCAAAGTACATGCTGAAACGATACTCAACCACAGGAACAACGGCAGGAGAAAATGCTCCAGAGTTCAGAAAAAACAGATTTGATGCTGAGCTCAAAGGAAAATCAGTTAATCTGAAGATCCAGAAGCTTCATCTGTCTGACTCTGCTGTGTACTACTGTGCTCTGAAGCCCACAGTGACAGGAAACACCAAAACTCTGTACAAAAACCTTTGGAGCAAAGACAACACAATACTCCACAACATCCACTAGAGGGACTCAGGCATTGTTACACTTCTCTGGTTTGTTATCTGTCAACATTCCTTGTACAGATAAGAATAAAACATACCTCAGTGTTTTTGCTGCTTCATTGAACTCTTTGTGATGTTTACATTTTAATTCTTAATAAAATAATAGAAATATAAAGTACGACAGACAAACAAACAAGATAGCGTGTGTTCTGTATTATAAGTCATCAATGTGGTGTTGTGAGATATTTATTATCATGAATCTTTGCTTAGATAGATAAATGTAAAAGCCAAACATGTGACAGCTCATACAGGTGAAATATAAACCAGTTAGTCAGGTGTATTTGATACGGAGTATTTTCTTTACATCAGGGAGTCAAAACACCATCGACTGCTATCTTAATGAATCTGGCCTCCTTTGTTCTTAAAAAAAACCTTATTTTAAATGTTTGTTGGTCACCTGGAGGAACAAACACTGTATAAACCACAAAGCAATCCCTTTTGTCACTTATTTCTTTTAATTTTATCTTAATGATGTGGTTTTACTCTAAAAATAACAAATCCCTACTCTTTCAGAGTTCCATGAGTTTTAAATGGAAAATTAAAGCATTGAGATAACACTTAATCAAAAAACTCCTGACATGTTGATAATAATAGACAATAACTTTCTGTCCTCTTCCGTCAACACTAATTCTACAAACTGGAATACAATGCTGCATGCTGGAAGATTTTACGCCATCCACCTTGAAAAAATGTACCTGCTAGTAATTTTTTGTTTAAAAAGGCAGAAGCATGGGGGCTTAGGGTTATTGGAGCTTATCTGTGTCCTAAACCATCTGACAGTAAACTCATAATTAACTTGATCAAAATCAATGCCACAAATTCTAACCAACCAAACAGTTGAAGCATTATCAACATACTTGATACAGTGTACATATGGCTAAATAGAAATATAAGTGAAACATCCCATTCTCTTAAAAAACTAATCACTGAACAGAGGAGCTCCAGACGTACAACATGAAGAAGTTTCCAATCCATCACAGGATGCCATATATGAATGCTGTTTGTTGTTGTGTACTGGATGTAAGTTTTATAATGACCCTGATGAAAGCCAAAAGCCTAAATACGTTGACAAAACAATGAAATGTTCCATGAATAAATGTTAAATATGTTGCTGAATTTCTTTCATCTTAATAAAATCTTTTCCCATATATTTTTCAAATTGACCAAATGAGAACTTTTTTAGTGAAACTTTTAACAAATGTTTTGCAAGAACTGATTGTATGTTTCTTTAAATGAGACCATATCTGAAAGAACATTCGGAAATTCTCAAAGAACTTGTCATATTTTACAGACTGATTCCCTGTTCCAGTCTGAAAGTGATATTCTGACTTGTAATTTTCTCTTGGATTGAAATTATATCTATAAACTGGTTGGGCTTTAGGCTGCATGGTGGTGTGGTGGTTAGCACTGTCATCTCACAGCAAAAGGGTTCCAGGTTCAACTCCCAGCTGGAGCTTTTCTGTGTGGAGTTTGCATGTTCTCCCTGTGTATGCGTGGATTCCCTCCAATTATTCCGGCTTCCTCCCACTGTACAAAAACATTCATGTTAGGTTAATTGGTGTCTCTAAACTTTTACATAGGAGTGAGCATGTGTGTGGTTGTTTGTCTTGTTTTTCTTGTTTGTCTATGTGTGGCCCTTTGATGAACTGGCGGCCTGTCCAGGGTTTACCTGCCTCTCGCTCGATGACTGCTGAGATAGGCTCCAGCCCCACCGCGACCCGAATGACGGATTCAGCGGGTATAGAAGATGGATGGATGGATGGATGGATGGTTGGGATCTCAGATTCTGGTCTTCTCCCCACTTTTTCTACTTTAGATATTGTTCTGAGATTAGATGATTGTTCTTTTGCTGACAACAAATAATATTACAACTACTAAATTACGAAGGAAGGTCTGGTTCTTCACACCTTCCTAAATTTGAGCAGGATGAAGAACTGTTTAATTTCTCCCTACATTATATAAAACAGGTGATATAATATCTTAATAAACTGTTCATGTTCAGGTTACAGTTCATATAATCTGAGACAAATCACATGTTGACATTTCATAACCAGCTGGTTTAAAAGTACAGATATGAACCTTGAGGTTACAACTGTGAAAAAAGTAAATCCATGCCTTAAACTCCTGTTATAAAACATTAAGGATGTAATCCCTTGACCTCAACATTATTAAATATGGAGCTTACAAACCAGGAGTAAGAGGAACTGAGAGAAGAGAAACTACAGATCAAAGAGGAGACGGAGAGATTCAGGGAGGAGCTGAGCTGTTATTGAACTATAGAAGAGACACAAACTTCCACATTCAACACAGTTCAACACACAAACCACAAACATTACCTTTATTCAACATGCTGTCTTTGCAGACATTTGTATTCACTCTGCTGTTTCTACTCATTGTAACAGGTTCGTTTGATTATTTCAAAGATTCATTTCAGCATTTTATGTTTGTTGCTCAGTTATTTGACTTCTCTCTTCCTTTAGGTGTCAGCTGTGAACAACTCACTGCAGTCACGGATGAAGAGTCCAGCTTAGAAGGCAGCACTGTTACTCTGTCCTACACTTACTATCAAACAGCAAGTGGGGATGATTATTTCTTCTGGTATCGACAATATCCAGGAAAACCACCAGAGTTCCTGATCTCTCACTCAGGAACAGGAACAAAAATATCAGCTCAAGTACCTGGACTGTCTTATAAAGTGAGTGATGATAAAAAGCAAATGGATCTGGTGATCTCCTCTGCCGCAGTGACAGACTCTGCTGTGTACTACTGTGCTGTGCAGCCCACAGTGACAGGAAACACCAAAACTCTGTACAAAAACCTTTGGAGCAAAGACAACACAATACTCCACAACATCCACTAGAGGGACTCACACACTGTTCCTCTTGTTCGTTACAGAATAAAGCAAAATCAATATGTTTGCTACATCACTCAAATCCTTGTTATGAAGTCTCGATTATGAATAAACTACAATAAATGGAGATATAATAATTTCTTAATCAACTAAGAAAAAAACTAGTATCAGAAAAAAAAGGAACGAGACGTGTGTTTTGTATACTGTAATATGGAAACAATCAATGTAGATCGTAATAAGTAACTATCTATACCGTCACTCTGGTGCTAATTACAGACCATTTAACATGATGAACACCTCATTATAAACTGTTCCAACCACAAAATCAACTAAACCTTAAATATTTGGTAAATAATAAAAAAAAAACATCTTTCAGATCACACAACAATCAAATTGCACAACATTCAATAAACTCACACAATTGTTGAACCAGTTTCCAGCAGTTATTTAAGTTTCAATTAAGTCTTAAATATGTCCATATTTTTGTCTTTTTCTTTTTTTTTGTAATAATTTTCACCCGTTCATCCATCCATCCATCCATTATCTTCCGCTGGTCCGGGGATCGGGTCGCGGGGGCAGCAGCTTGAGCAAAGAGACCCAGACGTCCCTGTCCCCGGCCACTTCCTCCAGCTCTTTTGGGGGGACCCCGAGGCGTTCCCAGGCCAGCCGAGAGACATAGTCTCTCCAACGTGTCCTGGGTCTTCCCCGGGGCCTTCTCCCAGTGGGACGGGCCCGGAACACCTCACCGGGGAGGCGTCCAGGAGGCATTCTCACCAGATGCCCGAGCCACCTCATCTGACTCCTCTCGATGCGGAGGAGCAGCGGTTCTACTCCGAGCCCCTCCCGGATGACCGAGCCTTTCACCCTATCTCTAAGGGAGAGCCCAGACACCCTGCGGAGGAAACTCATTTCGGCCGCTTGTATTCGCGATCTCGTTCTTTCGGTCACTACCCACAGCTCGTGACCATAGGTGAGGGTAGGAACATAGATTGACCGGTAAATCGAGAGCTTGGCCTTCTGGCTCAGCTCCTTCTTCACCACGACGGGCCGGTGCAGAGCCCGCATCACTGCAGACGCCGCACCGATCCGCCTGTCAATATCCTGTTCCATTCGTCCCTCACTCGTGAACAAGACCCCGAGATACTTGAACTCCTCCACTTGGGGAAGGATCTCGTTCCCGACCCGGAGAGAGCATTCCACCCTTTTCCGGCCGAGGACCATGGTCTCAGATTTGGAGGTGCTGATGGTCATCCCAGTCGCTTCACACTCGGCTGCGAACCGCTCTAGTGAGAGCTGAAGGTCACGGCCTGACGACGCCAACAGAACCAAATCGTCCGCAAAAAGCAGAGACCCGATTCTGAGGTCGCCAAACCGGACCCCCTCAACGCCCTGGCTGCGCCTAGAAATTCTGTCCATAAAAATTATGAACAGAATCGGTGACAAAGGGCAGCCCTGACGGAGTCCAACCCTCACAGGAAACATGTCCGACTTACTGCCGGCAATGCGGACCAAACTCTGACACCGGTCATACAGGGACCGAACAGCCCATATCAAGGAGTCCGGCACTCCATACTCCCGGAGCACCCCCCACAAGAGTCCCCGAGGGACACGGTCGAACGCCTTCTCCAAGTCCACAAAACACATGTAGACCGGTTGGGCGAACTCCCATGCTCCCTCCAGGATCCTGCGGAGGGTATAGAGCTGGTCCACTGTTCCACGGCCAGGACGAAAACCACACTGCACCTCCTGAATCCGAGATTCGACTATCCGGCGGATCCTCCTCTCCAGTACCCCCGAAAAGACCTTACCAGGGAGGCTGAGGAGTGTGATCCCCCTATAGTTGGAACACACCCTCCGGTCCCCCTTTTTAAAGAGGGGGACCACCACCCCGATCTGCCAGTCCAGAGGCACTGCCCCCGATGTCCACGCGATGCTGCAGAGGCGTGTCAACCAAGACAGCCCCACAATATCCAGAGCCCTGAGGAACTCAGGACGGACCTCATCCACCCCCGGGGCCTTGCCACCGAGGAGTTTTTTGACCACCTCGGCAACCTCAGCCCCAGAAATGGGAGGTCCCACGTCCGAGCTCCCCAACTCTGCTTCCTCATCGGAAGGCGTGTCGGTAGGATTGAGGAGGCCCTCGAAGTACTCCCCCCACCGACTCACGACGTCCCTAGTTGAAGTCAGCAGAGCCCCGCCCTCACCATACACGGTGTTGACGGTGCACCGCTTCCCCCCCCTGAGCCGCCGGATGGTGGACCAGAATCTCCTCGAGGCCGTCCGGAAATCGTTCTCCATGGCCTCCCCGAACTCCTCCCAAGCCCGAGTTTTTGCCTCAGCAACCGCCGAGGCTGCGTTCCGCTTGGCCTGTCGGTACCCATCAGCTGCTTCCAGAGTCCCACTGGCCAAAAAGGCCCGATAGGACTCCTTCTTCAGCTTGACGGCCTCCCTCACCACTGGGGTCCACCAGCGGGTTCGGGGATTGCCGCCACGACAGGCACCGACCACCTTGCGGCCACAGCTCCGGTCGGCCGCCTCAACAATGGAGGCACGGAACATGGCCCATTCGGGCTCAATGTCCCCCACCTCCCCCGGGACATGGTTGAAGCTCTGCCGGAGGTGGAAGTTGAAACTCCTCCTTACAGGGGATTCCGCCAGCCGTTCCCAGCAGACCCTCACAATACGTTTGGGCCTGCCAGGTCTGACCGGCTTCCTCCCCCACCAGCGGAGCCAACTCACCACCAGGTGGTGATCAGTTGACAGCTCCGCCCCTCTCTTCACCCGAGTGTCCAGGACATACGGCCGCAAGTCCGATGATACGACTACAAAGTCGATCATCGAACTGCGGCCTAGGGTGTCCTGGTGCCAAGTGCACATATGGACACCCTTATGCCTGAACATGGTGTTCGTTATGGACAATCCGTGACGAGCACAGAAGTCCAACAACAAAACACCACTCTGATTCAGATCGGGGGGGCCGTTCCTCCCAATCACGCCCCTCCAGGTCTCACTGTCATTGCCCACGTGAGCATTGAAGTCCCCCAGCAGGACGAGGGAGTCTCCCGGACGAGCACTCTCTAGTGCCTCCTCCAGGGACTCCAAAAAGGGTGGGTACTCTGAACTGCCGTTCGGTGCATAAGCACAAACAACAGTCAGGACCCGTCCCCCCACCCTAAGGCGGAGGGAGGCTACCCTCTCGTCTACCGGGGTAAACCCCAATGTACAGGCGCACAGCCGGGGGGTGATAAGTATGCCCACACCTGCTTTACGCCTCTCACCGCGGGCAACTCCAGAGTGGAAGAGAGTCCAACCCCTCTCGAGGAGGCTGGTTCCGCAGCCCAAGCCATGCGTCGAGGTGAGTCCGACTATATCTAGCCGGAACCGCTCAGCCTCGCGCACCAGCTCAGGCTCCTTCCCCAGCAGAGAGGTGACGTTCCACGTCCCAAGAGCCAGCTTCAGTAGCCGAGGATCAGACCGCCAAGGTCCCCGCCTTCGGCTGCCGCCCAGCTCACATTGCACCCGACCCCCATGGCCCCTCCCACGGTGGTGAGCCCGTAGGAAGGGGGACCCGTGTCGTTTCTTCGGGCTGTGCCCGACCGAGCCCCACGGGCACAGACCCGGCCACCAGGCGTTCACCCGTTCAATTCAACTGAATTTCTCACCTTTATGAATTTCTGTGTGGTCCCAACAACAATCACTTTGAGCAAAACTTTTCCCGCATATTTTACAAGAATGCTGGTTCACCTGATTTATTTAGGAAAGGTACAAATACAGCAATTTATTTTTAAATTGAAGGTTTGAGGAGAAAATAATTCTTTTGTTATATGTTGAACCTTTACATTTTGAGGTGTTGAATAAAGAGAAATCATAGAGACCTATAATCTGATAAATAAATGGTGACGTAAAATAAAATTCTTGTCAGTTGGATTTTATTTGTACAAACACCTCTGTGCAGTAAAATGGAGCTCTTTATTTGTACATTTCTAGTAACAGATACAGAAGCCCTGTAACCTGGATCAGTGTTGGTGAAATTAGAAGTTATAAAGAGTCAATGTTTTAGTTAGTAAAAGAAGGAATCGAAAACAGTCAACTTCCTGGGTGGATCTATCTAATCTGTTAACGGTACCACGTACAACTCAGAATACAACAGAGACCAGTGTAAACTCCACAAAGCTAGCCTTACTTAATATTAGATCTCTGTCCAATAAGTCACTGTTAGTTAATAACTTCTTAATTTCACACAATTTAGATTTTCTTTTTCTGACAGAAACATGGTTAACAGAGAGCACAAGTGCTGCTGTTCTTAATGAAGCAGCCCCCCCAAACTTTAGTTTTATGGATAAATGCCAAAATGGGAGGAAAGGTGGGGGTGAAGCTGCCTTATTTAAAGATACATTCCAGTGTAAAGAGATCTCATTTGGTGATTTCACTTCTTTTGAATATCTGAGTTTTATTTTAAAGGGTGTTCCTAAAATCCTGTTCTTAATCATTTACAGATCTCCAGGATACTGTGCAAGTTTTATTGATGATTTTTCTGAATTATTGTCTGTTATTTCGACTGATTTTAACCATTTTATCTTGACTGGGGATTTTAACATTCACATGGATAATATGACGGATGGTACTGCCAAAGAATTTTCTTCTGTGCTGGACATGTTTGGTTTGTGGCAGCATGTAACAGAACCAACCCACCTTCGAGGTCACATTCTGGACCTGGTCATTTCTAAAGGTGTTGATATTTCTTCTGTTGTGGTTATTGATTTGGCCTTGTGTGACCATTTTTGTATTTTATTTGATTTACATATTACTCAGAATGTTCAAACAACCAGCTTCTCAGTTAAGAAGAGGTACATCAATGAGAAAACAAGTGCTCAGTTTAGGGAGGCCATAGCTATGTTACCAACAATGAGCGCAGAGTCGGTTGAAGGAATGCTGGATCAATTTAACTTGAAAATTTTTAATGTAATGGAAGCTGTTGCACCGATAAGAATCAAGAGCACCTTGATCAAACAGAAAACCCCATGGAGAAACACCACTACGGTCAAAAACCTGAAAAGAGAATGCAGGAAAGCTGAACGTAAGTGGAGGAAAACAAAGCTTCAGATTCACTATGAGCTGTACAAAGAAAGCCTGCGTAGTTATAACAATGAGCTGTGCAAGGCCAGACAGCTGCATTTATCTGAAATGATTAATAAGAATGTCAACAATTCTCGAACTCTGTTTGCTATGGTTGAAAAACTCACAAATCCTCCTAAACAGTCAAACCCAGACCTCCTCTCCACTGAGAAATGCAACGAATTTGCCAACTTTTTTAGCCAAAAAATCAAAACAATTAGACAAAACATTAACGCAACACAGACAAACAAGAAAACTAATCTGTGTCTAAAACCTAGAAATAACTCTGACGTTATGTCACAATTTAATATCGTTAATTTAAAAATCCTAGAGGAAACAGTTCGGCAGCTGAAATCAACAACTTGCTCTCTGGACATAATACCATCCGACTTTTTAAAAACTGTTTTTACCTCAGTAGAAAGTGATCTCCTACGAATAGTTAACAGCTCACTGGCATCAGGCATTTTTCCCAAGCCACTAAAGACAGCTGCCATTAAGCCACTCCTAAAGAAGAGAACTCTAGACGCCTCTATGATGAACAACTACAGACCTGTCTCTAACCTCTCTTTTATATCCAAGATTATTGAGAAAGTTGTATTTAACCAGCTCAACGACTTTCTGAATGAAAGTGGAAGTCTTGATAAGTTTCAATCAGGCTTCAGACGTCATCACAGCACTGAAACAGCTCTGGTCAAAGTGTTAAACGACATTAGGTTAAATACTGATTCTGGTAATGTTTCAGTCCTGGTTCTGTTGGACCTCAGCGCTGCGTTTGATACTGCAGATCACAGAATCCTGTTGCACAGGCTGGAAAACTGGGTTGGACTTTCTGGAGCGGTCCTTAACTGGTTCAGGTCCTACTTAGAAGGCCGGAGTTATTTTGTTACAATTGGCAGCTATGAATCTGAGCGAGTGGCCATGACTTGTGGAGTCCCCCAGGGGTCAATTCTTGGACCTCTCCTGTTTAACTTGTATATGCTCCCTTTGGGTCAGATGTTGCAGAATTTTAACATCAATTATCACAGTTATGCAGACGATACACAACTTTATGTGTCTCTGTCACCGGACGACTGCAGCCCAGCAGACGTACTGTGTCAGTGTCTGGAGGAAGTAAACACCTGGATGAGAGAGAATTTTCTACAATTAAATGAAGACAAAACTGAGATCATTCTGTTTGGTAGCAAAGAGAAGAGGGTCAGCGTTGGTAAATATCTTGAGACTCGGGGCCTTACAATCACTGACCAAGTTGGTAACCTCGGAGTGTTGATAGACTCAGATCTGACTTTCAGCAGCCACATCAAAGCTGTCACCAAGGCAGCTTTTTACCATCTCAGAAACATCAACAGAATTAAAGGTTTCCAGGAGAAACTCATCCATGCATTCATCTCCAGTAGACTCGATTACTGTAATGCTCTTTTAACTGGACTTCCCAAAAAGAGCATTAAACATCTGCAGCTCATCCAGAACGCTGCTGCTGGAGTTTTAACCCGGACTAAGAGATCTGAACACATCACACCAGTTTTAAAATCTTTACACTGGCTTCCAGTCAGTCACAGAATAGATTTTAAAAGCCTGCTGATGGTTTACAAATCCCAGAACGGTTTAGGCCCAAAATACATCTGTGATCTGTTCAGAGAATATAAAGCCAGCAGAGCTCTTAGATCCAAGGACTCAGGTCAGCTGGTCCAGTCCAGAGTCCAGACTAAACATGGAGAAGCAGCATTTAGCTGTTATGCTGCCAACAAGTGGAACAAACTGCCAGTGGAGATTAAACTTTCACCAAATGTAGACATTTTTAAATCCAGGTTAAAGACATTTCTTTTCTCATGTGTCTATGCATGAAATATCTTTTAACTTATCTAGACTGTTGCCTGTTTTTAAATTCATTTAAATGATTTTATATGTTTCTCTTTATATTCTTTTATGTATTTTTAATACTTCTTCCACTCCCTGCTGCAATGCTTTTATATTATGTAAAGCACTTTGAACTGTTTGTACATGAAATGTGCTATACAAATAAATTTGATTTGATTTGATTTGAATGTTTGATGATTAAAGTTATAAAGTCAGAAGAATTTTTTTTTATTTTAGTCAGACTTAGAGAAATGATGAGATGATTTTCTACTCTTTCATTTGCCTTTAAGTTCTCATAAAATGAGGATAAAAAAAAACAATTCAGCCAGACTCACAATAACAATGACCAGAATCTTTTATCTCCAACTGACTCTCAGGCCTTCCAATAACCTCACTAACAAGCTATTGGAAGCCTGTTTTTCCAACTTTTATCTCAACTTTTTACCTCCACCAGAGGGCGACGTTAAGAGTAGGCGGTGCTCTACTTCTGCTCTGTGTTCAAGCATTCTGTCAATAAGAACTGCTGCTGTGAAGAAAACAATTGTCAGACTGAATGTTGAACATCAGCTAGTTTCTCCTGTTGATTTAAACCTTGTTGTACAGATGGAACATTGGCTGTGGATTATTCTTGCTGCTCTTCTCTTTGGTAAGATACAAAGCTCAACATGTTTCCTCTTCAAACACTTGGAACACATTACTGAGTTGCACATGAAGAGCTTTTCATGTTCATTCTACAGTAAATCAGAGCATTTGTTACCTTGTAAAAACACCTTTATGGTTCAAAATGACAATGATCAGTGAAAATGACATCTATTCTACATGTAATAGAACTCTTTAAAGCTGCTGATTGTTCTCCTTTAATCATTCATCTTTATTGATTCATCTCTTCCTCTGCATGTTCTGTTCTTCCCCAGAGTGTAAAGGAGAAGACACAGTGACCCAGCCGAGAGAAGATGTCACTGCTGCTGAAGGAGGCTCAGTTACACTCAACTGTACTTATGAAACCAGTGATACTGGTCCCACATTGTTCTGGTACAAACAAGAAGTAAATAGTTACCCAAAGTACATGCTGAAACGAATTAATTAACGAAAACAAATTATCATCAACCGGAGATAATGCTCCAGAGTTCAGCAAAGACGGATTTGATGCTGAGCTCAAAGGAAAATCCGTTAATCTCATTATCCAGAAGCTTCATCTGTCTGACTCTGCTGTGTACTACTGTGCTCTGCAGCCCACAGTGACGGGAAACACCAAAACTCTGTACAAAAACCTTTGGAGCAAAGACAACACAATACTCCACAACATCCACTAGAGGGACTCACACACTGTTACACTTCTCTGGTTTGTTATCCTTCTGTCAACATTCTTTGTACAGATGAGAATAAAACATACCTCAGTGTTTTTGCTGCTTCATTGAACTTTTTGTGATGTTTACATTTTGATTCTTAATAAAATAATAGAAATATAAAGTATGACAAACAAATGAACAAGATAGTGTGTGTTCTGTATTATAACTCATCAATGTGGTGTTGTGAGATATTTATTATCATGAATCTTTGCTTAGATAGATAAATGTAAAAGCCAAACATTTGACAGCTCATCCAGAAATATAAACCAGTTAGTCAGGTGTATTTGATACGGAGTATTTTCTTTACATCAGGGAGTCAAAACACTGTCTACTGCTATCTTAATGAATCTGGCGTCCTTTGTTCTTAAAAAACACTTATTTTAAATGTTTGTTGGTCACCTGGAGGAAAAAACAATATTTTTTTCACTTATTTATTTTAGCTTTATCTTAATGATGTGATTTTATTCTAAAAATAACAAATCCCTTCTATGTCAGAGTTCCATGAGTTTTAAATGGAAAATTAAAGCATTGAGATAATACTTAATCAAAAAATTCCTGACATGTTGATAATAATAGACAATAACTTTCTGTCCTCTTACGTCAACACTAATCCTACAAACTGGAATACAATGCGGCATGCTGGAAGATTTCACGCCATCCACCTTCAAAAAATGTACCTGCTAGTCATTTTGTGGTTAAAAAGGCAGAAAAGTAGGGGGGTTAGGGTTGTTGGAGCTTATCTGTGTCCTAAACCATCTGACAGTAAACTCATAATTAACTTGATCAAAATCAATGCCAAAAATTCTAACCAACCAAACAGTTGAAGCTTTATAAACATACTTTATGCAGTGTCAACATGGCTAAAGTGAAAGAAATATAAGTGAAACAACCCATTCTCTTAAAAAACTAATCACTGAACAGAGGAGCTCCAGACGTACAACATGAAGAGGTTTCCAATCCATCACAGGATGCCATATATGAATGTTGTTTGTTGTTGTGTACTGGATGTAAGTTTTATAATGACCCTGATGAAAGCCAAAAGCCTAAATACGTTGACGAAATGTTCCATAAATAAATGTTAAATGTGTTGCTGAATTTCTTTCATCTTAATGAAATCTTTTCCCACATATTTACCAAAATGACCAAATGACAACTTTTTTAGTGACACTTTTGCCAAATGTTTTGCAAGAACTGATTGTATGTTTCTTTAAATGAGTTCAGATCTGAAAGAACATTCTGAAATTCTCAAAGAACTTGTCATATTTTACAGACTGATTCCCTGTTCCAGTCTGAAAGTGATATTCTGACATGTGAATGCTATCTAAGTTGAAATAAAATATTTTACTTGTAATTTTCTCTTGGATTGAAATTATATCTATAAAGTGGTTGGGCTCTAGGCTGCATGGTGGTGTGGTGGTTAGCACCTTCATCTCACAGCAAGAGGGTTCCAGGTTCAACTCCCAGCTGGGGCTTTTCTGTGTGGAGTTTGCATGTTCTCCCTGTGTATGCGTGGGTTCCCTCCAATTATTCCGGCTTCCTCCCACTGTACAAAAACATTCATGTTAGGTTAATTGGTGTCTCTAAATTTTTACTTAGGAGTTAAGTAAAGGAGTAAGGAGTTAAGTGTGTGGTTGTTTGTCTCGTTTGTCTCTGTGTGGCCCTTTGATGAACTGGCGGCCTGTCCAGGGTGTACCCTGCCTCTCGCTCGATGACGGATTCAGCGGGTATAGAAAATGGATGGATGGATGAATGGATGGTTGGGATCTCAGATTCTGGTCTTTTCCCCCCTTTTTCTAATTTAGATATTGTTCAGAGATTAGATGATTGTTCTTTTGCTGACAAAAAATAACATTACAGCTACTAAATTACGAAGGAAGGTCTGGTTCTTCACACCCTCCTAAATTTGAGCAGGATGAAGAACTGTTTAATTTCTCCCTAAATTATATAAAACAGGTGATATAATATCTTAATAAACTGTACATGATCAGGTTACTGTTCATATAATCTGAGACATATCACATGTTGACATTTCATAACCAGCTGGTTTAAAAGTACAGATATGAACCTTGAGGTTACAACTGTGAAAAAAGTAAATCCATGCCTTAAACTCCTGTTCTAAAACAATGACAAATATCACCTCCTTGAGTCACAAAGATATAGCGTTTGGTTTCCTCACAGTGATGCAGCAGGAGGAAGAGGAACTGAGAGAAGAGAAACTACAGATCAAAGAGGAGACAGAGAGATTCAGGGAGGAGCTGAGCTGTTACTGAACTATAGAAGAGACACAAACTTCCACATTCAACACAGTTCAACACACAAACCGCAAACATTACCTTTATTCAACATGCTGTCTTTGCAGACATTTGTATTCACTCTGCTGTTTCTACTCATTGTAACAGGTTCGTTTGATTATTTCAAAGATTCATTTCAGCATTTTATGTTTGTTGTTCAGTTATTTGACTTCTCTCTCCATTTAGGTGTCAGCTGTGAACAACTCACTGCAGTCAAGGATGAAGAGTCCAGTTTAGAAGGCAGCAATGTTACTCTGTCCTACACTTACTATCAAACAGCAAGTGGCAGTGATCAATTTTATTGGTATCGACAATATCCAGGAAAACCACCAGAGTTCCTGATCTCTCACTCAGGAACAGGAACAGAAATATCAGCTCCAGTACCTGGACTGTCTTATAAAGTGAGTGATGATAAAAAACAAATGGATCTGGTGATCTCCTCTGCTGCAGTGACAGACTCTGCTGTGTACTACTGTGCTGTGAGGCCCACAGTGACAGGAAACACCAAAACTCTGTACAAAAACCTTTGGAGCAAAGACAACACAATACTCCACAACATCCACTAGAGGGACTCACACACTGTTAAAGCACTGATTGTTGAGTCATTGGACTGATGACAAAGACAACAGAGAAATGAAGCAATAAAGATCAGAGACAGAGACAGAGCTGCTGTGGAAGCAGAACAGAACTTGATTGGTTGAGTTGAAGTGAAACAATCTTGTCAACAGGAAATGGGCCCCGCCCACTGAACTTCAGCTCATCCAATGACATTATTTCTTCCTCATTCTACTGCAGTGGAAGAACATTGTTCATCTGCTGTCTGTCTGGCTTTAAGAACTCCAAAGACATGTTGCTTTACCTCTTTTTGCTTCTATCTCACATTAAAGGTGAGTTTAAGAACAGGGATTAAAGTTTTGTTGAAGCTGCTGCATTACCCAGATATACAGACTGCATTTCACTACTTTTCTTCTTTCTTTGCTCTGATACAATGAAAATCATGTTTGGATCATCTTGTGAATTGAACTGACAGAGTTCTACAGTTGATTTAGTTGTGAATGTCCACAGAGTAACACTGTACAGGTGACATTTCCCACTGTCTTCTCCTCTCAGCCTCATGGACAATGTTAGTCTAATGGCTTCATTTTCTCTACTTTTTC
This sequence comes from Odontesthes bonariensis, assembly GCF_027942865.1. Taxonomy (NCBI): domain Eukaryota; kingdom Metazoa; phylum Chordata; class Actinopteri; order Atheriniformes; family Atherinopsidae; genus Odontesthes; species Odontesthes bonariensis. The sequence continues at coordinate 1,966,615 of NC_134519.1, forward strand.
CAGGACTAATAGCTGGAGACACAATCTCTCCTCAACAAGATGAAGTCAGTGGAAGAGAAGGACAATATGTCACCCTCACATGTACATATCAGACAGATAACAGAAATGTTTTGCTTTACTGGTACAAACATCATTCTGACCTTCAGGCTCCTCAGTTTATACTCTGGAAAGGAGCAAAAGGCTCCACAGCTGAATATATTCCAGATAATCGATATGGCTCCCAAACATCAGCTACATCCACTGAACTGACCATCACAAAGCTAACCCTGGCAGACACAGCTCTCTACTACTGTGCTGTAGAAACACAGTGATACAAAGTGTAGAAGAGGCTGTACAAAAACCTGAACTCAGATATCTGACTACTCTTCAAAGAGGAGGGAAGTGGTGTTCAAACCACAGCTTCATATCAGATGGATTCTGCTAATTCCTGTTTTATCAGAGTCACTGTGGTTCCAGCTGCTAATGAAACACTGTGGGAGGATTCACGTGAGCAGCAGATCCACATCAACAAGAAAACAACTACATGATGCTGCAAACACAATACAACATGGAAACAAACACAATTATATGTTAATAACTTTGAAGTCTCCATGAAATAAAATCTGTGTTTCTGAATAATTTTAGTTTTTCTGAAAGAAAACTTGCAGCTAAATCCAGCAGTATCAGAGTTCATCATCAGGTTTCACAGAAACTCCATCATCACTGCTGTCCACTTCATACTGTGTAGGAGATGTTCCAAACTTACCTCTAAAGCAAAGTCCACTCATCTTCCACCCAAAATAAAAACTAATGAAAAGTTTTATTCTGTCTAAATATTCAGACATGTCAGTTCATGTATTACTGTATAGTGAAGAACAGCATTGGTAGTTTAATTAGACAAAGGGTTCAGATTAACCTCCACAGTTGTTACTTTCAGCCCTAATACATGTTGTGTTTGTACATTAAGTTCATGCTGGGTACCTGCAGAAAACCGTGTTAACAAAGTTGATCTGAAGAACTCACAAAAACAAGTTCTGATGGGACTCATGCTGCATTCACTGTCCATCAGAAGTGGGAAGTTGGAACACTGAGTCTCCTCATTTTCAATCTCTGTGTGTTATCTATGATCATCTGATTTTATTGATTTGTCACAAAATTGTTTTTCTCCAGATGGATTTTCTAAAGTTTCCTCATTTAATCTGAAATAAATGCTGCTGCTGCTGCTGATGATGATGATGATGCTGAGTGCAGCATCACTGTCATTTCTAAAGCTTCCATCAGCCTGAATGGAAACAGAACACAGCAGGAGGAGGAGCTACACAGCTGAATATGAAAGGCTTCATGTTGTAACTGAGGAGCTGCTGTGTTCTCTCTGCTGTTCACTCAGTACAAGTGAAAATAATGTTTCTGCTTTTCATTTGGATGATGATCGTCTCCTTTCAGAAAGGTAAGTCAACAGAAGATGGAGAAAGATTTTGAAATGGAGGATAAACATGAAAAACATTTAGTTGATGTTTGGATTCACTTTTTATAAAAACTAAACTGAGATTACAGAGAAAGAATTCAAATCAAAAGATCATGCTGAAATCTGTCTTTGTTGTTTTCAGGATCCTCTGAGGATTTACTGACACCATTTAAAGATGTTCTGATGGGTTTGGAAGGAGACGATGTGACTCTCTCCTGCAACTATTCAGGCTCTGTAGATTATCTCTGCTGGTACCGACAGAATTCTGGTTCAGCTCCACAGCTTGTCATCGGAGGATTATCAGATGAAAAAGAAGAAACTTTTTCTTTAAAACATAAGAAAGAGAAAAAGGAGTTTGATCTGGTGATCTCTTCTGCTGCAGTGACAGACTCTGCTGTGTTCTACTGTGCTCTGCAGCCCACAGTGACAGGAAACACCAAAACTCTGTACAAAAACCTTTGGAGCAAAGACAACACAATACTCCACAACATCCACTAGAGGGACTCTTGTTTGTTACAGAATAAAGCAAAATCAATATGTTTGCTATATCACTCAAATCCTTGTTATGATCAAGTCTAGATTATGAATAAACTACAATAAATGGAGATATTATAATTTCTTAATCAACTAAGAAAAAAATCAAGTATCAGAAAAAAAGAACGAGATTTGTGTTATGTATAATATGGAAACAATCAATGTAGATTGTAATAAGGTACTATCTATAATCTCACTTTGGTATAAATTACACAACATTTAACATGATGAAGCTCCTCATTATAAACTGTTCGAACCACAAAATAAACTGAACCTTAAATATTTGTTAAAGCACAAAAAACTGCATCTTTCAGATTACACAACAATCAAACTGCACAACATACAATACAATTACACAATTGTTGAACTAGTTTCCAGCAGTTATTTAAGTTTTCATTAAATATTTCAACTGTTTTATTTTTCATTTTTATTTATTTTTTATCATTTTCCCCTGTGTACACTTGAAAATGTAATATTCTCACCTGTATGAATTTCTGTGTGGTCCCAACAACGATCACTTTGAGTGAAACTTTTCCCGCATATTTTACAAGACTGCTGGTTCACTTGTTTTATTCAGGAAAGGGAACAAATACAGATGTTTATTTTAAGTTGAAGGTTTGAGGAGAAAATAATTGTTCTGTTACATGTTGAACTTTTATATTTTGAGGTGTTGAATAAAGAGAGAAATCATAGAGACCTATAATCTGATAAATAAATTGTGACGGACAATAAAATTGTTTTCAGTTGGATTTTATTTGTACAAACACAAACACCTCAAATCCAACAGTAAAATGCTGCAAGAGAAAAATGCAGCAATCACAAAAACGACCGGAGCACACGCGCTGCAAACTCTAAAACACATGCAAGAGAGAAACGCGCTGCAAACTTCAAAACACATGCAAGAGAAAAACGCGCTGCAAACTTCAAAACAGATGCAAGAGAAAAACGCGCTGATAACTTCAAAACACATGCAAGAGAGAAACGCGCTGCAAACTCCAAAACACATGCAAGAGAGAAACGCGCTGCAAACTCCAAAACAAATGCAAGAGAGAAACGCGCCGATAACTTCAAAACACATGCAAGAGAGAAACGCGCTGCAAACTCCAAAACACATGCAAGAGAGAAATGCGCCGATAACTTCAAAACACATGCAAGAGAGAAACGCGCTGCAAACTCCAAAACACATGCAAGAGAAAAACGCGCTGCAAACTCCAAAACACATGCAAGAGAAAAACGCGCTGCAAACTCCAAAACACATGCAAGAGAGAAACGCGTTGCAAACTCCAAAACACATGCAAGAGAAAAACGCGCTGCAAACTCCAAAACAAATGCAAGAGAGAAACGCGTTGCAAACTCCAAAACACATGCAAGAGAAAAACGCGCTGCAAACTCCAAAACACATGCAAGAGAGAAATGCGCCGATAACTTCAAAACACATGCAAGAGAGAAACGCGCTGCAAACTCCAAAACACATGCAAGAGAAAAACGCGCTGCAAACTCCAAAACACATGCAAGAGAGAAACGCGTTGCAAACTCCAAAACACATGCAAGAGAGAAACGCGCTGCAAACTCCAAAACAAATGCAAGAGAGAAACGCACTGATAACTCCAAAACAAATGCAAGAGAGAAACGCGTTGCAAACTCCAAAACAAATGCAAGAGAGAAACGCGTTGCAAACTCCAAAACACATGCAAGAGAGAAACGCGTTGCAAACTCCAAAACACATGCAAGAGAGAAACGCGCTGCAAACTCCAAAACAAATGCAAGAGAGAAACGCACTGATAACTTCAAAACAAATGCAAGAGAGAAACGCGCTGCAAACTCCAAAACAAATGCAAGAGAGAAACGCGCTGCAAACTCCAAAACACATGCAAGAGAAAAACGCGCTGCAAACTCCAAAACACATGCAAGAGAGAAATGCGCTGCAAACTCCAAAACAAATGCAAGAGAGAAACGCACTGATAACTTCAAAACAAATGCAAGAGAGAAACGCGCTGCAAACTCCAAAACAAATGCAAGAGAGAAACGCGTTGCAAACTCCAAAACAAATGCAAGAGAAAAACGCGCTGCAAACTCCAAAACACATGCAAGAGAGAAATGCGCCGATAACTTCAAAACACATGCAAGAGAGAAACGCGCTGCAAACTCCAAAACACATGCAAGAGAAAAACGCGCTGCAAACTCCAAAACACATGCAAGAGAGAAACGCCTTGCAAACTCCAAAACACATGCAAGAGAGAAACGCGCTGCAAACTCCAAAACAAATGCAAGAGAGAAACGCGCTGCAAACTCCAAAACAAGTGCAAGAGAAAAACGCGCTGATAACTTCAAAACACATGCAAGAGAGAAACGCGCTGCAAACTCCAAAACACATGCAAGAGAGAAACGCGTTGCAAACTCCAAAACAAATGCAAGAGAAAAACGCGCTGCAAACTCCAAAACAAATGCAAGAGAGAAACGCGCTGCAAACTCCAAAACAAATGCAAGAGAAAAACGCGCTGCAAACTCCAAAACACATGCAAGAGAGAAACGCCTTGCAAACTCCAAAACACATGCAAGAGAGAAACGCGCTGCAAACTCCAAAACAAATGCAAGAGAGAAACGCGCTGCAAACTCCAAAACAAGTGCAAGAGAAAAACGCGCTGATAACTTCAAAACACATGCAAGAGAGAAACGCGCTGCAAACTCCAAAACACATGCAAGAGAAAAACGCGCTGCAAACTCCAAAACACATGCAAGAGAGAAACGCGTTGCAAACTCCAAAACAAATGCAAGAGAAAAACGCGCTGCAAACTCCAAAACAAATGCAAGAGAGAAACGCGCTGCAAACTCCAAAACAAATGCAAGAGAGAAACGCGCTGCAAACTCCAAAACAAATGCAAGAGAGAAACGCGCTGCAATCTCCAAAACAAATGCAAGAGAGAAACGCGTTGCAAACTCCAAAACACATGCAAGAGAGAAACGCGTTGCAAACTCCAAAACACATGCAAGAGAGAAACGCGCTGCAATCTCCAAAACAAATGCAAGAGAGAAACGCGCGGCAAACTCCAAAACAAATGCAAGAGAGAAACGCGCTGCAATCTCCAAAACAAATGCAAGAGAGAAACGCGTTGCAAACTCCAAAACAAATGCAAGAGAGAAACGCACTGCAAACTCCAAAACACAACGGAAGTTCGCCAGGCCAATAGGGGGTCTCGACCTGTGGAATAGGGGATCGACTATGGGAGATTGACCATATTAACAAAAGAGAAGAAAGTCAAAAGGTACGTTGTCCTTTATATCTTTTTTAAACACTTGGCCGTAATCTTTTACCTTATTATACTGTAGAAGAGCAGTGGAGTTATGTCGCTAATGTTAGCATGCTTTAATTTAATTTAATGTTAGCTTTCGCTTGGGGACATCGTCTCCTCATATTGGACACTTACATGGTAAGAGATGACAAACCTAGTGCACGGAAATTACAGAGAGAGTACAGGGATATGGCAAGGGAAGAGAAAAGAGAACAAATGTGAAGAAGAGTAACAGAGGCAATGCCAGGAAGCAGAGACGGGACATTAGGGCAAAATGTGGAGGTGATGAGGAGATGTGGAGAGCATTGAACAAGCTCAAGATTAAATAAAAAGCACAGAAAGGTGACAAAGTGCCCTCTCTCTTTATGTAGAAAAGATCATTATTCAATTTTGAAATTAAATTGACTGATTGGATTCATCATAGCATATAATTGTCTATTTTTCCAGGCTGCCATGTTTTGCCCTTTCTGCAGCCAACATCTGGGGACAGTTGAAGTGTTCTGTCACTCATGTGGCAAAAATGTCCAGTTCTGGATGGACCTGATGAATGATCTGAGAGAGAGAGAGACATCTCTTCAGTGGGAGTCATGAGCACATGTCTAGTGCGGTTTGTGTTCATGGGTGTGCTACAAAGGCACCTTGACGAATGCAGGGAAAGATGGAACACACATACCATCAGACCGGTTAAGCAGTCTCGTTGTCCATCTGGTAAACCATCGCATGTACTACCTGCCTCACAGGTTTGTTTTTATGTGATATGTCTTTAAAAAATACATATATTTGTCAAATTAATGTGTAGTTACTGTCTGCAATTAAATTCTGTTGCCTTTTGAGTAGCTTTCACAGTATTTTTCCCCAACAATGAATATTCAGTCATGTATTCATCTCATGCTACCCATTACTCTAATAATCTGTACTAAGAAGTGTGACAGAAAATTGTTTATTTCCACATTTCAAGTACAATTCAGTAATAAAACTGGCTATAACATTAAACAATAGAAGTTGCCAGTTTACTGAAAAAAACTAAATATCTGAATGAACTGACATGCAACCCCCAATATGTAATCCCCAGGTTCGTGGAAATGACTGCGGGTTCCCATTCTCACAGGAGGAATTGGGCCAGTTTAGAACAGAGACAACCTGCAGTCCATGTGGCGATGACCCTCTCCAGGCACACTTTGAGGACTTACAGAGACGAAGTGGTCTGATGCAGCCATTAAAGTGATACTCCGGAGTAAATTCAACCTGGGGTCATTTGAACCGTGATATCCAGCCAAGTAGCCCACCCGCAGTTTTTCCGATATTGGCTGAACATCAGCTGAGTTACTGAGTTATCCCGAATAGCTTCGCACATGGGTTAATGGATCCCGGTCCGTATCTCCAAAATTACCACACTAAAATCACATGCCATGACACCAAACTTCTACAGTAGTACAAATATGGTCTGTACTCACCAAACGATGCATTTGGAAGTTTGAAAATAGTCCAGGAGTTTATTATTATCAACACAAGCCTGATAGCTTCTCTGCAGCTAAAGCTACGTCTACGTCACTTCAGGGAGCTGGGAGCTTCAAAGTAAGATGAGGGTTGATCTACTACTGTAGACAACAAAGCAAGGCTGCTCAATTTCTCCATTGATAAAATAATTTCACAACTCTACAACATAAAAATTCATAAAAAAAACATGTAGAATATAGCATATACTTTGTTGTCTACAGTAGTAGATCAACCCTCATCTTACTTTGAAGCTCCCAGCTCTCTGAAGTGACGTCGAAGCAGCTTTAGCTGCAGAGAAGCTATCAGGCTTGTGTTGATAATAATAAACTCCTGGACTATTTTCAAACTTCCAAATGCATCGTTTGGTGAGTACAGACCATATTTGTACTACTGTAGAAGTTTGGTGTCATGGCATGTGATTTTAGTGTGGTAATTTAGGAGATACGGACCAGGATCCATTAACCCTTGTACGAAGCTATTCGGGATAACTCAGTAACTCAGCTGATGTTCAGCCAATATCGGAAAAACTGCGGGTGGGCTACTTGGCTGGATATCACCGTTCAAATGACCCCAGGTTGAATTTACTCCGGAGTATCACTTTAACATGGGAGTCCTGTGTGGAAAACTACATAAGACTGAAGAACACGGCTGATATGTAATGTGAGTGCAACATTCAGTCTTTGTATCAAACAACCAAAACAAAGAACCACAGCTTTCATGGAACAACTTTCAAAATGGACTCCGCAACTGGCAACATTATAGGTCATCATCCTAATTTGTCTTTTCTGATACTATACCTGAAATTCCAATTTCAATGGAGTCCAAAACCAGGGGAGTTTTTTATCCCAAAGTCCATGTCTTTTTGAAACTCATCATATGTCTTGGACATCAGTATTTTGATTGTGTCCATACAGGTGCTGCTTACTGGAAACCGAGATGTTGACTGAAAAATCAGTTTGGGTTGTGGCTGAATTCCAGACAGAGGCAGTGTGCTTAAACCTGTGGCAAACATCAGGATGTCCTAGAGAGAGAGCCCTGTTTGTTGTTCTGAAAAAAGGAGAAGTATTGAGTTAAGTTAAACATTACAATACGACTGATATAAACAGAAAATGGTAAAAATAATAAATGTTCTAATAAAAATAAACCTTCTGTGCCAAGGAGACAGTCTCTCCAGAAACCTAGTACTCTGGTTTCTTCATGCCATCTTGTGCTGCCCTTTTTACTGAGCTGAACCTCAAAGATTTCCTCTAGTGTTGCAGATGTCAGCTGCTCTGCACTTGAGCACACGAAGGGCCTGAATACAGATGCATGCTGCTCCAAAGCATACATGATAACTGACCAAGGTGTCAGAAAGTGGACTGTCTCCAGATGGCAACTGAACATGGACCATACTGTTATTGTCACTTGAAGAATGTCCACTGTAACCTATGAAATGCAATTATTATCTTGATTGTTATGGATATGAAGTTGAATTGCATTAATCTCCCCAGTTTTGCCTGGGAGTAAAGGTTATTTTGAATCCTTAAATCTTCAATTTCTATCAACCATAAATATTTAATTAAAATTCACTACATAAATTTGGTGAAATGTTAGAATCATATGGTATCCCCTTTTGCTTTCAAACTTTGCATTGTGGCACAATAAACCCAAACTGTAGTAAGAAAAAGACTGTATTGGAAATACAAGCCTAAAAAAAAATAAATAAAAGGAAATACATGCCTAAAGTGGGCCTAAAGGGCTTTCTGATATTTAAACTTATGACACACAAGTTAAACCAGGAAGTTTAAAGAATCATGACTGGAATTTATCTTGTACAGAGTATCAGATGTAGGTGTAAACGTGATATTTAAATCTAACATATAACAAAGTTGAGCTTAAACCAAGAGTGGAGATGTGTTAGAAGCACTTACAGCTGTTTGCAAAGTCCCCAACAGTGCAAATGTAAAATTTTGTTCTTTGGTAGGACTTTCCAATCTCCTCTTTGTACTTCTGCACTCTGAAAGGGGTGTCTGTTCCCGGGATGTTTGTAACTTTCTTAGCATCAGGATACAACAAAACACGGGCACAATCTTCCATATCCTGGTTGAAATCTTTCTGCTTTTTTACAGCAGCAGCAGCAGTTGTTCAGATGACCAGTGAGGCTGAATATCAATGGGAAGAGACTTCCTTCTCACAGGCTTAAGAGAGTCCCTGTGCATCTTCATCATGCCAACATTAATCTGATGAAAGATAAGATAATGAAACTAGAACATTTCTGAAGAAATTTAGAAGGGGCCTGCCAAAGTGTGCGTATCGCTCAACCAATCACGGCTGCTCAGGAATGGTTCGCAAGGCCTAAAGAACAAACATTCAAGCCTAAAAGTCATCAAAGGATGACATGGATGCTTCTTCTTAAAGCGGCAAACTGTCCCTTTAAAGAGGCAAAATATCCCTTAAAAGCGGCGAACTGTCCCTTTAACTAGGTGAACTCTCCCTTTAAAGAGGCGAACTGTCCCTTTAAAGAGGTGAACTGTGCCTTTAAAGCAGCCAACTGTCCCTTTAAAGAGGCCAACTGTCCCTTTAAAGAGGCCAACTGTCCCTTTAAAGCGGCGAACTGTCCCTTTAAAGAGGCCAACTGTCCCTTTAAAGCGGCGAACTGTCCCTTTAAAGCAGCCAACTGTCCCTTTAAAGAGGCCAACTGTCCCTTTAAAGCGGCGAACTGTCCCTTTAAAGAGGCAAAATATCCCTTAAAAGCGGCGAACTGTCCCTTTAACTAGGTGAACTCTCCCTTTAAAGAGGCGAACTGTCCCTTTAAATCGGTGAACTGTCCCTTTAAAGAGGCCAACTGTCCCTTTAAAGCAGCCAACTGTCCCTTTAAAGAGGCCAACTGTCCCTTTAAAGCGGCGAACTGTCCCTTTAAAGCGGCGAACTGTCCCTTTAAAGCGGCGAACTGTCCCTTTAAAGCGGCGAACTGTCCCTTTAAAGAGGTGAACTGTCCCTTTAAAGAGGTGAACTGTGCCTTTAAAGCAGCCAACTGTCCCTTTAAAGAGGCCAACTGTCCCTTTAAAGAGGCCAACTGTCCCTTTAAAGAGGCAAAATATCCCTTAAAAGCGGCGAACTGTCCCTTTAACTAGGTGAACTGTCCCTTTAAAGCAGCCAACTGTCCCTTTAAAGAGGCGAACTGTCCCTTTAAATCGGCGAACTGTCCCTTTAAAGCAGCCAACTGTCCCTTAAAAGCGGCGAACTGTCCCTTTAACTAGGTGAACTCTCCCTTTAAAGAGGCAAACTGTCCCTTTAAAGAGGCCAACTGTCCCTTTAAAGAGGTGAACTGTCCCATACTTTTCTGTATTCATTTTAAACCACCAAACTCATTATGGGTGCCAATGCCGAAGGATTAGACACACATCTTACTCCTGTGCCAGACTCTTATTATTTTCCCGTTTCTGCCCTAAAGTTCGGCGACTAACTAGTCTAGCAGAGATGGTCCGACCGACATAAAAAGCGCACCATTAGGTGCGCATATGGGGAATAGTGTGCAAAGACTTTTCTCTCTTATTAGTCAAAAGGAATTCTTTTTTACACCAGACCTTGATAGAAATGATAGAAATGTCTCCCCCATTTAGGGGCTGGCAGAAGCGCAAAATTTAATTGGAAAATCGATTGAAAAGCACAAAATGAGGCCATTTTGAAAATGCCATTAAAGCTGTATTTTAAACAGGACCTTGATAAAAAATGACATAACTGTCTTCATCAGACCTGTCTTAGGAATTTTGGGCCTCGCATAAAGTGAGTGATGATAAAAATCTAATGGATCTGGTGATCTCCTCTACTGCAGTGACAGACTCTGCTGTGTACTACTGTGCTGTGAGGCCCACAGTGACAGGAAACACCTTTTGTTTTTTTTAAAAACCTTTGGAGCAAAGACAACACAATACTCCACAACATCCACTAGAGGGACTCACACACTGTTAAAGCACTGATTGTTGAGTCATTGGACTGATGACAAAGACAACAGAGAAATGAAGCAGTAAAGATCAGAGACAGAGACAGAGCTGCTGTGGAAGCAGAAAAGAATTTGATTGGTTGAGTTGAAGTCAAACACTCACATCAACAGGTAATGGGCCCCGCCCACTGAACTTCAGCTCATCCAATGACATTATTTCTTCCTCATTCTACTGCAGTGGAAGAACATTGTTCATCTGCTGTCTGTCTGGCTTTAAGAACTCCAAAGACATGTTGCTTTACCTCTTTTTGCTTCTATCTCACATTAAAGGTGAGTTTAAGAACAGGGATTAAAGTTTTGTTGAAGCTGCTGCATTAACCAGATATACAGACTGCATTTCACTACTTTTCTTCTTCCTTTGCTCTGATAGAATGAAAATCATGTTTGGATCATCTTGTAAATTGAACTGACAGAGTTCTACAGTTGATTTAGTTGTGAATGTCCACAGAGTAACACTGTACAGGTGACATTTCCCACTGTCTTCTCCTCTCAGCCTCATGGACAATGTTAGTCTAATGGCTTCATTTTCTCTACTTTTTCCAGGACTAATAGCTGGAGACACAATCTCTCCTCAGCAAGATGAAGTCAGTGGAAGAGAAGGACAATCTGTCACTCTCACATGTACATATCAGACAGATAACAGAAATGTTTGGCTTTACTGGTACAAACATCATTCTGACCTTCCGGCTCCTCAGTTTATACTCTGGAAAGGAGCAAAAGCTGCCAGAGGCGTTCAATATATTCCAGATAATCGATATGGCTCCCAAACATCAGCTACATCCACTGAACTGACCATCACAAAGCTAACCCTGGCAGACACAGCTCTCTACTACTGTGCTGTAGAAACACAGTGATACAAAGTGTAGAAGAGGCTGTACAAAAACCTGAACTCAGATATCTGACTACTCTTCAAAGAGGAGGGAAGTGGTGTTCAAACCACAGCTTCATATCAGATGGATTCTGCTAATTCCTGTTTTATCAGAGTCACTGTGGTTCCAGCTGCTAATGAAACACTGTGGGAGGATTCACATGAGCAGCAGATCCACATCAACAAGAAAACAACTACATGATGCTGCAAACATAATACAACATGGAAACAAACACAATTATATGTTAATAACTTTGAAGTCTCCATGAAATAAACTCTGTGTTTCTGAATAATTTTAGTTTTTCTGAAAGAAAACTTGCAGCTAAATCCAGCAGTATCAGAGTTCATCATCAGGTTTCACAGAAACTCCATCATCACTGCTGTCCACTTCATACTGTGTAGGAGATGTTCCAAACTTACCTTTAGAGCAAAGTGCACTCATCTTCCACCCAAAATAAAAACTAATGAAAAGTTTTATTCTGTCTAAATATTCAGACATGTCAGTTCATGTATTACTGTATAGTGAAGAACAGCATTGGTAGTTTAATTAGACAAAGGGTTCAGATTAACCTCCACAGTTGTTACTTTCAGCCCAAATACATGTTGTGTTTGTACATTAAGTTCATGCTGGGTACCTGCAGAAAACCGTGTTAACAAAGTTGATCTGAAGAACTCACAAAAACAAGTTCTGATGGGACTCATGCTGCATTCACTGTCCATCAGAAGTGGGAAGTTGGAACACTGAGTCTTCTCATTTTCAATCTCTGTGTGTCATCTATGATCATCTGATTTTATTGATTTGTCACAAAATTGTTTTTCTCCAAATAGATTTTCTAAAGTTTCCTCCTTCAATCTGACCTTGATGATGATGATGATGCTGAGTGCAGCATCACTGTCATTTCTAAAGCTTCCATCAGCCTGAATGGAAACAGAACACAGCAGGAGGAGGAGCTACACAGCTGAATATGAAAGGCTTCATGTTGTAACTGAGGAGCTGCTGTGTTCTCCCTGCTGTTCACTCAGTACAAGTGAATATAATGTTTCTGCTTTTCATTTGGATGATGATCGTCTCCTTTCAGACGGGTAAGTCAACAGAAGATGGAGCCAGATTGTAAAATGGAGGATAAACATGAAAAACATTTAATTTATGTTTGGATTCACTTTTTTATAAAACTAAACTGAGAATAAAGAAAACTAATTAAATAATTCAAAAGATCATGCTGAAATCTGTCTTTGTTGTTTTCAGGATCCTCTGAGGATTTACTGACACCATTTAAAGATGCACTGATGGGTTTGGAAGGAGACGATGTGACTCTCTCCTGCAACTATTCAGGCTCTGTACAATATCTCTGTAGCAACCCTTGGATTCCAAAAGAGAGTCGACAGATGCTCAAGGTGTCTTTTATTTTTGTTGCAGCAGAATCATCAGGTTCACCTTAGCACCGTGAAAACTGTGTGTTGGGGTATATAAACAATACAAACAAAACACCAAATCACCATACAGTCTTCACAGTACAATTGTCATATTTTGTTCATTAATATTAAAAAAAAAAATCAAAGGCATTAATTTACTCAAAAGTCATTTAGGCCTAATCAAATACATACACACTGATACAAAGTTACATACAGATACAATGTTTCAATGAAAGCAAACAAACATACCTCACTGCGCTCACCAAGGATGCTTAATAATCTTTTCTTCCGTTGTTTAAAACAGGCGTCAAAAGTCCCTTTTTGTGTGTGCAAATGAAGAAAGTTAAGCTGGAGCCTGGAGATCAAACTTTGTGGCTCAGGCTCAAACAAAGCAAAGCAGCTCCCTCGTTACCTACACCTGTTTGGCTACCTTTACAGATCTCCCTCTTGTGGAGCTACGGTGTCAGGCAAAGGACAAAATTCAATCTCCAAAATACATTCAAGATTCACTCATAACTTCACACACCAGTCATTTTAAAGCACATACAAAAATAGAAATATTTTGATTAGGTGTTATATTTATAGAAAAATATGGAATGTAAACAAACACATTTAGGTAGTTTTACTCAGACAAACAAACACATACAAGGACTAGTGTGGTCCTTTACAATCTCTACTGGTACCGACAGAATTCTGGTTCAGCTCCACAGCTTGTCATCAGAGAATATTCAGATGAAAAAGAAGAAAAGTTTTCTTTAAAACATAAGAAAGAGAAAAAGGAGTTTGATCTGGTGATCTCCTCTGCTGCAGTGACAGACTCTGCTGTGTACTACTGTGCTCTGCAGCCCACAGTGACAGGAAACACCAAAACTCTGTACAAAAACCTTTGGAGCAAAGACAACACAATACTCCACAACATCCACTAGAGGGACTCACACACTGTTCTTCTTGTTTGTTACAGAATAAAGCAAAATCAATATGTTTGCTACATCACTAAACTCCTTGTTATGATGAAGTCTAGATTATGAATAAACTACAATAAATGGAGATATTATAATTTCTTATTCAACTAAGAAAAAAATCTAGTATCAGAAAAAAAAGGAACGAGATGTGTGTTTTGTATAATATGGAAACAATCAATGTAGATTGTAATAAGTAACTATCTATACCGTCACTCTAGTGCTAATTACAGACCATTTAACATGATGAACACCTCATTATAAACTGTTCCAATCACAAAATCAACTAAACCTTAAATATTTGGTAAATCACAAAAAAAACATCTTTTATTTAGGAAAGGTACAAATACAGCAATTTATTTTCAAATTGAAGGTTTGAGGATAAAATAACTCTTCTGTTATATGTTGAACCTTTACATTTTGAGGTGTTGAATAAAGACAAATCATAGAGACCTATAATCTGATACATAAATGGTGACATACAATAAAATTCTTGTCAGTTGGATTTTATTTGTACAAACACCGCTGTGCGGTAACATGGAGCTCTTTATGTGTACATTTCTAGTAACAGATACAGAAGCCCTGTAACCTGGATCAGTGTTGGTGAAATTAGAAGTTATAAAGAGTCAGTGTTTGATGATTAAAGTTATATAGTCAGAAGAAAAAAATGTTAATTTAGTCAGACTTAGAGAAAGGATGAGATGATTTTCTATTCTTTCATTTGCCTTTAAGGGTTCATAAAATGAGGATAAAAAAACCAATCCAGCCAGACTCACAATACCAATGACCAGAATGTTTTATCTCCAACTTACTCTCAGGCCTTCCAATAACCTCAGGGACAAGCTGCTGAAAGGCTGTTTTTTCACATTTAAACCCAACTTTTTACCTCCAGCAGAGGGCGACGTTATCAAGTAGGCGGTGCTCTCCTTCTGCTCTGTGTTCAAGCATTCTGTCAATAAGAACTGCTGCTGTGAAGAGAACAATTGTCAGACTGATTGTTGAACATCAGCTAGTTTCTCCTGTTGATTTAAACCTTGTTGTACAGATGGAACATTGGCTGTGGATTATTCTTGCTGCTCTTCTCTTTGGTAAGATACAAAGCTCAACATGTTTCCTCTTCAAACACTTGAACACATTACTGAGCTGCACATGAAGAGCTTTTAATGTTCATTCTACAGAAAATCAGAGCAGATCATTTCTGTTGCCATGTGTTACCTTGTAAAAACACCTTTATGGTTCAAAGTGACAATGATCAATGAAAATTACATCTATTCTACATGTGATAGAACTATTTAAAGCTGCTGATTGTTCTCCATTAATCAATCATCTTTATTGATTCACTTCTTCCTCTGCTTGTTTTGTTCTTCCCCAGAGTGTAAAGGAGAAGACACAGTGACCCAGCCAAAAGAAGATGTCACTGCTGCCGAAGGAGGCTCAGTTACACTCAACTGTACTTATGAAACCAGTTACACAGGAACCATCTATTTGTTCTGGTACAAACAAGAAGTAAATAGGTACCCAAAGTACATGCTGAAACGATACTCAACCACAGAGGATAATGCTCCAGAGTTCAACAAAGACAGATTTGATGCTGAGCTCAAAGGAAAATCCGTTAATCTGAAGATCCAGAAGCTTCATCTGTCTGACTCTGCTGTGTACTACTGTGCTCTGCGGCCCACAGTGACAGGAAACACCAAAACTCTGTACAAAAACCTTTGGAGCGAAGACAACACAATACTCCACAACATCCACTAGAGGGACTCACACATTGTTCCACTTCTCTGGTTTGTTATCCTTCTGTCAACATTCTTTGTACAGATAAGAATAAAACATACCTCAGTATTTTTGCTGCTTCATTGAACTCTTTGTGATGTTTACATTTTGATTCTTAATAAAAATAATAGAAAACATAAAGTATGACAAACAAGTGAACAAGATAGTGTGTGTTTTGTGTTATAACTAATCAATGTGGTGTTTTGAGATATCTATTATCATGAATCTTTGCTTTAATAGATAAATGTAAAAGCCAAACATGTGACTGCTCATGAAATCTAAATCTTTTTGTCAGGTGTATTTGATACAGAGTTTTTTCTTTACATCAGGGAGTCAAAACACCATCGACTGCTATCTTAATGAATCTGGCCTCCTTTGTTCTTAAAAAACACTTATTTTAAATGTTTGTTGGTCCCCTGGAGGAACAAACACTGTATAAACCACAAAAACAATCTTTTTTTCACTTATTTATTTTAGCTTTATCTTAATGATGTGGTTTTACTCTAAAAATAACAAATCCCTACTATGTCAGAGTTCCATGAGTTTTAAATGGAAAATTAAAGCATTAAGATAACACTTAATCGAAAATTCCTGACATGTTGATAATAATGGACAATAACTTTCTGTCCTCTTACGTCAACACTAATCCTACAAACTGGAATACAATGCGGCATGCTGGAAGATTTCAAGCCATCCACCTTGAAAAAAATGTACCTGCTCGTCATTTTGTGGTTAAAAAGGCAGAAACATGGGGGCTTAGGGGTGTTGGAGCTTACCTGTGTCCTAAACCATCTGACAGTAAACTCATAATTAACTTGATCAAAATCAATACCAAAAATTCTAAGCAACCAAACAGTTCAAGCAGTATCAACGTACTTGATGCAGTGTCCACGTGGCTAAAAATATAAGTGAAACATCCCATTCCCTTAAAAAACAAATCACTGAACAGAGGAGCTCCAGACGTACAACATGAAGAGGTTTCCAATCCATCACAGGATGCCATATATGAATACTGTTTGTTGTTGTGTACTGGATGTAAGTTTTATAATGACCCTGATGAAGGCCAAAAGACAACATAAGTTGATAAAACAATGACATTTTCCATGAATAAATGTTAAATGTGTTGCTGAATTTCTTTCATTTTAATAAAATCTTTTCCCACATATTTCGCAAAATGACCAAATGACTTTTTAAGAGGAACTTTTGCCAAATGTTTTGCAAGAACTGATTGTATGTTTCTTTAAATGAGACCAGTTCTGAAAGAATATTCTCAAAGAACTTGTCATATTTTACAGACTGATTCCCTGTTCCAGTCTTCAGGTGATATTCTGACATGTGAATGCTATCTAAGTTGTAATAAAATGTTTCACTTAAAATTTTCTCTTGGATTGAAATTCTTTCCATAAACTGTTTGGGATCTCAGATTATGGCATTTTCCCCCTTTTTCTAATTATGGGTGCCAATGTCGAAGGCATTAGACACACATCTTACTCCTTTGCCAGACTCTTATTCTTCCGTTTCCGCCCTAAAGTTCGGTGCGTAACTAGTCTGGCAGCGATACTCCGACCGACATAAAAAGCGCACCGTTGCGTGCGTATCGATCGGGAATGGTGTGCAAAGACTTTTGGCAAATTATTATCATTAGTCAAAAGGAATTCCCGCAAAATGAGAAAATGTCAGAAAAAAGCGGATGGGAAAACTTACGGAAAACTAAAAAAAATTCCATTTTGGGCCTTAACGAGCTTGAGAATGGCCTTTTTAGAGGCCTTATAACTCAGCCATACAGCATAGCACAGACCTCATTCAAAGTTTGTAAGTGACACGAGACTCTCGGCTTTAACTGAATCGAAGGGTTTGGATATGTCTTATACGGCTTTGACACAACGGCAATTTACGTTTGAGGGTGCCAAAATCTCAGGTCGTGCGTCTCTCGCACTCTACCTCCCACTCTAAATTTCAATCTTAACGGATTCGTCAAACAAATCTCTCTCATGTCTGAAATATCTGGCCCATCTGGACAAATTTTATCACAAAACGTAGGGATTTTTGTCTTCTTTCACACAATGTCACACTCATTGACCTCTGCCACACATATTTATCACAAATTGGCTCTGAGCGCAGAGTGGGGTCCCTCCAACTGACGTTCCGTCCATTATAAATGGCTAAAATCCTAAAATCAGTGTTTAAATATGATTTTAAAACTGCCATTACAAACGAGCCCGACTTGGTAGCCAAATGAAAATTACACCGCTGGCTTCTGCCGTCCCTTGGGGCGCTCACGGTACAAACATTATTCGGATACGACATTTACTTTTCGAGCTGTGACCGTTTGTTCGAGAAAGTAGGCGGAAATCAGAAATGCTCCATTTTTAACAGGGAGAAGTGTCTGTCAGTTGGAGCAGCTGTCAGTTGCAGCTGCTCACGTGCTGACGAGCTGTCTCCTAGCAACAAGCTTAACAGCCTGCTCTGGGCTGAGACAGAGACTGCTTATGAGGGAAAGCCAAGATGGAGCCAAGATGGAGCCATATTGGGCCTTCCAGGTGCCTTTACGCAATTACCCATAATGCATTGGGAAAATGCATTGAAAATCACTTAACATTAAGCACTAAAGCTTATTTAAAATGGCATAAAAACTGCATTTTACACCGGACCTTGATAAAAATGACATAAATGTCTCCCCCATTTAGGGACTGGCAGAAGCGCAAAATTGAATGGGAAAATCGATTGAAAAGCACAAAATGAGGCCATTTTGAAAATGCCATTAAAGCTGTATTTTAAACAGGACCTTGATAAAAAATGACATAACTGTCTTTATCAGACCTGTCTCAGGATTTCAATGGGAAAATTGATTGAAAGGCACTTAACGAGACAAAAATGCCAAAAAAATGCCCTGTTTTGGAGGCCTCATAACTCAGCCATACGACATCACAGAGACCTCATTCAAAGTTTACATGTGATAGGAGTCTCTCATATTTATAGGTTTCTTCAATGCATATGCATCAGGATTAAAACTCGTGGTCATAAGGACAGAAAAAAAGGCACTTTTGCCTCAAATGCCAGAAACTGCCCTAATTTGGAGTTGCCATAACTCAGCCATACGACATCGCCGAGACCTCATTCAAAGTTTATATGTGACAGGAGACTCTAAATTTCAACTGAACATTAACTAACTTATCAATTGGGCGGGCAGTAGATTGGCACCCATCAAAATTTCTTCAGAAATTTTCTAGTTTAGATATTGTTCTGAGATCAGATGATTGTTGTGTTGCTGACAACAACTAATATTACAGCTACTAAATTACAAAGGAAGGTCTAGTTCTTCACATCTTCCTGCACTTGAGCAGGATTAAGAACATTTTAATTTCTCCCTAAATGATATAAAACAGGTAATATAATATCTTGATAAACTGTTCATGTTCAGGTTACTGATCATATAATCACATGTTGACATTTCATAAGCAGCTGGTTTAAAAGTACAGTTATGAAAGTAGAATCAGTCCTTGAGGTTACAATTGGGAAAAAAGTAAATCCATGCCTTAAACTCCTGTTATAATACATTAAGGAAGTAATCTCATGACCTCAACATTTTTTTATACATTGAGCTAACAAACCAGGAGTAAGAGGAACTGAGAGAAGAGAAACTACAGATCAAAGAGGAGACAGAGAGATTCAGGGAGGAGCTGAGCTGTTACTGAACTATAGAAGAAACACAAACTTCCACATTCAACACAGTTCAACACACAAACCGCAAACATTACCTTTATTCAACATGCTGTCTTTGCAGACATTTGTATTCACTCTGCTGTTTCTACTCATTGTAACAGGTTTGTTTGATTCTTTAAAGGATTCATTTCAGCATTTTATGTTTGTTGTTCAGTTATTTGACTTCTCTCTTCCTTTAGGTGTCAGCTGTGAACAACTCACTGCAGTCAAGGATGAAGAGTCCAGCTTAGAAGGCAGCACTGTTACTCTGTCCTACACTTACTATCAAACAGCAACTGGCAGTGATTATTTCTTCTGGTATCGACAATATCCAGGAAAACCACCAGAGTTCCTCATCTCTCACCTGGAGTCTGGAGACATATTAAAGGATTCAGCTTCTGGACATTCTGTTAGAGTGACAAAAAAAGAAACTCTGATGGATCTGGTGATCTCCTCTGCTGCAGTGACAGACTCTGCTGTGTACTACTGTGCTGTGAGGCCCACAGTGACAGGAAACACCAAAACTCTGTACAAAAACCTTTGGAGCAAAGACAACACAATACTCCACAACATCCACTAGAGGGACTCACACACTGTTAAAGCACTGATTGTTGAGTCATTGGACTGATGACAAAGACAACAGAGAAATGAAGCAGTAAAGATCAGAGACAGAGACAGAGCTGCTGTGGAAGCAGAACAGAATTTGATTGGTTGAGTTGAAGTCAAACAATCCCATCAACAGCTAATGGGCCCCGCCCACTGAACTTCAGCTCATCCAATGACATTATTTCTTCCTCATTCTACTGCAGTGGAAGAACATTGTTCATCTGCTGTCTGTCTGGCTTTAAGAACTCCAAAGACATGTTGCTTTACCTCTTTTTGCTTCTATCTCACATTAAAGGTGAGTTTAAGAACAGGGATTAAAGTTTTGTTGAAGCTGCTGCATTAACCAGATATACAGACTGCATTTCACTACTTTTCTTCTTCCTTTGCTCTGATAGAATGAAAATCATGTTTGGATCATCTTGTAAATTGAACTGACAGAGTTCTACAGTTGATTTAGTTGTGAATGTCCACAGAGTAACACTGTACAGGTGACATTTCCCACTGTCTTCTCCTCTCAGCCTCATGGACAATGTTAGTCTAATGGCTTCATTTTCTCTACTTTTTCCAGGACTAATAGCTGGAGACACAATCTCTCCTCAGCAAGATGAAGTCAGTGGAAGAGAAGGACAATCTGTCACTCTCACATGTACATATAAGACAGATGACAGAAATGTTTACCTTTACTGGTACAAACATCATTCTGACCTTCAGGCTCCTCAGTTTATACTCTGGAAAGGAGCAAAAGATGCCAGCAGCGTTCAATATGTTCCAGATAATCGATATGGCTCCCAAACATCAGCTACATCCACTGAACTGACCATCACAAAGCTAACCCTGGCAGACACAGCTCTCTACTACTGTGCTGTAGAAACACAGTGATACAAAGTGTAGAAGAGGCTGTACAAAAACCTGAACTCAGATATCTGACTACTCTTCAAAGAGGAGGGAAGTGGTGTTCAAACCACAGCTTCATATCAGATGGATTCTGCTAATTCCTGTTTTATCAGAGTCACTGTGGTTCCAGCTGCTAATGAAACACTGTGGGAGGATTCACATGAGCAGCAGATCCACATCAACAAGAAAACAACTACGTGATGCTGCAAACACAATACAACATGGAAACAAACACAATTATATGTTAATAACTTTGAAGTCTCCATGAAATAAACTCTGTGTTTCTGAATAATTTTAGTTTTTCTGAAAGAAAACTTGCAGCTAAATCCAGCAGTATCAGAGTTCATCATCAGGTTTCACAGAAACTCCATCATCACTGCTGTCCACTTCATACTGTGTAGGAGATGTTCCAAACTTACCTTTAGAGCAAAGTCCACTCATCTTCCACCCAAAATAAAAACTAATGAAAAGTTTTATTCTGTCTAAATATTCAGAGATGTCAGTTCATGTATTACTGTAGAGTGAAGAACAGCATTGGTAGTTTAATTAGACAAAGGGTTCAGATTAACCTCCACAGTTGTTACTTTCAGCTCAAATACATGTTGTGTTTGTACATTAAGTTCATGCTGGGTACCTGCAGAAAACCGTGTTAACAAAGTTGATCTGAAGAACTCACAAAAACAAGTTCTGATGGGACTCATGCTGCATTCACTGTCCATCAGAAGTGGGAAGTTGGAACACTGAGTCTCCTCATTTTCAATCTCTGTGTGTTATATATGATCATCTGATTTTATTGATTTGTCACAAAATTGTTTTTCTCCAGATAGATTTTCTAAAGTTTCCTCCTTCAACCTGATGATAATGATGATGATGATGATGATGATGATGATGAGTGCAGCATCACTGTCATTTCTAAAGCTTCCATCAGCCTGAATGGAAACAGAACACAGCAGGAGGAGGAGCTACACAGCTGAATATGAAAGGCTTCATGTTGTAACTGAGGAGCTGCTGTGTTCTCTCTGCTGTTCACTCAGTACAAGTGAAAATAATGTTTCTGCTTTTCATTTGGATGATGATTGTCTCCTTTCAGACGGGTAAGTCAACAGAAGATGGAGCCAGATTTTAAAATGGAGGATAAACATGAAAAACATTTAGTTGATGTTTGGATTCACTTTTAATAAAACTAAACTGAGATTACAGAAAATTAATTCAATGATTCAAAAGATCATGCTGAAATCTGTCTTTGTTGTTTTCAGGATCCTCTGAGGATTTACTGACACCATTTAAAGATGTACTGATGGGTTTGGAAGGAGACGATGTGACTCTCTCCTGTAACTATTCAGGCTCTGTAGATTATCTCTTCTGGTACCGACAGAATTCTGGTTCAGCTCCACAGCTTGTCATCAGAGAATATTCAGATGAAAAAGAAGAAAAGTTTTCTTTAAAACATAAGAAAGAGAAAAAGGAGTTTGATCTGGTGATCTCCTCTGCTGCAGTGACAGACTCTGCTGTGTACTACTGTGCTCTGCAGCCCACAGTGACAGGAAACACCAAAACTCTGTACAAAAACCTTTGGAGCAAAGACAACACAATACTCCCCAACATCCACTAGAGGGACTCACACACTGTTCCTCTTGTTTGTTACAGAATAAACCAAAATCAATATGTTTGCTACATCACTAAACTCCTTGTTATGATAAATTCTAGATTATGAATAAACTCAATAAATGGAGATATTATAATTTCTTATTCAACTAAGAAAAAAAACTAGTATCAGAAAAATAAGGAACGAGATGTGTGTTTTGTATAATATGGAAACAATCAATGTAGATCGTAATAAGTAACTATCTATACCGTCACTCTAGTGCTAATTATAGACCATTTAACATGATGAACACCTCATTATAAACTGTTCCAACCACAAAATCAACTAAACCTTAAATATTTGGTAAATCACAAAAAACCCATCTTTCAGATCACACAACAATCAAATTGTACAACATTCAATAAACTCACACAATTGTTGAACCAGTTTCCAGCAGTTATTTAAGTTTCAATGAAGTCTTAAATGTGTCCATATTTTTTTCTTTTTCTTTGTAATAATTTTCACCCGTTTAATTCAACTGAATTTCTCACCTTTATGAATTTCTGTTTGATCCCAACAACAATCACTTTGAGCAAAACTTTTCCCACATATTTTACAAGAATGCTGGTTCACCTGATTTATTTAGGAAAGGTACAAATGCAGCAATTTATTTTAAATTGAAGGTTTGAGGAGAAAATAATTCTTCTGTTATATGTTGAACCTTTACATTTTGAGGTGTTGAATAAAGAGAAATCATAGAGACCTATAATCTGATAAATAAATGGTGACAGACAATAAAATTCTTTTCAGTTGGATTTTATTTGTACAAACACCTCTGTGCAGTAAAATGGAGCTCTTTATTTGTACATTTCTAGTAACAGATACAGAAGCCCTGTAACCTGGATCAGTGTTGGTGAAATTAGAAGTTATAAAGAGTCGATGTTTGATGATTAAAGTTATAAAGTCAGAAGAAAAAAATGTTAATTTAGTCAAACTTAGAGAAAGGATGAGATGATTTTCTATTCTTTCTTTAAGGTCTCATAAAATGAGGATTAAAAAAAAAACAATTCAGCCAGACTCACAATATCAATGACCAGAATGTTTTATCTCCAACTGACTCTCAGGCCTTCCAATAACCTCACTGACAAGTAGCTGGAAACCTGATTTTTCACCTTCAAACCCAACTTTTTACCTCCAGCAGAGGGCGACGTTATCAAGTAGGCGGTGCTCTACTTCTGCTCTGTGTTCAAGCATTCTGTCAATAAGAACTGCTGCTGTGAAGAGAACAATTGTCACACTGAATGTTGAAGATCAGCTAGTTTCTCCTGTTGATTTAAACCTTGTTGTACAGATGGAACATTGGCTGTGGATTATTCTTGCTGCTCTTTTCTTTGGTAAGATAGAACGCTCAACATGTTTCCTCTTCAAACACTTGAACACATTACTGAGCTGCACATGAAGAGCTTTTAATGTTCATTCTACAGTAAATCAGAGCAGATCATTTCTGTTGCCATGTGTTACCTTGTAAAAACACCTTCTATGGTTCAAAGTGACAATGATCAGGGAAAATGGCATCTATTCTACGTGTGATAGAACTCTTTAAAGCTGCTGATTGTTCTCCTTTAATCAATCATCTTTATTGATTAATCTCTTCCTCTGCATGTTCTGTTCTTCCCCAGAGTGTAAAGGAGAAGACACAGTGACCCAGCCAAGAGAAGATGTCACTGCTGCTGAAGGAGGCTCAGTTACACTCAACTGTACTTATGAAACCAGTGATACATATCCAAGATTATTTTGGTACAAACAAGGAGTAAATAGTTACCCAAAGTACATGCTGAAACGATACTCAACCACAGGAACAACGGCAGGAGAAAATGCTCCAGAGTTCAGCAAAGACAGATTTGATGCTGAGCTCAAAGGAAAATCAGTTAATCTGAAGATCCAGAAGCTTTATCTGTCTGACTCTGCTGTGTACTACTGTGCTCTGCGGCCCACAGTGACGGGAAACACCAAAACTCTGTACAAAAACCTTTGGAGCAAAGACAACATGATACTCCACAACATCCACTAGAGGGACTCAGGCATTGTTCCACTGCTCTGGTTTGTTATCTGTCAACATTCTTTGTACAGATGAGAATAAAACATACCTCAGTGTTTTTGCTGCTTCATTGAAGTCTTTGTGATGTTTACATTTTAATTCTTAATAAAATAATAGAAATATAAAGTATGACAAACAAATGAACAAGATAGTGTGTGTTCTGTATTATAACTCATCAATGTGGTGTTGTGAGATATTTATTATCATGAATCTTTGCTTTGATAGATAAATGTAAAAGCCAAACATGTGACAGCTCATCCAGATGAAATATAAATCTGTTTGTCAGGTGTATTTGATACGGAGTATTTTCTTTACATCAGGGAGTCAAAACACCATCGACTGCTATCTTAATGAATCTGGCCTCCTTTGTTTTTAAAAAAAACACTTATTTTAAATGTTTGTTGGTCACCTGGAGGAACAAACACTGTATAAACCAAAAAACAATCTTTTTTTCACTTATTTATTTTAGTTTTATCTTAATGATGTGGTTTTATTCTAAAAATAACAAATCCCTTCTATGTCAGAGTTCCATGAGTTTTAAATGGAAAATTAAAACATTGAGATAACACTTAATCAAAAAATTCCTGACATGTTGATAATAATAGACAATAACTTTCTGTCCTCTTCAGTCAACACTAATCCTACAAACTGGAATACAAAGCTGCATGCTGGAAGATTTCACGTCATCCACCTTGAAAAAATTTACCTGCTCGTCATTTTGTGGTTAAAAAGGCAGAAACATGGGGGGTTAGGGTTATTGGAGCTTCTCTGTGTCCTAAACCATCTGACAGTAAACTCACAATTAACTTGATCAAAATCAATGCCACAAATTCTAACCAACCAAACAGTTGAAGCAGTATCAACATACTTGATACAGTGTACATATGGCTAAATAGAAATATAAGTGAAACATCCCGTTCTCTTAAAAAAACTAATCACTGAACAGAGGAGCTCCAGACGTACAACATGAAGAGGTTTCCAATCCATCACAGGATGCCCTATATGAATGCTGTTTGTTGTTGTGTACTGGATGTAAGTTTTATAATGACCCTGATGAAAGCCAAAAGCCAAAATAAGTCGACAAAACAATGAAATGTTCCATAAATAAATGTTAAATGTGTTGCTGAATTTCTTTCATCTTAATAAAATCTTTTCCCACATATTTTTCAAATTGACCAAATGAGAACGTTTTTAGTGAAACTTTTAACAAATGTTTTGCAAGAACTGATTGTATGTTTCTTTAAATGAGACCATATCTGAAAGAACATTCTGAAATTCTCAAAGAACTTGTCATATTTTACAGACTGATTCCCTGTTCCAGTCTGAAAGTGATATTCTGACTTGTGAAAGCTATCTAAGTTGAAATATAATGTTTTACTTGAAATTGTTTACTTGCATTCACTGTCCATCAGAAGTGGGAAGTTGGAACACTGAGTCTCCTCATTTTCAATCTCTGTGTGTTATCTATGATCATCTGATTTTATTGATTTGTCAAATAATTGTTTTTTTCCACATAGATTTTCTAAAGATTCCTCCTTTAATCTGACATAAATGATGATGATGCTGATGGGTGCAGCATCACTGTCATTTCTAAAGCTTCCATCAGCCTGAATGGAAACAGAACACAGCAGGAGGAGGAGCTACACAGCTGCATATGAAAGGCTTCATGTTGTAACTGAGGAGCTACTGTGTTCTCGCTGCTGTTCACTCAGTACAAGTGAAAATAATGTTTCTGCTTTTCATTTGGATGATGATCGTCTCCTTTCAGACGGGTAAGTCAACAGAAGATGGAGCCAGATTTTAAAATGGAGGATAAACATGAAAAACATTTAGTTGATGTTTGGATTCACTTATTATAAAACTAAACTGAGATTACAGAGAAAGAATTCAAATCAAAAGATCATGCTGAAATCTGTCTTTGTTGTTTTCAGGATCCTCTGAGGATTTACTGACACCATTTAAAGATGTTCTGATGGGTTTGGAAGGAGACGATGTGACTCTCTCCTGCAACTATTCAGGCTCTGTACAATATCTCTGCTGGTACCGACAGAATTCTGGTTCAGCTCCACGGCTTGTCATCAGAGGATTATCAGATGAAAAAGAAGAAAAGTTTTCTTTAAAACATAAGAAAGAGAAAAAGGAGTTTGATCTGGTGATCTCCTCTGCTGCAGTGACAGACTCTGCTGTGTACTACTGTGCTGTGAGGCCCACAGTGACAGGAAACACCAAAACTCTGTACAAAAACCTTTGGAGCAAAGACAACACAATACTCCACAACATCCACTAGAGGGACTCACACACTGTTCCTCTTGATTGTTACAACACAGTTTAAATTCTTTGTAAAAGTGAGAATAAACCATCATCAATATGTTTGCTACAGCACTAAACTCTTTGTGATGATGAAATCGAGATTCTCAATAAACTACAAAAAATTGAGTTATAATTTCTTAATTAAGTAAGAAAAAAATCAAGTATGAGAAAAAAAGAAGATGTGTGTTGTTTTTGTAATCTACTGATTACTATAAGTTACTATCTATACTGTCACTCTGGCATAAATTACAGAACATTTAATTAGAAGAAGCTCCACATTATAAACTGTTCTAACCAAAAAATCAACTGAACCTTAAATATTTAGTAAAGCATAAAACTCCATCTTTCAGATCACACAACCATCAAATTGCAGAACATACAATAAACACACACAATTGCTGAACCAGTTTCCAGCAGTGCCTTAAGTTTTCATTAAATATTAGATGTTTTCATAATTTTTTTTTTGTTTTCATTGAATCATATTCACCCGTTTACACTTCAGAATTGAATATTCTGACCTGTATGAATTTCTGTGTCGTCCCAACAACGATCACTTTGAGCAGAACTTTTCCCGCATGTTTTACAAAACGCTGCTTGTCACCTGTTTGGATTGCCGTTTGATTATTATATACTGATAATTCTGTAAGTAAAGCCTTTAATTGGTTTCAAAAGCTCTGCATGTGAAAACCATTCTGGGACTGTCTGATATCTCCCCTCCTCTGATTGGATAACCTTGTTCCACACTCCAGACCAGTTAGTGAGAGATTTTTAAATGATAATCTTTCAGTAAAACGAAGAGTTGTGCCAGTCTCCCTCCAGACCTCATGGCAGTGATTTAAGGGGTTCTGGTATGAAGGGAACTCTAAATCATGTTCTTGAGAGGGACATAGTGGTGGTTGGTACCCTAATGCACACTCAAAGGGTGATCTTACTGTAGTGGCACTGATTAGTGAATCATGTGCATATTCAATCTATGTGAGATCCTCACTCTACAAGAATATGCGTTGAAGCAGATAAAAAAGCCAAGTCACATTTCGTTCAGTACAAATGGCTCTTGGAACAAATTACAATACAATCCATTAATTTATTGACAGCTGCTCTAATACCTGAGATTTGCCGACACTTTAAAGTAAGAAGAGATCTTTTATTTTCCTCCGGAAATTTCATAAATCCGTTCCATGGAACTTCCGATATAATCTGAAGAACATCTGATGCTGATTTTTCTTTTCTTTCTTTTAGCAGAAGGCTAAAATACTGCAGTGATGGAAATGTGCTCCATCCTATAAACTCCTGTTATACAACAATGACAAATATCACCTCCTTGAGTCACAAAGATATTGCGTTTGGTTTCCTCACAGTGATGCAGCAGGAGGAAGAGGAACTGAGAGAAGAGAAACTACAGATCAAAGAGGAGACGGAGCGATTCAGGGAGGAGCTGAGCTGTTACTGAACTATAGAAGAGACACAAACTTCCACATTCAACACAGTTCAACACACAAACATTACCTTTATTCAACATGCAAACTTCCTCTTATTGTTCTTCTCTATTTCTTCTCATTCTCACAGGTATAGTAGACTACAAAGGAAAATTAAAATTAAATGTCTCTTGGCAACAAATTATCTGTTGAAACATTTATAACATGATTTAACAATTATCTTTTTCCTTAGGGGTCAGCTGTGAGAAACCGACTGCAGTCGATAAAGAAAAATCCAGTTTAGAAGGAAGCCCCTTAACTCTGACCTGCAAATATACCAAAGGTGCTGATTATTTCTTCTGGTATAAACAATATCCAGGAAAACCACCAGAGTTCCTGATCTCTCATCTGGAGTCTGGAGACATATTAAAGGATTCAGCTTCTGGACATTCTGTTAGAATGACAAAAGAAGAAACTCTGATGGACCTGGTGATCTCCTCTGCTGCAGTGACAGACTCTGCGGTGTACTACTGTGCTGTGAGGCCCACAGTGACAGGAAACACCAAAACTCTGTACAAAAACCTTTGGAGCAAAGACAACACAATACTCCACAACATCCACTAGAGGGACTCACACACTGTTAAAGCACTGATCGTTGAGTCTTTGGACTGATGACAAAGACAACAGAGAAATGAAGCAGTAAAGATCAGAGACAGAGACAGAGCTGCTGTGGAAGCAGAACAGAATTTGATTGGTTGAGGTGAAGTCAAACAATCATGTCAACAGGTAATGGGCCCCGCCCACTGAACTTCAGCTCATCCAATGACATTATTTCTTCCTCATTCTACTGCAGTGGTAGCCTGGGAATTCCCATGCTGCTTTGCGCTCGATTTCATTCTCACTGCAAAGTCAGCCTGGAAACCACCGCCCTTATTTTTGCTAGAGTTTGGGAACCAATCACAGAACAGGGGGGGGGGGCAGCAAGACGATGACAACGTCTATGCGCTACACCGAAGCTTGTAGAGCGGACACAACGTTACCGTTCAATGCAGCCTTAGAAAGTGTTTCGGAGTAGATTCACCCTAGGGTCATTTGAACCGTGACATCCAGCCAAGTAGCCCACCCGAAGTTTTTCCGATATTGGCTGAACATCAGCTGAGTTACTGAGTAATAGCTTAGTACAAGCGCTAACGGACCCTGGCAGTATCTCCAAAATTACCACACTAAAATCACATGTCATGACACCAAACTTCTACAGTTGTACAAATATGGTCTGTACTCACAAAACGATGCATTTGGAAGTTTGTACATAGTCCAGGAGTTTATTATTATCATCAACACAAGCCTGATAGCTTTTCTGCTGCTAAAGCTTCGTTGACGTCACTTCTGGGAGCTGGGAGCTTCAAAGTAAGATGAGGGTTGATCTACTACTGTAGACAACAAAGCAAGGCTGCTCAATTTCTCCATTATTAAAATAAATTCACAACTCTACAACATAAAAATTCATGTAGAATATAGCATATAGGCCTACTTTGTTGTCAGTTTAAGTAGCTTAGAGCGCAAGTTTACTTTTATTTTCCATTTTTTTCTTCTTCCTCGTCGAATTTCTGTCGTCATCTGGTATAAGTGATACAATTGGCTATGAATCGCGCGCAAAGCAGCATGGGAAGAACCTGACGTCATTTGATAGACATTCGTAGCGCCCAATAAACGGCTCTAGGCATTCGTAAACCACGCCTCAAATACGAGAAAATGCACACCTAGTTCCCAGACCACCATCTCATCGAGATCGTGGACGCGTCAGCCAGGCTACTGCAGTGGAAGAACATTGTTCATCTGCTGTCTGTCTGGCTTTAAGAACTCCAAAGACATGTTGCTTTACCTCTTTTTGCTTCTATCTCACATTAAAGGTGAGTTTAAGAACAGGGATTAAAGTTTGTTGAAGCTGCTGCATTAACCAGATATACAGACTGCATTTCACTACTTTTCTTCTTCCTTTGCTTTGATACAATGAAAATCATGTTTGGATCATCTTGTAAATTGAACTGGCAGAGTTCTACAGCTGATTTAGTTGTGAATGTCCACAGAGTAACACTGTACAGGTGACATTTCCCACTGTCTTCTCCTCTCAGCCTCATGGACAATGTTAGTCTAATGGCTTCATTTTCTCTACTTTTTCCAGGACTAATAGCTGGAGACACAATCTCTCCTCAGCAAGATGAAGTCAGTGGAAGAGAAGGACAATCTGTCACTCTCACATGTACATATCAGACAGATAACAGTGATGTTTACCTTTACTGGTACAAACATCATTCTGACCTTCAGGCTCCTCAGTTTATACTCTGGAAAGGAGCAAAAGGCTCCACAGCTGAATATATTCCAGATAATCGATATGGCTCCCAAACATCAGCTACATCCACTGAACTGACCATCACAAAGCTAACCCTGGCAGACACAGCTCTCTACTACTGTGCTGTAGAAACACAGTGATACAAAGTGTAGAAGAGGCTGTACAAAAACCTGAACTCAGATATCTGACTACTCTTCAAAGAGGAGGGAAGTGGTGTTCAAACCACAGCTTCATATCAGATGGATTCTGCTAATTCCTGTTTTATCAGAGTCACTGTGGTTCCAGCTGCTAATGAAACACTGTGGGAGGATTCACATGAGCAGCAGATCCACATCAACAAGAAAACAACTACATGATGCTGCAAACACAATACAACATGGAAACAAACACAATTATATGTTAATAACTTTGAAGTCCCCATGAAATAAACTCTGTGTTTGTGAATAATTTTAGTTTTTCTGAAAGAAAACTTGTAGCTAAATCCAGCAGTATCAGAGTTCATCATCAGGTTTCACAGAAACTCCATCATCACTGCTGTCCACTTCATACTGTGTAGGAGATGTTCCAAATTTACCTTTAGAGCAAAGTCCATTCATCTTCCACGCAAAATAAAAACTAATGAAAAGTTTTAATCCTTCTAAATATTCAGACATGTCAGTTCATGTATTACTGTATAGTGAAGAACAGCATTGGTAGTTTAATTAGACAAAGGGTTCAGATTAACCTCCACAGTTGTTACTTTCAGCTCAAATACATGTTGTGTTTGTACATTAAGTTCATGCTGGGTACCTGCAGAAAACCGTGTTAACGAAGTTGATCTGAAGAACTCACAAAAACAAGTTCTGATGGGACTCATGCTGCATTCACTGTCCATCAGAAGTGGGAAGTTGGAACACTGAGTCTCCTCATTTTCAATCTCTGTGTGTTATATATGATCATCTGATTTTATTGATTTGTCTTCAATCTGCCATAGATGATGATGATGATGATGATGATGATTATGTTGATGATGATGATGCTGATGATGATGATGAGTGCAGCATCACTGTCATTTCTAAAGCTTCCATCAGCCTGAATGGAAACAGAACACAGCAGGAGGAGGAGCTACACAGCTGAATATGAAAGGCTTCATGTTGTAACTGAGGAGCTGCTGTGTTCTCTCTGCTGTTCACTCAGTACAAGTGAAAATAATGTTTCTGCTTTTCATTTGGATGATGATCGTCTCCTTTCAGACGGGTAAGTCAACAGAAGATGGAGCCAGATTGTAAAATGGAGGATAAACATGAAAAACATTTAGTTGATGTTTGGATTCACTTTTTATACAAACTAAACTGAGATTACAGAGAAAGAATTCAAATCAAAAGATCATGCTGAAATCTGTCTTTGTGGTTTTCAGGATCCTCTGAGGATTTACTGACACCATTTAAAGATGTACTGATGGGTTTGGAAGGAGACGATGTGACTCTCTCCTGTAACTATTCAGGCTCTGTAGATTATCTCTTCTGGTACCGACAGAATTCTGGTTCATCTCCACTGCTTGTCATCAGAGAATATTCAGATGAAAAAGAAGAAAAGTTTTCTTTAAAACATAAGAAAGAGAAAAAGGAGTTTGATCTGGTGATCTCCTCTGCTGCAGTGACAGACTCTGCTGTGTACTACTGTGCTCTGCAGCCCACAGTGACAGGAAACACCAAAACTCTGTACAAAAACCTTTGGAGCAAAGACAACACAATACTCCACAACATCCACTAGAGGGACTCACACACTGTTCCTCTTGTTTGTTACGACACAGTCTAAATTCTTTGTCAATGTGAGAATCAACCTTCAGCAATATGTTTGCTAAATCACCAAACTCTTTGTGATGATGAAGTCTAGATTCTCAGTAAACTACAATAAATTGAGATATTATCATTTCTTAATCAACAAAAAAAAAATCAAGTATGAGAAAAAAAAACCAAGATGTGTGCTTTGTATAATATGGAAGCAACCAATGTAAGGCAAGGCAAGGCTAGTTTATTTGTATAGCACAATTCAACAACATCATTTTTCAAGGTGCTTTACAGATACATTAAAGGGACACTATGTAATAAATTAAGTCATTTATTAGCTCAAATCAACATATTCATTCATAAGTTAGTCCTCATTGGTGTAAAATGATCTCTGTCAAAAATCTCACTTATCCTCCTGAGTGAAGAATAACTTGTCTGTATCTACATAGAGCGGGCAAGCTCTATGGAGGCTGCCATGTCCTTCCGGTCTATGAAAAATGACGAAGTGCCGAGAGGGACATAAAGCACTTCGAATCGCGATTTCCCCGCCAGGCCTGCAAGCGGAAATGACGTCATTGTGACGTCATTTCCGCCAAATGGCTTACAGCCGCTAATGCTAAATAGATTTTATTCCTTGGCACATATGTCTTTGTGTTCATTAGCTTTCTTTTTGTAAGTGCATCATCTTCTTCTTTTTATTATTATTCCTATGCTCCCCCTGGATATCTTCTTTTTGGCGTTATGCTCACATTTGTAAACTGTTATTTTGTTGATTTACTAATAAAGTTTAAAAAAAAAAAAAATGCTAAATAGATTTTATCTCATAAATTATCCCACTAATAATGCATTGATTGTTACCAAACTTCTGCCGTAGTACACATAGGCTCTTAACTCACAAAACGAGGCATTAGAAAGTTTGTAAGTTTACCGGGAGTTTATTTACCGCTGCTAATGCTCCTATTGCTAACGCAGGCTAATGCTAACGCTGCGTCGACGTCACTTCCGGTAACTCCCGGAATATGACTAATTGCATTGCTTGCACACCAAAGGAGATGTTATGTTATCTGACATGTTATCTGTCATCTGTATTCATAGTGTTGTTGTATGTGTGTTATGTAATCCTTTGTACTGTGTGTCTTGATTTCTTTTTGTTTGTATGGACCTTGAGTCTGAAGCTATAGCTTCTTGAATCTTGACACATTCCGCTTGCCGTAGTTCAAGAAGTTGCAGCGCACATTTGAAAACGTGAGGCGCTAGAGAGCAAATTCATTCAACTGTGCAAAATAAAATTGCACTACTAGATGGGGGAAGAAATTACATAGTGTCCCTTTAAAGGTAGGTTAGGGGATCTTTTTCTGGAACATTTTTTTACATATTGCTTGAAATACTCTTCACACCCCCATTGCAACCAATTAATTAAAAGTTTTGACACAAATATGAAAAGTTTTAGTGGCCTCTAGAACGTACAATCTAGGAAAAACAGTATCCAATCATTGTGAACGGACCGTTCACAATGATTGGATACTGATGCCGTCTATCAAACTGCAATCTGCTCCTCCCTCCCCCTCCCCCCCCCCCCTGTGCGCGTACCCTGCTCCGTGAACGAATTACGCGTCCAGAAGCTTGGCAGGAAGCTAAACTAGAGCCAGCTTGGATAGCACCTAGCATTATTAAACGTATAGTTAGCATATACTAAATACTAAATACGGCAACGATCGATGCTTGCTGTCAGAACAGCGCTCGTGCGCGTTCATGTACTCTAGAGGCGTGCCTTCGGGGTGAAAGTGAAGAAAAGGGTTGGGACTTTTTACCTGTGTATTTTCAAAATGCAGCTTCGCTGGACTCAAAATCCAGGATCTCCTACCCTACCTTTAATGCAGTAGAAATAAAAAGCATGATAAATTTTAAACAAAAAAGAAAGAAATAAGAACCATAAATAAAATCAGATAAAATTAGTAGTTAAAATGTGATTAAGTTTATAAACTCAAGCTTCAGATTTGGAGCTTTATTCAAATGCAGCTGAAAATAGGTGTGTCTTCAACCTGGAGAATGTAGATCGTAATAAGTTACTATCTATAATCTCACTCTGGTATAAATTACAAAACATTTAACATGATAAAGCTACTCATTATAAACTGTTCTTAACACAAAATCAACGGAACCTTAAATATTTGTTAAAGCACGAAAAAAATCCATCTTTCAGATCACACAACAATCATACTGCACAACATACAATAAACTCACACAATTGTTGAACCAGTTTTCAGTAGTTATTTAAGTTTTCATTAAATATTACATTTTTTTATTTTTTATATATTTATTAATAATTTTTCTCATTAATAATATTCTCACCTTTATGAATTTCTGTGTGGTCCCAACAACAATCACTTTGAGCAAAACTTTTCCCGCATATTTTACAAGAATGCTGGTTCACCTGATTTATTTAGGAAAGGTACAAATACAGCAATTTATTTTAAGTTGAAGGTTTGAAGAGAAAATAGTTGTTCTGTTATATGTTGAACTTTTACATTTTGAGGTGTTGAATTAAGAGAAGTCATAGAGACTTATAATCTGATGCATAAATGTTGACGGACAATAAAATTCTTTTCAGTTGGATTTTATTTGTACAAACATCTCTGTGCAGTAAAATGGAGCTCTTTATTTGTTGATTTCCAGTAACAGATACAGAAGCCCTGTAACCTGGATCAGTGTTGGTGAAATTAGAAATGACAAAAAGTCAATGTTTGATGATTAAAGTTATAAAGTCAGGAGAAAAAAAATGTTAATTTAGTCAGATTTAGAGAAAGGATGAGATGATTTTCTATTCTTTCATTTGCCTTTAAAGCTGCAGTCTGCAACTCTTTTTCAAGCATAATGCCTGGAACTGTCCGGGGATTCTGAAAGTAGTACATTAAATACCCCAATACAAAAAAAAAAGAGTTCTCTAGGTCCCCTATATGTCCCGCTAGGTCCCTCCAAAGCCAGCAGGTTTGTTTACAAAATTGCAGACCGGACCGGTAAAAGGTAACCAATCAGGTTACGAGCTGGGCTCTGCTGCCTGTCAATCACCGATTGTGCACGCGCGATACAAGGTAGGCTCGTCCCCACGCTTATTTATCTAGACTATTGAACTTCATTACGGGCTAGTCTACTTACTGTGTCTTCCATGATCGCAAATGACAGGTGAGTTGATGAATGAGGAGTCGTGTACACGCATCTGGCGTGCACGTAGACGTGCGCGAGTTCTCATGTGTTTTGAAGGGGCGGGACAGGAAGTTGAATAACTTTTTATTTTTCGGTTAAAAAAATAAGCATTTCTTGCATTTTGCGACTACGGAGGTCAACGTTTTCAACTTCAAGCGTTCTGATAGATCATGTAAACTCTTAAAATGCCAAAAAGTAGGACTTTACGTATGACAACAACAAATCCTGCAGACTGCAGCTTTAAGGGATCATAAAATGAGGAAAGAAAAAAACAATTCAGCCAGACTCACAATACCAGTGACCAGAATGTTTTATCTCCAACTGACTCTCAGGCCTTCCAAAAACCTCACTGACAAGCTGCTGGAATCCTGTTTTTCCACCTTTAAACCCAACTTTTTACCTCCACCAGAGGGCGACGTTATCAAGTAGGCGGTGCTCTCCTTCTGCTCTGTGCTCAAGCATTCTGTCAATAAGAACTGCTGCTGTGAAGAGAACAATTGTCAGACTGAATGTTGAACATCAGCTAGTTTCTCCTGTTGATTTAAACCTTGTTGTACAGATGGAACATTGGCTGTGGATTATTCTTGCTGCTCTTTTCTTTGGTAAGATACAAAGCTCAACATGTTTCCTCTTCAAACAGTTGAACACATTACTGAGCTGCACATGAAGAGCTTTTAATGTTCATTCTACAGTAAATTAGAGCAGATCATTTCTGCTGCCATGTGTTACCTTGTAAAAACACCTTCTATGGTTCAAAGTGACAATGATCAGTGAAAATGACATATATTCTACATGTGATAGAACTCTTTAAAGCTGCTGATTGTTCTCCTTTAATCAATCATCTTTATTGATTCACTTCTTCCTCTGCATGTTCATTTTTTCCCCAGAGTGTAAAGGAGACACAGTGACCCAGCCGAGAGAAGATGTCACTGCTGCTGAAGGAGACTCAGTTACACTCAACTGTTCTTATGAAACCAGTGATACATATTTAAGATTATTTTGGTACAAACAAGAAGTAAATAGTTACCCAAAGTACATGCTGAAACGATTCAAATCAACCGAGGATAATGCTCCAGAGTTCAACAAAGACAGATTTGATGCTGAGCTCAAAGGAAAATCAGTTAATCTGAAGATACAGAAGCTTCATCTGTCTGACTCTGCTGTGTACTACTGTGCTCTGCAGCCCACAGTGACAGGAAACACCAAAACTCTGTACAAAAACCTTTGGAGCAAAGACAACACAATACTCCACAACATCCAGTAGAGGTACTCACACACTGTTATACTTCTCTGGTTTGTTATCCTTCTGTCAACATTCTTTTTACAGATGAGAATAAAACATACCTCAGTATTTTTTGTGCTGCTTTATTTAACTTGTTGTAATGTTTACATTTTGATTCTCAATAAAATAATAGAAATATAAAGTATGACAGACAAACAAACGAGATAGTGTGTGTTCTGTATTATAACTCATCAATGTGGTGTTGTGAGATATCTATTATCATGAATCTTTGCTTAGATAGATAAATGTAAAAGCCAAACATGTGACAGCTCATACAGGTGAAATATAAATCTGTTTGTCAGGTGTATTTGATACGGAGTATTTTCTTTACATCAGGGAGTCAAAACACCATCTAATGCTATCTTAATGAATCTGGCCTCCTTTGTTTTTAAAAAAACACTCATTTTATATGTTTGTTGGTCACCTGGAGGAACATACACTGTATAATCCACAAAACAATCCCTTTTTTTCACTTATTTCTTTTAGTTTTATCTTAATGATGTGGTTTTATTCTAAAAATAACAAATACCTACTCGCTCAGAGTTCAATGAGTTTTAAATGGAAAATTAAAGCATTAAGATAAACTCTTAATCAAGAAATTCCTGACATGTTGATAACAATAGACAATAACTTTCTATCCTCTTCCGTCAACACTAATCCTACAAACTGGAATACAAAGCTGCATGTTGGAATATTTCACACCACCCACCTTGAAAAAAATTACCTGCTATTCATTTTGTGGTTAAAATGGCAGAAACATGGGCAGGGTTAGGGTTATTGGGGCTTATCTGTGTCCTAAAACATCTGACAGTAAACTCATAATTAATTTGATCAAAATGAATGCTGAAAATTCTAACCAACCAAACAGTTGAAGCATTATCAACATACTTGATGCAGTGTCCACATGGCTAAATGGAAATATAAGTGAAACATCCCATTCTCTTAAAAAACAAAACACTGAACAAAGGAGCTCCAGACGTACAACATGAAGAGGTTTCCAATCCATCACAGGATGCCATATATGAATGCTGTTTGTTGTTGTGTACTGGATGTAAGATTTATAATGACCCTGATGGAGGCCAAAAGACCAAATAAGTTGATAAACAATGAAATGTTCCATAAATGGAGCACCGCGTTAGTTCTGGCAGACCACGTAGTCAACGCGCCCTTTGCCTATTGGCTGACGCCGACCCAACCCTTATGGCTCCGCAACCAGCTGCGCTCAATGGGTAATCAGCTGATGCTCGCAATTGGATGCTGGCATTTGGGGCACTTCATTTAAACTTGGTTGCTGTCACTGCTTTTTTTTTTGCTCTCTGCTTGCAGCCTTCCACAGCAGCTCCCCCCGTAGGGGCAAAAAGTTTTGCTTCTGCTTACAAGACGTAGCATATGCGCCGATGCTAGTATTATTATTGTGCTGCTTACCCTGTCGTCCGGCATGGATCCCCGCTGCCGGCGGAGTCGGAGATTCGGCTGAGATGGACGCGTGGAGGACATCCAGCCGAGCCAAGACGCGACACCGGGCGAGCTGTCACAGAGGCCGCGGTCAGACTCAAGGTAGGCCTCGCCGGGCTCCTGTACGTGGCAGGGCTTGCCGCGGTTAGACACGCGGCTTATTTTACACCGATTCACATGATTTTGCGTGACTATTGGTCCGTGGATCCTCGCGGTGATATTCTAAAGGCTCTAGCATGGTTGCTGCGTCCGCTCGCGCGAGCGGTGTTGATGACGTCACGAGTTCGTGCCCGCCATAGGACCCTATATAGTGGCGCAAGTCGTTGCGCGCCAGTAGTTGCAATTTTCTCCGTCACAGAGGTGGCGCTGCTACGTTAAGGTTACCGCTACTCTACAACCACGAAAGTGGAGAAGAAAACAATGCCGCTGTCAAGAGCAAGAATACTGTAATTAATGATACTGCTGCAGTTTTCAGATCATTTTAATTTTTTAATTCAGTTAATAGAGGTGAAGGTTTGAAGCCCCCGGCATCAACAGAGTCTCTGCCCTCTTCTTTGCCTTCACGTATCTGTCCCGTAGCTTCTTCCACACATTCTTACAGAACTCTCCCTCTTTCCCCAAAGTTCTGCCCATCTCTGTGCACCAGTTTTGGGAGTTTACGTGCTCCCTGTGCTGTTTCACTGCAGTTTCGTACAGCTGTCTGTATAAACGCACCTCCTCACTGAGCCGGTCTCACAACAGTCCATCCGGTTCGTTGTGCTCGGCGCCGCCAAGTAACAAAAATCGACTGGTGCACGACAACGCGCTGCGCCGTCTTTTCAAGGGAAGCGCCAGGGCTGATACGTCATTTTGACGTCACGGTGCGACACCGCCGTGACAGACGCGTCAACCATGCTACCGCCTTAAGGTGGAGCGCGCGCCTCTGGCGCTACACGCTGTTGATTGGTATTGTCTGCATTACAGTCTGATGGGTGCGGCGTCACCTGTCGTGTCGGGGTGTGAGTGCTTGTGCCTGTGGATACAGTGGGAGTTGATGTGAGTCAGAGGATTAACAACTATTGCCTTTCCTCGGTCAATGTCGGAAACATTGTTTGGACTAGTTCCTCCTCTTAGTTGCTAGCTACAGCATTGCTCGTTTATCCACCAGCAAACAAGTCTATTTTATTTTTTTCCCACTGTATTGAATGCAAAGCTGCCAGGTAAAGTGAAGTGAGTGCTTTTATAATAAAATCAGAGATTCATTGACAAGTTTTCAGGGTTTCACTGTGAACTCAGTGGAGGGAGAATCAATTCTGTGCATGGAGGATGCTAAAGTCAGAGCTGTTCTGCTGCTAAAATGACCACGGTGTCATGAACTGAAATCCCATGCTCAATGGATGAGGAATGGACAGTGATGCCGGTAACGCGTTAATTAGTAACGCGTTACTGTAGTCGGACTACTTTTTACAGTAACGAGTAGTCTAACGCAACTACTATTTCAAAAATAGTAGTCAGATTGAAGTTACTTATCTAAAACATCGTGCGTTACTATTTCTGCATTTCAGGGGAACATATATTTGGCTTTTGTCAACATATATTCACGATTATTACAACCATACATTTGTATTGAAATCATTTGGGATAATCTCGTTTTCTTATGAGTTATATCAGTGTCCGCGACGGGAGCGGGGTTCACCTGAAGTCACTCGTTATTTTACATCTACCTACCCAGTAAAAGTGATCTGTCCCACTAACATGTGAAACACCAGCGATATCATTTGTTACATTTTACTCACTTTCCCTAATCATTTTAAATAAATACACCAATCTAAACCACAGTTTTCATCAGTGCCTGTCACAGATGATAGTTGATAGGTTTAGCTATTCGTGCTAACTTTATAACATATACGTTTCAGGCAGTGCTATGGAGAGGGCTAGCTAGCTGTTTATCTTACCTGGTCGCAATTGATGACTCAAAGATGACTTGTTAACGTCTTTTTACTGTATTACATCCTCTATGATATCTGAATGAGTGTACGGGTGTTTATCTATATGTATACTTCGTCAGGTGTAGCTTTGGGTAATCCAGTAACAGCTGCAGTTGTAGGCGACTAGCATACAAACATTTCTGCAAAGCGACGGGTCTGACGATCAATCAGGTTTGTTTAAACTTTCATTGGTCAACGAGTGGATAAACGTGACATTTTTCGGTCAAAAACTTGACTGTCATACTGGCTTGGGCCAATAATTATCAGCAGGTTACGTGATATGACTGTCCGTTTGTCTGCATCGCTGCGAGTGAATGACTGATGGTCACTGAATCACTGGTTACTCCACAGTTTCTCGCATAAATGCAACTGAAAGCCAAGTCATAAATACAGATACGGGTTTTGTTCTGATTTGTTTTGTAAAACCACTCCTTGCTGCTCTAATGCGGGACAACTACATGTTCAATATAACTTAAGTGTTACCGTAATTCATAGATAGATGCAATCAGAGTTAAATGCATGGAGTCAAGAATGTCTATTGTATTTTTTTTTTTAAAAGAAGTGTTTATGTTAAATTGAGTCAAGAAACGCTACTTTATTTTTTATAAGAAGTATTTAAGTTAGATTTAATGAAGTCAAAAAAGCATTTAATTTGTAATAAGTATTTCAGTTAAATGAAGTGAAGAAAGAGTATTTTGATTTTTTTATACTGTTTTTGTTTCATAAAACCACTTCTTGCTGCTCTAATGTTAGACAACTACAGGTTCAAGGGATGTTCAATATGTATTACTTTTTTACGTAAGAGGTTTTTTTATATTTTAAGTAAAGTCAAGAAAGACTGTCTTATTTTTTTTTATTTAAAAAACATGTAAGCCTATTTCCAGAAAAAGTTTGCAAATGCCAGTGTCATTTTTGATGTTCCGGTTAAAATACATGTCAATAAAGTGAGTATTGGCAGAACTGGTAGTCATTTTCATGTTATAGGGGCGGGAGATCAGCCTCTGCTGAAAGTAACTAAAAGTAATCTAACTTAGTTACTTTTGAAAGCAAGTAGTCAGTAACTTTTAAGTTACTTTTTAAAGAAGTAATCAGTAGTCAGTAGTTGGATTACTGTTTCAAAGTAACTATGGCAACACTGAGAATGGATGAATACAAAAAGCATTTTGTGAATGAAGCCCAACTGTGGCTGTGGTCGAATTGATCTCATCATGTAGATCCACTGTGATTATTATTGCTCATGTATGTTCTGCTTGTATTAATTTGGCTCATCGTGATAGGCCCTGAAAAGGTTTTGATCCTGAAGAGAAGAACGTCAGGATGCTACCCTGTTTGCTATAGAAATGCACTTCGTCGTATAACAACCTCCAGAGACCTACAGTGACACTTCACTACTTAGCTGCATTTTTTGCTTAACAAAAGCAGCAGTAAGAGGCTGATTAGCTAGGCTATCGTTAAACAATGGAGCCTAAGTGTACTTGGTTGACTGAACTACCTTTGAATATTTATTCAACTGGTAAATGAGCTCTGGGAATTATAAATTTTTAAACAGTGGAGGTCTCTACAGACGCTCATATAGAGCGATTTAAAGAGACTTGTCCAGTAATACACAGCTATCGCCTCAAACAGGAATCCTTTATTTAACGCTCTATAACTGATAATAAGATAGCTAGTCTTATGCTCTATAAAGCCAGTCCTCTAAGCTACAAATAACACCATATCATAAGGATACATACTGCTCTCCTGAGCACTGCTGTGTGAGCTGCGATGCTCATATACTAAGAGAATCCTACGTACTGGCCAACTTGGCTTTGTGCTTCCCGTCCAAACAATCCCTGCCATCCTCACTCGTTTCTTTGGGGCCATTTAGGGGACAATTTCAAGCACAATGCGTCCAACAGTTTTTGTGTTTTAAGGCTTGATCATAAACACAAGATGGCACTTGAGATCAGTGATGCACTCGATGATTTAAAGGATCTGACATCTGTAGCAGTTCTACAAATGACAAATGACCTCTACAAACAAAGTCTTTGTAATTTTAACCACGGGTTACTCCGCGCTAGACAGCAACACTTATCTGAAATGATTAATAAGAACATCAACAACACTCGTGCTCTGTTTGCTATGGTTAATAAGCTGACAACCCCCCCAAAACAGATAGTTTCAGAACTCTGTTCCACAGAAAAATGCAATGAATTTGCTTGTTTTTTCAATGAAAAAATCAAATCTATAAGGCTAAATATCAACATAAATCAGCAAAATAATAAAATGACGCAAACCTTAAAACCACCTAGGAATCAATCAACTATGATGTCAGAATTCAATACAGTTGACCAAAAAACCATAGAAGAAACAGTCCAGCATCTTAAACCATCGACATCTTGTCTTGACACAATGCCATCTGACTTCTTTAAAACTATTGTAAGCTCTGCCCAAACAGATTTGCAGCAAATAATAAACTGCTCACTTCAATCAGGCACGTTTCCTAAACCCTTAAAATTAGCTGCCATCAAGCCACTCCTAAAAAAGACAACATTGGATGCTTCCATTTTAACCAACTACAGACCCATCTCAAATCTTCCTTTTATAGCCAAGATTGTTGAGAAAGTGGTTTTTAATCAACTCAGTAACTTCTTGAACTCCAGTGGACTCCTTGACAAATTTCAGTCAGGCTTCCGACCTCACCACAGTACAGAAACGGCTCTTAATAAAGTGTTAAATGATATAAGGTTGAACACTGACTCAGGCAAGCTGTCAGTTCTGGTATTGTTGGATCTCAGTGCTGCATTTGACACTGTGGATCACAGTATACTGCTAAACAGGTTGGAAACCTGGGCAGGACTCAGCGGGAAAGTCCTAGAATGGTTCAGGTCCTACTTGGAGGAGCGGAGTTATTTTGTGACTATTGGAAGTAATCAATCTGATCGAGTGGCTATGACATGTGGAGTTCCTCAGGGGTCAGTTCTTGGACCCTTCTGTTCACCCTATACATGCTGCCTCTGGGTCAAATTCTGAAGAACTCTAAAGTCAACTACCACAGCTATGCAGATGACACACAGATATATCTCGCACTGTGTCC
Organism: Odontesthes bonariensis; assembly: GCF_027942865.1. NCBI lineage: Eukaryota > Metazoa > Chordata > Actinopteri > Atheriniformes > Atherinopsidae > Odontesthes > Odontesthes bonariensis. Next base: position 2,010,088 of record NC_134519.1, read on the forward strand.
AGATGACTGCAGTCCTATAGAGTCATTGTGCGACTGCTTAGAGCAAGTCAAAAAGTGGATGAACCAAAATTTCCTTCAGTTAAATCAAGAAAAAACTGAGGTCATTGTGTTTGGCAACAAAGAGAAGAGGTTTGCTGTCAGTAAACATCTTGAGTCACTGTCTCTAGAAACTAAACACCAAGTCCGGAACCTCGGCGTGCTGATAGACTCAGACCTGACCTTCAACAATCATATCAAATCAGTCACCAAATCAGCCTTTTATCAACTTAAGAACATATCCAGAATTAAGGGTTTCATGTCCCAAACAGATCAGGAGAAGCTGATTCATGCTTTCATCTCCAGCAGACTTGACTACTGTAATGGTCTTCTGACTGGACTCCCCCAAAAGAGTCTCAAACAGCTGCAGCTCATTCAGAATGCTGCAGCCCGAGTTTTAACCAGAACAAAGAGATCACATCACATCACCCCAGTTCTCAAGTCTTTACATTGGCTCCCGGTCAGATACAGAATAGATTTTAAAGTTCTGCTGCTCGTCTATAAATCACGGAACGGTTTAGGTCCAGAATACATGAATGACATGCTAGCAGAGTATAAACCCAGCAGAGCTCTGAGATCTGCTGACTCAGGTCAGATAGTGGAGCCCAGAGTTCAAACTAGACACGGTGAAGCAGCTTTTAGCTGTTATGCTGCTCACAACTGGAACAAACTACCAGCAGAACTGAAATCAGCCCCAACTGTAAGCACTTTTAAATCCAGGTTAAAAACATTTCTCTTTCCGTGTGCTTATGGTTGAGTTTATATTTTTCTTATTCCCCTCTTCTTTGATTGCTTTAATTTTTATTCTATTTTTAATTTTTTTCTTTAAATTGCTTGTTTTTATGCTGCTTTATGCTGTTCTTTTAAATGCCTTTATGTAAAGCACATTGAGTTGCCTGTGGTATGAAATGCGCTATATAAATAAAGATGCCTTGCCTTGCCTTGCCTTACAGCATATGTTGTGATGCTTTGTGGACAAGCGTCCGGCCACTTTGTGTAACACCAGCCTGATTGTGATTGGCTCTTGCACAGCAAATGGCATGCTAATTTGCATGACATCAAAACATTTCAACCATCGTCCCCACGGTTGATGCCACAACTAATCCCTTCAGGAGGAGCGTTGTCCTTTTTCCTTCTGTGAGAAGCAGCCTGTAAAACCTGATTTCAGCTGTGAACTGATATAAGAGCAAACTGTCCAGTAAGTACTGGTGCAGGATGAACCTCTGAGAAACATGTTGCAGGAAACACTGGAGGCTTTTCTTTCTTCCCTTTAGTTTCTTGCTTGCAAATACTGAGTGTTGCTTTCTGGCTATTTGTATACGACTTATGCATGTGATGTGCTCGTGGTAGGAAGCACTTGCCTCTTCTCATTTTGTGTCATTTTGGAGGCTGCTGGTCTTCTTGGAAGTTCGAAAATAAATGGCATCCTGTTTCTCTGCTTACTCTAGCCATTGTGATGCCCTGTTGATGCCAAGTTGCCATGCTACGTGTCATCTTGCCACAGCTAGATTTTCAGTATATTTTTACTTAAACCTGCTATAAGCTGATGTTCAGCTAGCTGGAGTTTGTGCTGTTGGGAAGGTAGTTTTCAATGGGTCATTGAAAGATTTTTCCACTTAGAATAGCTGCCTACTGGTATATTTAAAAAAAAAAAAAAAAAAAAAAATTGTGCAGCTGTGCCTCTGTTTAAATAAAACAAGAGCCACTGGTAGGGCTTAACTTTGCATGAAAGATGTTGATTAAGATCGAAAATAAATTTGGGATGAAGTCAAATCATTAAAACCGCTCCCGGAATTGATGGCACGAACAGCAATGACAGAGGTCATTTGTGTTATGCTTTATGGCTTTTTAATTGTGTGGATAGCAAAATATGCAAGCTCACGGTGACTTTAACTTCCTAGGTGGTCAGGTGAAGTGTGTTAAGGCTCTGCTTGCTTGGATGTTGCTTTGCTTTGCTTGGATGTTGCTCTGCTCGGCTTGCATGTTGCTCTGCTTTGCTTGGATCTCGTTTTGCTGTTCTTGGATCGGATCTTGCTCTGCTTTGCTTGGATGGTGCTCTGCTTTGCTTGGCTCTCGTTTTGCTTGCTTGGCTCTCGTTTTGCTTGCTTGGCTCTCGTTTTGCTGTCTTGGATCGGATCTTGCTCTGCTTTGCTTGGATGTTGCTCTGCTTTGCTTGGATCTCATTTTGCTGTTCTTGGATCGGATCTTGCTCTGCTTTGCTTCGATGGTGCTCTGCTTTGCTTGGATCTCGTTCTGCTTGCTTGGCTCTCGTTTTGCTTGCTTGGCTCTCGTTTTGCTTGCTTGGCTCTCGTTTTGCTTGCTTTGATCTCGTTTTGCTGTTCTTGGATCGGATCTTGCTCTGCTTTGCTTGGATGTTGCTCTGCTTTGCTTGGATGTTGTTCTGCTTGCTTGGATCCTGTTCTGCTTGCTTGGATCTTGCTCTGCTTTGCCCTGCCGCAAAGCGCTGTCGCTGCTGTGGAGACCGAATATATTTTTATGGTGTACCTAAGTGGTTGAGTTCAATTAAATACTTGCATCACATTTCAGTCTGTGGTAATGTGAGCCTACGGCAGTTCCACCTTTTTAACGTCAAGCTTAGTCGCGGTTTAATAATTATTTTGTAATATTACTACTACTAATCATAATGGTGTCACACGTTGGTAGCTAATAAATCGTTGGGGGGGTAGGATACCCTGGTTCCAATTTATCAATTGGCTGGCTGCGTTCCGGTATGGTCTGTTGGGGGGTTTGTTGCCTTTACAGCAAATGGAAGGCACTCCACCTGAGGATGCTGCTGTTCCCTGTCTTGGCTTCCATGGAGCTCATGGGAAAGTCGGGAACTTCCTCCGAACAGAGCCATACCGCCAAACATAAATTGTATGCATTCAGAATAAGCTTCTGAAATTCATCTCTGTTTCTCGTCTCGTTTTGACGAGAGTGGTTCTGACAGAAATAAATGTTAAATGTGTTGCTGAATTTATTTAATCTTAAAAAAATATTTTCCCACATATTTTGCAAAATGACCAAATGAGAACTTTTTAATGTGGAACTTTTGCCAAATGTTTTGCAAGAACTGATCGTATGTTTCTCTAAATGAGACAGTTCTGAAATTCTCAAAGAACTTGTCATATTTTACAGACTGATTCGCTGTTCCAGTCTTCAGGTGATATTATGACATGTGAAATCTATCTAAGTTGTAATAAAATGTTTCACTTGAAATTTTCTCATGGATTGAAATTCTTTCCATAAACTGTTTGGGATCTCAGATTCTGGTATTTTCCCCCTTTTTCTAATTTAGATGTTGTTCTGAGATCAGAAGATTGTTCTTTTGCTGACAACAAATAACATTACAGCTACTAAATTACAAAGGAAGGTCCGGTTCTTCACACCTTCCTGTACTTGAGCAGGATGAAGAACATATTAATTTCTCCCTAAATTAAATGAAACAGGTGATATCATACCTTGATAAACTGTTCATGTTCAGGTTACTGTTCATAAAATCTGAGACATATCACATGTTGACATTTCATAAACACACAATTGTTGAACCAGTTTCCTGCAGTTATTTAACTTTTTATCAAATATTAGATGTTTTCTTTATTTTTTTTGTTTTTATTTTTTATTATCCCGTGTATACTTGAAAATTTAATATTCTTACCTTTATGAATTTCTGTTTGATCCCAACAACAATCACTTTGAGCAAAACTTTTCCCGCAAGTTTTACAAAAATGCTGGTTAACCTGTTTTATTTAGGAAAGGTACAAATACAGCAATTTATTTGAAATTGAAGGTTTGAGGAGAATATTATTGTTATGTTACATGCTGAACTTTTACATTTTGAGATGTTCAATAAAGAGAGAAATCATAAAGACCTATAATCTGATGCATAAATGGTGACAGACAATAAAATAATTTTCAGTTGGATTTTATTGGTACAAACACCTCTCTGCAGAAACATGGAGCTCTTTATTTGTAGGTTTCCAGTAACAGATACAGAAGCCCTGAAACCTGGATCAGTGTTGGTAAAATCATAAGTTATAAAGAGTCAATGTTTGATGATTAAAGTTATAAAATCAGGAGAAAAAAAAGTTAATTTTGTCAGACTTAGAGAAAGGATGAGATGATTTTCTATTCTTTCATTTGCCTTTAAGGGCTCATAAAATGGGGAGAAATAAACAATTCAGCCAGACTCACAATACCAATGACCAGAATGTTTTATCTCCAACTGACTCTCAGGCCTTCCAAAAACCTCACTGACAAGCAGCTGGAAGCCTGTTTCTTCACCTTTAAACTAAACTTTTTACCTCCAGCAGAGGGCGACTTTATCAAGTAGGCGGTGCTCTACTTCTGCTCTGTGTTCAAGCATTCTGTCAATAAGAACTGCTGCTGTGAAGAGAACAATTGTCAGACTGAATGTTGAACATCAGCTAGTCTCTCCTGTTGATTTAAACCTTGTTGTACTGATGGAACATTGGCTGTGGATTATTCTTGCTGCTCTTTTCTTTGGTAAGATACAAAGCTCAACATGTTTCCTCCTCAAACAGTTGAACACATTACTGAGCTGCACATGAAGAGCTTTTAATGTTCATTCTACAGAAAATCAGAGCAGATCATTTCTGCTGCCATGTGTTACCTTGTAAAAACACTTTCTATGGTTCAAAGTGACAATGATCAGGGAAAATGGCATCTATTCTACATGTGATAGAACTCTTTAAAGCTGCTGATTGTTCTCCTTTAATCAATCATCTTTATTGATTAATCTCTTCCTCTGCTTGTTCACTCTGCTTCCCCAGAGTGTAATGGAGAAGACACAGTGACCCAGCCAAGAGAAGATGTCACTGCTGCCGAAAGAGGCTCAGTTACACTCAACTGTTCTTATGAAACCAGTTACACAGGAACCATCTATTTGTTCTGGTACAAACAAGAAGTAAATAGTTACCCAAAGTACATGCTGAAACGATACTCAATCACAGGAATAACAGCAGGAGAAAATGCTCCAGAGTTCAGCAAAGACAGATTTGATGCTGAGCTCAAAGGAAAATCCGTTAATCTGAAGATCCAGAAGCTTCATCTGTCTGACTCTGCTGTGTACTACTGTGCTCTGCGGCCCACAGTGACAGGAAACACCAAAACTCTGTACAAAAACCTTTGGAGCAAAGACAACACAATACTCCACAACATCCACTAGAGGGACTCACACACTGTTCCTCTTGTTTGTTACAGAATAAACCAAAATCAATATGTTTGCTACATCACTAAACTTCTTGTTATTATGAAGTCTAGATCATGAATAAACTACAATAAATGGTGATATTATGATTTCTTAATCAACTATGGAAAAATCAAGTATCAGAATAAGATGTGTGTTTTGTGTAATATGGAACCAATCAATGTAGATTGTAATAAGTTACTATCTATAATCTCACTTTGGTATAAATTACACAACATTTAACATGATGAAGCTACTCATTATAAACTGTTCGAACCACAAAATCAACTGAACCTTAAATATTTGTTAAAGCACAAAAAACTCCATCTTTCAGATCACACAACAATCATACTGCACAACATACAATAAACTCACACAATTGTTGAACCAGTTTTCAGTAGTTCTTTAAGTTTTCATTAAATATTACATGTTTTTATTTTTCATTTTTATTTATTTTTCAATAATTTTCCACTGAGCGGGCCGACTCCGCCCACTTCCAGGTCACTGTTTGTGTGGAAAAGGAAATGGTACTGGTGCCGTGCCGTGTAGTGTCGTGCTATATCAAACCGAGTAGAGTACGGCTAGCTCGACGGTGGAAAAGGGGCATTTGCTGCATGTCTTCCCCATCTCTCTACCCCCTGCTTCCTGTCTCCCTCCAACTGTCCTATCATTAAAGGCATAAAAAGCCCCCCCCAAAAAAAAGAAGAAAAAAAAAGAAAATTTAATATTCTCACCTCTATGAATTTCTGTGTGGTCCCAACAACAATCACTTTGAGCAAAACTTTTCCTGCATATTCTACAAGACTGCTGGTTCACCTGTTTTATTTAGGAAAGGGAACAAATACAAATGTTAATTTTAAGGAAGGTTTTAGGAGAAAATAATTGTTCTGTTATATGTTGAACTTTTACATTTTGAGGTGTTGAATAAAGAGAAATCATAGAGACCTATAATCTGATAAATAAATGCTAACGGACAATAAAATTCTTTTCAGTTGGATATTATCTGTACAAACACCTCTGTGCAGTAACATGGAGCTCTTTATTTGTAGATTTCCAGTAACAGATACAGAAGTCCTGTAACCTCGATCAGTGTTGGTGAAATTAGAAGTTATAAAGAGTTAATGTTTGATGATCAAAGTTATAAAGTCAGGAGAAAAAAAAAAGGTTGAGATGATGTTCTATTCTTTCATTTGCCTTTAAGGTCTCATAAAATGAGGATAAAAAAAACAATCCAGCCAGACTCACAATACCAATGACCAGAATGTTTTATCTCCAACTGACTCTCAGGCCTTCAAAAAACCTCACGGACAAGCTGCTGGAATCCTGTTTTTTCACCTTTAAACTCAACTTTTTACCTCCAGCAGAGGGCGACGTTATCAAGTAGGCGGTGCTCTACTTCTGCTCTTTGTTCAAGCATTCTGTCAATAAGAACTGCTGCTGTGAAGAGAACAATTGTCAGACTGAATGTTGAACATCAGCTAGTTTCTCCTGTTGATTTAAACCTTGTTGTACAGATGGGACATTGGCTGTGGATTATTCTTGCTGCACTTTTCTTTGGTAAGATACAAAGCTCAACATGTTTCCTCTTCAAACACTTGAACACATTACTGAGTTGCACATGAAGAGCTTTTAATGTTCATTCTACAGAAAATCAGAGCAGATCCTTTCTGCTGCCATTTGTTACCTTGTAAAACCACCTTCTATGGTTAAAAGTGACAATGATCAGTGAAAATTACATCTATTCTACATGTAATAGAACTCTTTAAAGCTGCTGATTGTTCTCCTTTAATCAATCATCTTTATTGATTCACTTCTTCCTCTGCATGTTCTGTTCTTCCCCAGAGTGTAAAGGTGAAGACACATTGACCCAGCCAAGAGAAGATGTCACTGCTGCCGAAGGAGGCTCAGTTACAATCAACTGTACTTATAAAACCAGTGATACATTTCCTTATTTGTTCTGGTACAAACAAGAAGTAAATAGTTACCCAAAGTACATGCTGAAACGATACTCAACCACAGAGGATAATGCTCCAGAGTTCAGCAAAGACAGATTTGATGCTGAGCTCAAAGACAAATCAGTTAATCTGAAGATACAGAAGCTTCATCTGTCTGACTCTGCTGTGTACTACTGTGCTCTGCGGCCCACAGTGACAGGAAACACCAAAACTCTGTACAAAAACCTTTGGAGCAAAGACAACACAATACTCCACAACATCCACTAGAGGGACTCACACACTGTTACACTTCTCTGGTTTGTTATGCTTCCGTCAACATTCTTTGTACAGATAAAACATACCTCAGTATTTTTTGCTGCATTATTGAACTTTTTGTAATATTCACATTTTGATTCTTTATAAAATAATAGAAATATAAAGTGTGACAGACAAACGAACAAGATAGTGTGTGTTCCGTCTTATAACTCATCAATGTGGTGTTGTGAGATATTTATTATCATGAATTTTTGCTTAGATAGATAAATGTAAAAGCCAAACATGTGACCGCTCATCCAGGTGAAATATAAATCTGTTTGTCAGGTGTATTTGATACGGAGTATTTTCTTTACATCAGGGAGTCAAAACACTGTCTACTGCTATCTTAATGAATCTGCCCTCCTTTGTTCTTAAAAAACACTTATTTTAAATGTTTGTTGGTCACCTGGAGGAACAAACACTGTATAAACCACAAAACAATCCCTTTTTTCCCCTTATTTCTTTAAGTTTTATCTTAATGATGTGGTTTTATTCTAAAAATAACAAATCCCTACTCTTTCAGAGTTCCATGAGTTTTAAATGGAAAATTAAAGCATTAAGATAAACTCTTAATCAAGAAATTCCTGACATGTTGATAACAATAGACAATAACTTTCTGTCCTCTTCTGTCAACACATATCCCCCAAACTGGAATACAATGCTGCATGCTGGAAGATTTCACGCCATCCACCTTGAAAAAATGTACCTGCTCGTCATTTTGTGGTTAAAAAGGCAGAAACGTGGGGGGTTAGGGTTGTTGGAACTTATCTGTGTCCTAAACCATCTGACAGTAAACTCATAATTAACTTAACATAATTAACAGTTGAAGCATTATCAACATACACATCGCTAAATAGAAATATAAGTGAAACATCACAAACTCTTAAAAAACAAATCACTGAACAGAGGAGCTCCAGACGTACAACATGAAGAGGTTTCCAATCAATCACAGGATACCATATATGACTGCTGTTTGTTGTTGTGTACTGGATGTAAGTTTTATAATGACCCTGATGAAAGCCAATAGCCTAAATAAGTTGACAAAACAATGAAATGTTCCATAAACAAATGTTAAATATGTTGCTGAATTTCTTTCATCTTAATAAAATCTTTTCCCACATATTTTGCAAAATGACAAAATGAGAACTTTTTAAGGGGAACTTTTGGCAAATGTTTTGCAAGAACTGATCGTGTGTTTCTTTAAATGAGATCAGATCTGAAAGAACATTCTCAAAGAACTTGTTATATTTTACAGACTGATTCCCTGTTCCAGTCTTCAGGTGATATTCTGACATGTGAATAAAATGTTTCACTTGAAATTTTCTCTTGGATTGAAATACTTTCCATAAACTGTTTGGGATCTCAGATTATGGCATTTTCCCCCTTTTTCTAATTTAGATATTGTTCTGAGATCAGATGATTGTTCTTTTGCTCACAACAAATAATATTACAACTACTAAATTTCAAAGGAAGGTCTAGTTCTTCACATCTTCCTGCACTTGAGCAGGATTAAGAACATTTTAATTTCTCCCTAAATGATATAAAACAGGTGATATAATATCTTGATAAACTGTTCATGTTCAGGTTACTGATCATATAATCTGAGACATATCACGTTGACATTTCATAAGCAGCTGGTTTAAAAGTACAGTTATGAAAGTAGAATCAGTCCTTGAGGTTACAACTGTGGAAAAAGTAAATCCATGCCTTAAACTCCTGTTATAAAACATTAAGGATGTAATCCCTTGACCTCAACATTATTAAATATGGAGCTTACAAACCAGGAGTAAGAGGAACTGAGAGAAGAGAAACTACAGATCAAAGAGGAGGTGGAGAGATTCAGGGAGGAGCTGAGCTGTTACTGAACTATAGAAGAGATACAAACTTCCACATTCAACACAGTTCAACACACAAACCACAAACATTACCTTTATTCAACATGCTGTCTTTGCAGACATTTGTATTCACTCTGCTGTTTCTACTCGTTGCAACAGGTTTGTTTGATTCTTTTCAAAGATTCATTTCAGCATTTTATTTTTTTTGCTCAGTTATTTGACTTCTCTCTTCCTTTAGGTGTCAGCTGTGAACAACTCACTGCAGTCAAGGATGAAGAGTCCAGTTTGGAAGGCAGCACTGTTACTCTGTCCTACACTTACTATCAAACAGCAACTGTAAATGATTATTTCTTCTGGTATCGACAATATCCAGGAAAACCACCAGAGTTCCTGATCTCTCACTCGGGAACAGGAACAGAAATATCAGCTCCAGTACCTGGACTGTCTTATAAAGTGAGTGATGATAAAAAACAAATGGATCTGGTGATCTCCTCTGCTGCAGCGACAGACTCTGCTGTGTACTACTGTGCTCTGCAGCCCACAGTGACAGGAAACACCAAAACTCTGTACAAAAACCTTTGGAGCAAAGACAACACAATACTCCACAACATCCACTAGAGGGACTCACACACTGTTAAAGCACTGATTGTTGAGTCATTGGACTGATGACAAGGACAACAGAGAAATGAAGCTGTAAAGATCAGAGACAGAGACAGAGCTGCTGTGGAAGCAGAACAGAATTTGATTGGTTGAGTTGAAGTCAAACAATCCCATCAACAGCTAATGGGCCCCGCCCACTGAACTTCAGCTCATCCAATGACATTATTTCTTCCTCATTCTACTGCAGTGGAAGAACATTGTTCATCTGCTGTCTGTCTGGCTTTAAGAACTCCAAAGACATGTTGCTTTACCTCTTTTTGCTTCTATCTCACATTAAAGGTGAGTTTAAGAACAGGGATTAAAGTTTTGTTGAAGCTGCTGCATTAACCAGATATACAGACTGCATTTCACTACTTTTCTTCTTCCTTTGCTCTGATACAATGAAAATCATGTTTGGATCATCTTGTAAATTGAACAGACAGAGTTCTACAGTTGATTTAGTTGTGAATGTCCACAGAGTAACACTGTACAGGTGACATTTCCACTGTCTTCTCCTCTCAGCCTCATGGACAATGTTAGTCTAATGGCTTCATTTTCTCTACTTTTTCCAGGGCTAATAGCTGGAGACACAATCTCTCCTCAGCAAGATGAAGTCAGTGGAAGAGAAGGACAATCTGTCACTCTCACATGTACATATCAGACAGATAACAGTGGTGTTTTGCTTTACTGGTACAAACATCATTCTGACCTTCAGGCTCCTCAGTTTATACTCTGGAAAGGAGCAAAAGATGCCAGCAGCGTTCAATATATTCCAGATAATCGATATGGCTCCCAAACATCAGCTACTTCCACTGAACTGACCATCACAAAGCTAACCCTGGCAGACACAGCTCTCTACTACTGTGCTGTAGAAACACAGTGATACAAAGTGTAGAAGAGGCTGTACAAAAACCTGAACTCAGATATCTGACTACTCTTCAAAGAGGAGGGAAGTGGTGTTCAAACCACAGCTTCATATCAGATGGATTCTGCTAATTCCTGTTTTATCAGTCACTGTGGTTCCAGCTGCTAATGAAACACTGTGGGAGGATTCACATGAGCAGCAGATCCACATCAACAAAAAAAAACTACATGATACTGCAAACACAATACAACATGAAAACAAACACAATTATATGTTAATAACTTCTAAGTCTCCATGAAATAAACTCTGTGTTTCTGAATAATTTTACTTTTTCTGAAAGAAAACTTGCAGCTAAATCCAGCAGTATCAGAGTTCATCATCAGGTTTCACAGAAACTCCATCATCACTGCTGTCCACTTCATACTGTGTAGGAAATGTTCCAAACTTACCTTTAGAGCAAAGTCCACTCATCTTCCACGCAAAAATAACAAGTAATGAAAAGTTTTATTCTATCTAAATATTCAGACATGTCAGTTCATGTATTACTGTAGAGTGAAGAACAGCATTGGTAGTTTAATTAGACAAAGGGTTCAGATTAACCTCCACAGTTGTTACTTTCAGCTTAAATACATGTTGTGTTTGTACATTAAGTTCATGCTGGGTACCTGCAGAAAACCGTGTTAACAAAGTTGATCTGAAGAACTCACAAAAACAAGTTCTGATGGGACTCATGCTGCATTCACTGTCCATCAGAAGTGGGAAGTTGGAACACTGAGTCTCCTCATTTTCAATCTCTGTGTGTTATCTATGATCATCTGATTTTATTGATTTGTCACAAAATTGTTTTTCTCCAGATAGATTTTCTAAAGTTTCCTCCTTCAATCTGCCATAGATGATGATGATGATGATGATGATGATGATGATGAGTGCAGCATCACTGTCATTTCTAAAGCTTCCATCAGCCTGAATGGAAACAGAACACAGCAGGAGGAGGAGCTACACAGCTGAATATGAAAGGCTTCATGTTGTAACTGAGGAGCTGCTGTGTTCTCTCTGCTGTTCACTCAGTACAAGTGAAAATAATGTTTCTGCTTTTCATTTGGATGATGATCGTCTCCTTTCAGACGGGTAAGTCAACAGAAGATGGAGCCAGATTGTAAAATGGAGGATAAACATGAAAAACATTTAGTTGATGTTTGGGTTCACTTTTTTATAAAAATAAACTGAGATTAAAGAAAATTAATTAAATAATTCAAAAGATCATGCTGAAATCTGTCTTTGTTGTTTTCAGGATCCTCTGAGGATTTACTGACACCATTTAAAGATGTACTGATGGGTTTGGAAGGAGACGATGTGACTCTCTCCTGCAACTATTCAGGCTCTGTAGATTATCTCTTCTGGTACCGACAGAATTCTGGTTCATCTCCACGGCTTCTCATCAGAGGATTATCAGATGAAAAAGAAGAAAAGTTTTCTTTAAAACATAAGAAAGAGAAAAAGGAGTTTGATCTGGTGATCTCCTCTGCTGCAGTGACAGACTCTGCTGTGTACTACTGTGCTCTGCGGCCCACAGTGACAGGAAACACCAAAACTCTGTACAAAAACCTTTGGAGCAAAGACAACACAATACTCCACAACATCCACTAGAGGGACTCCCACACTGTTAAAGCACTGATTGTTGAGTCATTGGACTGATGACAAAGACAACAGAGAAATGAAGCAGTAAAGATCAGAGACAGAGACAGAGCTGCTGTGGAAGCAGAACAGAATTTGATTGGTTGAGTTGAAGTCAAACAATCCTGTCAACAGGTAATGGGCCCCGCCCACTGAACTTCAGCTCATCCAATGACATTATTTCTTCCTCATTCTACTGCAGTGGAAGAACATTGTTCATCTGCTGTCTGCCTGGCTTTAAGAACTCCAAAGACATGTTGCTTTACCTCTTTTTGCTTCTATCTCATATTAAAGGTGAGTTTAAGAACAGGGATTAAAGTTTTGTTGAAGCTGCTGCATTAACCAGATATACAGACTGCATTTCACTACTTTTCTTCTTCCTTTGCTCTGATAGAATGAAAATCATGTTTGGATCATCTTGTAAATTGAACTGACAGAGTTCTACAGTTGATTTAGTTGTGAATGTCCACAGAGTAACACTGTACAGGTGACATTTCCCACTGTCTTCTCCTCTCAGCCTCATGGACAATGTTAGTCTAATGGCTTCATTTTCTCTACTTTTTCCAGGACTAATAGCTGGAGACACGATCTCTCCTCAACAAGATGAAGTCAGTGGAAGAGAAGGACAATCTGTCACTCTCACATGTACATATCAGACAGATAACAGTGATGTTTACCTTTACTGGTACAAACATCATTCTGACCTTCAGGCTCCTCAGTTTATACTCTGGAAAGGAGCAAATGATCAGAGTGTTCATGAATATATTCCAGATAATCGATATGGCTCCCAAACATCAGCTACATCCACTGAACTGACCATCACAAAGCTAACCCTGGCAGACACAGCTCTCTACTACTGTGCTGTAGAAACACAGTGATACAAAGTGTAGAAGAGGCTGTACAAAAACCTGAACTCAGATATCTGACTACTCTTCAAAGAGGAGGGAAGTGGTGTTCAAACCACAGCTTCATATCAGATGGATTCTGCTAATTCCTGTTTTATCAGAGTCACTGTGGTTCCAGCTGCTAATGAAACACTGTGGGAGGATTCACATGAGCAGCAGATCCACATCAACAAGAAAACAACTACATGATACTGCAAACACAATACAACATGGAAACAAACACAATTATATGTTAATAACTTTGAAGTCTCCATGAAATAAACTCTGTGTTTGTGAATAATTTTAGTTTTTCTGAAAGAAAACTTGCAGCTAAATCCAGCAGTATCAGAGTTCATCATCAGGTTTCACAGAGACTCCATCATCACTGCTGTCCACTTCATACTGTGTAGGAGATGTTCCAAACTTACCTTTAGAGCAAAGTCCACTCATCTTCCACCCATGCTGCATTCACTGTCTATCAGAAGTGGGAAGTTGGAACACTGAGTCTCCTCATTTTCAATCTCTGTGTGTTATCTATGATCATCTGATTTTATTGATTTGTCATAAAATTGTTTTTCTCCAGATGGATTTTCCAAAAAATCCTCCTATAATCCGACTTAAATGATGATGATGATGATAATGATGATGATGATGATGATAAGTGCAGCATCACTGTCATTTCTAAAGCTTCCATCAGCCTGAATGGAAACAGAACACAGCAGGAGGAGGAGCTACACAGCTGAATATGAAAGGCTTCATGTTGTAACTGAGGAGCTGCTGTGTTCTCTCTGCTGTTCACTCAGTACAAGTGAAAATAATGTTTCTGATTTTCATTTGGATGATGATCGTCTCCTTTCAGACAGGTAAGTCAACAGAAGATGGAGCCAGATTTTAAAATGGAGGATAAACATGAAAAACATTTAATTTATGTTTGGATTCACTTTTTTATAAAACTAAACTGAGATTAAAGAAAATGAATTAAATAATTCAAAAGATCATGCTGAAATCTGTCTTTGTTGTTTTCAGGATCCTCTGAGGATTTACTGACACCATTTAAAGATGTACTGATGGGTTTGGAAGGAGACGATGTGACTCTCTCCTGCAACTATTCAGGCTCTGTACAATATCTCTTCTGGTACCGACAGAATTCTGGTTCAGCTCCACAGCTTGTCATCAGAGAATATTCAGATGAAAAAGAAGAAAAGTTTTCTTTAAAACATAAGAAAGAGAAAAAGGAGTTTGATCTGGTGATGTCCTCTGCTGCAGTGACAGACTCTGCTGTGTACTACTGTGCTCTGCGGCCCACAGTGACAGGAAACACCAAAACTCTGTACAAAAACCTTTGGAGCAAAGACAACACAATACTCCACAACATCCACTAGAGGGACTCACACACTGTTACACTTCTCGGGTTTGTTATCCTTCTGTCAACATTCCTTGTACAGATGAGAATAAAACATACCTCAGTGTTTTTGCTGCTTCATTGAACTCTTTGTGATGTCTACATTTTGGTTCTTAATAAAATAATAGAAATATAAAGTATGACAAACAAATGAACAAGATAGTGTGTGTTCTGTATTATAACTCATCAATGTGGTGTTGTGAGATATCTATTATCATGAATCTTTGCTTAGATAGATAAATGTAAAAGCCAAACATGTGACAGCTCATACAGGTGAAATATAAATCTGTTTGTCACGTGTATTTGATATGGAGTATTTTCTTTACATCAGGGAGTCAAAACACCATCGACTGCTATCTTAATGAATCTGGCCTCCTTTGTTTTTAGAAAAACCTTATTTTATATGTTTGTTGGTCACCTGGAGGAACAAACACTGTATAAACCACAAAACAATCCCTTTTGTCACTTATTTTTTCTTGTAGTTTTATCTTAATGATGTGGTTTTATTCTAAAAATAACAAATCCCTACTATGTCAGATTTCCATGAGTTTTAAATGGAAAATTAAAGCATTAAGATAACTTTTAATCAAAAAAATTCCAGACATGTTGATAACAATAGACAATAACTTTCTTTCCTCTTCCGTCAACACTAATCCTACAAACTGGAATACAATGCTGCATGCTGGAAGATTTCACGCCATCCACCTTGAAAAAAAGTACCTGCTAGTCATTTTGTGGTTAAAAGGCAGAAACATGGGGGTTTAGGGTTATTGGAGCTTATCTGTGTCCTAAACCATCTGACAGTAAACTCACAATTAACTTGATCAAAATCAATACCAAAAATTCTAACCAACCAAACAGTTGAAGCATTATCAACATACTTGATACAGTGTACACATGGCTAAATAGAAATATAAGTGAAAAATCCCATTCTCTTAAAAAACAAATCACTGAACAGAAGAGCTCCAGACGTACAACATGAAGAGGTTTCCAATCTATCACAGGATGCCCTATATGAATGCTGTTTGTTGTTGTGTACTGGATGTAAGTTTTATAATGACCCTGATGAAAGCCAAAAGCCTAAATACGTTGACAAAACAATGAAATGTTCCATGAATAAATGATAAATGTGTTGCTGAATTTCTTTCATCTTAATAAAATCTTTTCCCACATATTTTTCAAATTGACCAAATGAGAACTTTTTTAGTGAAACTTTTGCCAAATGTTTTGCAAGAACTGATTGCATGTTTTTTTAAATGAGTCCATATCTGAAAGAACATTCTGAAATTCTCAAAAAACTTCTCAAAAAACTCATATTTTACAGACTGGTTCCCTGTTCCAGTCTGAAAGGGATATTCTGACTTGTGAATGCTATCTAAGTTGAAATAAAATGTTTTACTTGAAATTTTTACTTGCATTCACTGTCCATCAGAAGTGTGAAGTTGGAACACTGAGTCTCCTCATTTTCAATCTCTGTGTGTTATCTATGATCATCTGATTTTATTGATTTGTCAAAAAATTGTTTTTCTCCAGATAGATTTTCTAAAGATTCCTCCTTCAATCTAACCTAAATGATGATGCTGATGATGATGATTGCAGCATCACTGTCATTTCTAAAGCTTCCATCAGCCTGAATGGAAACAGAACACAGCAGGAGGAGGAGCTACACAGCTGAATATGAAAGGCTTCATGTTGTAACTGAGGAGCTGCTGTGTTCTCTCTGCTGTTCACTCAGTACAAGTGAAAATAATGTTTCTGCTTTTCATTTGGATGATGATCGTCTCCTTTCAGAAAGGTAAGTCAACAGAAGATGGATCCAGATTTTGAAATGGAGGATAAACATGAAAAACATTTAGTTGATGTTTGGATTCACTTATTATAAAACTAAACTGAGATTACAGAGAAACAATTCAAATCAAAAGATCATGCTGAAATATGTCTTTGTTGTTTTCAGGATCCTCTGAGGATTTACTGACACCATCTAAAGATGTACTGATGGGTTTGGAAGGAGACGATGTGACTCTCTCCTGCAACTATTCAGGCTCTGTAACTTATCTCTTTTGGTACCGACAGAATTCTGGTTCATCTCCACAGCTTGTCATCGGAGGATTATCAGATGAAAAAGAAGAAACGTTTTCTTTAAAACATAAGAAAGAGAAAAAGGAGTTTGATCTGGTGATCTCCTCTGCTGCAGTGACAGACTCTGCTGTGTACTACTGTGCTCTGCAGCCCACAGTGACAGGAAACACCAAAACTCTGTACAAAAACCTTTGGAGCAAAGACAACACAATACTCCACAACATCCAGTAGAGGGACTCACACACTGTACCTCTTGATTGTTACAACACAGTTGAAATTCTTTGTAAAAGTGAGATTAAACCATCATCAGCATGTTTGCTACATCAATAAACTCTTTGTGATGATGAAATCGAGATTCTCAATAAACTACAAAAAATGGAGTTATTATAATTTCTTAATTAAGTAAGAAAAAAATCAAGTATGAGAAAAAAAGAAGATGTGTGTTTTCTTTTGTAATCTACTGATTACTATAAGTTACTATCTATACTGTCACTCTGGCATAAATTACAGAACATTTAATTAGAAGAAGCTCCACATTATAAACTGTTCTAACCAAAAAATCAACTGAACCTTAAATATTTAGTAAAGCATAAAACTCCATCTTTCAGATCACACAACCATCAAATTGCAGAACCTACAATAAACACACACAATTGCTGAACCAGTTTCCAGCAGTGCCTTAAGTTTTCATTAAATATTAGATGTTTTCATATTTTTTTTTAGTTTTCATTGAATCATTTTCACCCGTTTACACTTCAGAATTGAATATTCTCACCTGTATGAATTTCAGTAAAACGAAGAGTTGCGCCCGTCTCCCTCCAGACCTCATGGCAGTGATTTAAGGGGTTCTGGTATGAAGGGAACTCTAAATCATGTTCTTGAGAGGGACATAGTGGTGGTTGGTACCCTAATGCACACTCAAAGGGTGATCTTACTGTAGTGGTACTGATTAGTGAAGCATGTGCATATTCAATCTATGTGAGATCCTCACTCTACAAAAATATGCGTTGAAGCAGATAAAAAAGCCAAGTCACATTTCGTTCAGTACAAATGGCTCTTGGAACAAATTACAATACAATCCATTAATTTATTGACAGCTGCTCTAATACCTGAGATTTGCCGACACTTTAAAGTAAGAAGAGATCTTTTATTTTCCTCCCGAAATTTCATAAATCCATTCCATGGAACTTCCGATATAATCTGAAGAACATCTGTTGCTGATTTTTCTTTTCTTTCTTTTAGCAGAAGGCTAAAATACTGCAGTGATGGAAATGTGCTCCATCCTATAAACTCCTGTTATACAACAATGAGAAATATCACCTCCTTGAGTCACAAAGATATAGCGTTTGGTTTCCTCACAGTGATGCAGCAGGAGGAAGAGGAACTGAGAGAAGAGAAACTACAGATCAAAGAGGAGACGGAAAGATTCAGGGAGGAGCTGAGCTGTTACTGAACTATAGAAGAGACACAAACTTCCACATTCAACACAGTTCAACACACAACATTGCCTTTATTCAACATGCAAACTTCCTCTTATTGTTCTTCTCTATTTCTTCTCATTCTCACAGGTATAGTAGACTACAAAGGAAAATTAAAATTAAATGTCTCTTGGCAACAAATTATCTGTTGAAACATTTATTACATGATTTAACAATTATCTTTTTCCTTAGGGGTCAGCTGTGAGAAACCGACTGCAGTCGATAAAGAAAAATCCAGTTTAGAAGGAAGCCCCTTAACTCTGACCTGCAAATATACCAAAGGTGATGATAATTTCTTCTGGTATAAACAATATCCAGGAAAACCACCAGAGTTCCTGATCTCTCATCTGGAGTCTGGAGACATATTAAAGGATTCAGCTTCTGGACATTCTGTTAGAGTGACAAAAGAAGAAACTCTGATGGACCTGGTGGTCTCCTCTGCTGCAGTGACAGACTCTGCTGTGTACTACTGTGCTGTGAGGCCCACAGTGACAGGAAACACCAAAACTCTGTACAAAAACCTTTGGAGCAAAGACAACACAGTACTCCACAACATCCACTAGAGGGACTCACACACTGTTAAAGCACTGATTGTTGAGTCGTTGGACTGATGACAAAGACAACAGAGAAATGAAGCAGTAAAGATCAGAGACAGAGACAGAGCTGCTGTGGAAGTAGAACAGAATTTGATTGGTTGAGCTGAAGTCAACAATCACATCAACAGGTAATGGGCCCCGCCCACTGAACTTCAGCTCATCCAATGACATTATTTCTTCCTCATTCTACTGCAGTGGAAGAACATTGTTCATCTGCTGTCTGCCTGGCTTTAAGAACTCCAAAGACATGTTGCTTTACCTCTTTTTGCTTCTATCTCACATTAAAGGTGAGTTTAAGAACAGGGATTAAAGTTTTGTTGAAGCTGCTGCATTAACCAGATATACAGACTGCATTTCACTACTTTTCTTCTTTCTTTGCTCTGATACAATGAAAATCATGTTTGGATCATCTTGTAAATTGAACTGACAGAGTTCTACAGTTGATTTAGTTGTGAATGTCCACAGAGTAACACTGTACAGGTGACATTTCCCACTGTCTTCTCCTCTCAGCCTCATGGACAATGTTAGTCTAATGGCTTCATTTTCTCTACTTTTTCCAGGACTAATAGCTGGAGACACAATCTCTCCTCAACAAGATGAAGTCAGTGGAAGAGAAGGACAATCTGTCACTCTCACATGTACATATCAGACAGATGAAAACTATATTTACCTTTACTGGTACAAACATCATTCTGACCTTCAGGCTCCTCAGTTTATACTCCTGAAAGGAGCAAAAGCTGCCAGAAGCAATCAATATGTTCCAGATAATCGATATGGCTCCCAAACATCAGCTACATCCACTGAACTGACCATCACAAAGCTAACCCTGGCAGACACAGCTCTCTACTACTGTGCTGTAGAAACACAGTGATACAAAGTGTAGAAGAGGCTGTACAAAAACCTGAACTCAGATATCTGACTACTCTTCAAAGAGGAGGGAAGTGGTGTTCAAACCACAGCTTCATATCAGATGGATTCTGCTAATTCCTGTTTTATCAGAGTCACTGTGGTTCCAGCTGCTAATGAAACACTGTGGGAGGATTCACATGAGCAGCAGATCCACATCAACAAGAAAACAACTACATGATGCTGCAAACACAATACAACATGAAAACAAACACAATTATATGTTAATAACTTTGAAGTCTCCATGAAATAAACTCTGTGTTTCTGAATAATTTTACTTTTTCTGAAAGAAAACTTGCAGCTAAATCCAGCAGTATCAGAGTTCATCATCAGGTTTCACAGAAACTCCATCATCACTGCTGTCCACTTCATACTGTGTAGGAGATGTTCCAAACTTACCTTTAGAGCAAAGTCCACTCATCTTCCACGCAAAAATAACAAGTAATGAAAAGTTTTATTCTATCTAAATATTCAGAGATGTCAGTTCATGTATTACTGTATAGTGAAGAACAGCATTGGTAGTTTAATTAGACAAAGGGTTCAGATTAACCTCCACAGTTGTTACTTTCAGCCCAAATACATGTTGTGTTTGTACATTAAGTTCATGCTGGGTACCTGCAGAAAACCGTGTTAACAAAGTTGATCTGAAGAACTCACAAAAACAAGTTCTGATGGGACTCATGCTGCATTCACTGTCCATCAGAAGTGGGAAGTTGGAACACTGAGTCTCCTCATTTTCAATCTCTGTGTGTTATCTATGATCATCTGATTTTATTGATTTGTCACAAAATTGTTTTTCTCCAGATAGATTTTCTAAAGTTTCCTCCTTCAACCTGAACTAAATGATGATGATGATGATGATGATGATGCTGAGCGCAGCATCACTGTCATTTCTAAAGCTTCCATCAGCCTGAATGGAAACAGAACACAGCAGGAGGAGGAGCTACACAGCTGAATATGAAAGGCTTCATGTTGTAACTGAGGAGCTGCTGTGTTCTCTCTGCTGTTCACTCAGTACAAGTGAAAATAATGTTTCTGCTTTTCATTTGGATGATGATCGTCTCCTTTCAGACGGGTAAGTCAACCGAAGATGGAGAAAGATTTTAAAATGGAGGATAGACATGAAAAACATTTAGTTGATGTTTGGATTCACTTTTTATAAAACTAAACTGAGATTACAGAAAATTAATTCAATAATTCAAAAGATCATGCTGAAATCTGTCTTTGTTGTTTTCAGGATCCTCTGAGGATTTACTGACACCATTTAAAGATGTACTGATGGGTTTGGAAGGAGACGATGTGACTCTCTCCTGCAACTATTCAGGCTCTGTACAATATCTCCTCTGGTACCGACAGAATTCTGGTTCAGCTCCACAGCTTCTCATCAGAGGATATTCAGATGAAAAAGAAGAAAAGTTTTCTTTAAAACATAAGAAAGAGAAAAAGGAGTTTGATCTGGTGATCTCCTCTGCTGCAGTGACAGACTCTGCTGTGTACTACTGTGCTCTGCAGCCCACAGTGACAGGAAACACCAAAACTCTGTACAAAAACCTTTGGAGCAAAGACAACACAATACTCCACAACATCCACTAGAGGGACTCACACACTGTACCTCTTGGTTGTTACAGAATAGAGCAAAATCAATACGTTTGCTACATCACTCAAATCCTTGTTATGATCAAGTACAATAAATGGAGATATTATCATTTCTTATAAACAAAGAAAAAAATCTAGTATCAGAAAAAAAAGGAACGAGATGTGTGTTTTGTATAATATGGAAACAATCAATGTAGATCGTAATAAGTAACTATCTATACCGTCACTCTGGTACTAATTTCAGACCATTTAACATGATGAACACCTCATTATAAACTGTTCCAACCACAAAATCAACTAAACCTTAAATATTTGTTAAAGCACAAAAAAACCCATCTTTCAGATCACACAACAATCAAATTGCCCAACATTCAATAAACTCACACAATTGTTGAACCAGTTTCCAGCAGTTATCTAAGTTTCAATTAAGTCTTAAATGTGTCCATATTTTTTTCTTTTTCTTTTTTTTTTGTAATAATTTTCACACGTTCAATTCAACTGAATTTCTCACCTTTATGAATTTCTGTGTGGTCCCAACAACAATCACTTCGAGCAAAACTTTTCCCGCATATTTGACAAGAATGCTGGTTCACCTGAATTATTTAGGAAAGGTACAAATATAGCAATTTATTTTAAATTGAAGGTTTGAGGATAAAATAACTCTTCTGTTATATGTTGAACCTTTACATTTTGAGGTGTTGAATAAAGAGAAATCATAGAGACCTATAATCTGATAAATAAATGGTGACAGACAATAAAATTCTTGTCAGTTGGATTTTATTTGTACAAACACCTCTGTGCAGTAAAATGGAGCTCTTTATTTGTACATTTCTAGTAACAGATACAGAAGCCCTGTAACCTGGATCAGTGTTGGTGAAATTAGAAGAAAAAAATGTTAATTTAGTCAGACTTAGAGAAAGGATGAGATGATTTTCTATTCTTTCTTTAAGGTCTCTTAAAATGAGGATAAAAAAAACAATCCAGCCAGACTCACAATACCAATGACCAGAATGTTTTATCTCCAACTGACTCTCAGGCCTTCCAATAACCTCACTGACAAGCAGCTGGAAGCCTGTTTTCCACCTTTAAACCCAACTTTTTACCTCCAGCAGAGGGCGACGTTATCAAGTAGGCGGTGCTCTCCTTCTGCTCTGTGTTCAAGCATTCTGTCAATAAGAACTGCTGCTGTGAAGAGAACAATTGTCAGACTGAATGTTGAACATCAGCTAGTTTCTCCTGTTGATTTAAACCTTGTTGTACAGATGGGACATTGGCTGTGGATTATTCTTGCTGCTCTTTTCTTTGGTAAGATAGAAAGCTCAACATGTTTCCTCTTCAAACAGTTGAACACATTACTGAGCTGCACATGAAGAGCTTTTAATGTTCATTCTACAGAAAATCAGTGCAGATCATTTCTGCTGCCATTTGTTACCTTGTAAAAACAACTTTCTATGGTTCAAAGTGACAATCTATTCTACTTGTGATAGAACTATTTAAAGCTGCTGATTGTTCTCCATTAATCAATCATATTTATTGATTCACTTCTTCCTCTGCTTGTTCTGTTCTTCCCCAGAGTGTAAAGGAGACACAGTGACCCAGCGAAAAGAAGATGTCACTGCTGCCGAAGGAGGCTCAGTTACACTCAACTGTACTTATGAAACCAGTGATAAATTTCCTCATTTGTTCTGGTACAAACAAGGAGTAAATAGTTACCCAAAGTACATACTGAAACGATACTCAACCACAGGAACCACAGAGGATAATGCTCCAGAGTTCAGCAAAGACAGATTTAATGCTGAGCTCAAAGGAAAATCCGTTCCTTTGAAGATCCAGAAGCTTCATCTGTCTGACTCTGCTGTGTACTACTGTGCTCTGCGGCCCACAGTGACAGGAAACACCAAAACTCTGTACAAAAACCTTTGGAGCAAAGACAACACAATACTCAACAACATCCAATAGAGGGACTCACACACTGTTACACTTCTCGGGTTTGTTATCCTTCTGTCAACATTCCTTGTACAGATGAGAATAAAACATACCTCAGTGTTTTTGCTGCTTCATTGAACTCTTTGTGATGTTTACATTTTGATTCTTAATAAAATAATAGAAATATAAAGTATGACAAACAAATGAACAAGATAGTGTGTGTTCTGTATTATAACTCATCAATGTGGTGTTGTGAGATATTTATTATCATGAATCTTTGCTTAGATAGATAAATGTAAAAGCCAAACATGTGACAGCTCATCCAGGTGAAATATAAATCTGTTTGTCACGTGTATTTGATTCGGAGTATTTTCTTTACATCAGGGGGTCAAAACACCATCGACTGCTATCTTAATGAATCTGGCCTCCTTTGTTTTTAAAAAAACCTTATTTTAAATGTTTGTTGGTCACCTGGAGGAACAAACACTGTATAAACCACAAAACAATCCCTTTTGTCACTTATTTATTTTAGTTTTATCTTAATGATGTGGTTTTACTCTAAAAATAACAAATCCCTACTCTTTCAGAGTTCCATGAGTTTTAAGTGGAAAATTAAAACATTAAGATAACTCTTAATGAAAAAGCTCCTGACATGTTGATGATAATAGACAATAACTTTCTGTCCTCTTCCGTCAACACTAATCCTACAAACTGGAATACAACGCTGCATGCTGGAAGATTTCACGCCATCCACCTTGAAAAAATGTACCTGCTAGTCATTTTGTGGTTAAAAAGGCAGAAACATGGGGGGTTAGGGTTATTGGAGCTTATCTGTGTCCTAAACCATCTGACAGTAAACTCATTATTAACTTGATCAAAATCAATACCAAAAATTCTAAGCAACCAAACAGTTGAAGCATTATCAACATACTTGATGCAGTGTACACATGGCTAAATAGAAATATAAGTGAAACAACCCGTTCTCTTAAAAAACTAATCACTGAACAGAGGAGCTCCAGACGTACAACATGAAGAGGTTTCCAATCCATCACAGGATGCCATATATGAATGCTGTTTGTTGTTGTGTCCTGGATGTAAGTTTTATAATGACCCTGATGAAAGCCAAAAGCCTAAATACGTTGACAAAACAATGAAATGTTCCATGAATAAATGTTAAATATGTTGCTGAATTTCTTTCATCTTAATAAAATCTTTTCCCATATATTTTTCAAATTGACCAAATGAGAACTTTTTTAGTGAAACTTTTAACAAATGTTTTGCAAGAACTGATTGTATGTTTCTTTAAATGAGACCATATCTAAAAGAACATTCTGACATTCTCAAAGAACTTGTCATATTTTACAGACTGATTCCCTGTTCCAGTCTGAAAGTGATATTCTGACTTGTAATTTTCTCTTGGATTGAAATTATATCTATAAACTGGTTGGGCTCTAGGCTGCATGGTGGTGTGGTGGTTAGCACTGTCATCTCACAGCAAAAGGGTTCCAGGTTCAACTCCCAGCTGGTGCTTTTCTGTTTGGAGTTTGCATGTTCTCCCCGTGTATGCGTGGGTTCCCTCCAATTATTCCGGCTTCCTCCCACTGTACAAAAACATTCATGTTAGGTTAATTGGTGTGTCTACATTTTTACTTAGGAGTGAGCGTGTGTGTGGTTGTTTTTCTTGTTTTTCTCGTTTGTCTCTGTGTGGCCCTTTGATGAACTGGCGGCCTGTCCAGGGTGTACCCTGCCTCTCGCTCGATGACTGCTGGGATAGGCTCCAGCCCCACTGCGACCCGAATGACGGATTCAGCGGGTACAGAAAATGGATGGATGGATGGATGGATGGTTGGGATCTCAGATTCTGGTCTTCTCCCCTTTTTCTAATTTAGATATTGTTCTGAGATTAGATGATTGTTCTTTTGCTGACAAAAAATAATATTACTGCTACTAAATTACGAAGGAAGGTCTGGTTCTTCACACCTTCCTAAATTTGAGCAGGATGAAGAACTGTTTAATTTCTCCCTATATTATATAAAACAGGTGATATAATATCTTAATAAACTGTTCATGTTCAGCTTACAGTTCATATAATCTGAGACAAATATCCTCACAGTGATGCAGCAGGAGTAAGAGGAACTGAGAGAAGAGAAACTACAGATCAAAGAGGAGACGGAGAGATTCAGGGAGGAGCTGAGCTGTTACTGAACTATAGAAGAGACACAAACTTCCACATTCAACACAGTTCAACACACAAACCACAAACATTACCTTTATTCAACATGCTGTCTTTGCAGACATTTGTATTCACTCTGCTGTTTCTACTCATTGTAACAGGTTCGTTTGATTCTTTCAAAGATTAATTTCATCATTTTATGTTTGTTGTTCAGTTATTTGACTTCTCTCTTCCTTTAGGTGTCAGCTGTGAACAACTCACTGCAGTCAAGGATGAAGAGTCCAGCTTAGAAGGCAGCACTGTTACTCTGTCCTACACTTACTATCAAACAGCAGCTGGAGGTGATTATTTCTTCTGGTATCGACAATATCCAGGAAAACCACCAGAGTTCCTGATCTCTCACTCAGGAACAGGAACAGAAATATCAGCTCCAGTACCTGGACTGTCTTATAAAGTGAGTGATGATAAAAAGCAAATGGACCTGGTGATCTCCTCTGCTGCAGTGACAGACTCTGCTGTGTACTACTGTGCTCTGCAGCCCACAGTGACAGGAAACACCAAAACTCTGTACAAAAACCTTTGGAGCAAAGACAACACAATACTCCACAACATCCACTAGAGGGACTCACACACTGTTAAAGCACTGATTGTTGAGTCATTGGACTGATGACAAAGACAACAGAGAAATGAAGCAGTAAAGATCAGAGACAGAGACAGAGCTGCTGTGGAAGCAGAACAGAATTTGATTGGTTGAGTTGAAGTCAAACACTCACGTCAACAGGTAATGGGCCCCGCCCACTGAACTTCAGCTCATCCAATGACATTATTTCTTCCTCATTCTACTGCAGTGGAAGAACATTGTTCATCTGCTGTCTGCCTGGCTTTAAGAACTCCAAAGACATGTTGCTTTACCTCTTTTTGCTTCTATCTCACATTAAAGGTGAGTTTAAGAACAGGGATTAAAGTTTTGATGAAGCTGCTGCATTAACCAGATATACAGACTGCATTTCACTACTTTTCTTCTTTCTTTGCTCTGATAGAATGAAAATCATGTTTGGATCTTCTTGTAAATTGAACTGACAGAGTTCTACAGTTGATTTAGTTGTGAATGTCCACAGAGTAACACTGTACAGGTGACATTTCCACTGTCTTCTCCTCTCAGCCTCATGGACAATGTTAGTCTAATGGCTTCATTTTCTCTACTTTTTCCAGGACTAATAGCTGGAGACACAATCTCTCCTCAACAAGATGAAGTCAGTGGAAGAGAAGGACAATCTGTCACTCTCACATGTACATATCAGACAGATTACAGAAATGTTTTGCTTTACTGGTACAAACATCATTCTGACCTTCAGGCTCCTCAGTTTATACTCTGGAAAGGAGCAAAAGGCTTCACAGCTGAATATATTCCAGATAATCGATATGGCTCCCAAACATCAGCTACATCCACTGAACTGACCATCACAAAGCTAATCCTGGCAGACACAGCTCTCTACTACTGTGCTGTAGAAACACAGTGATACAAAGTGTAGAAGAGGCTGTACAAAAACCTGAACTCAGATATCTGACTACTCTTCAAAGAGGAGGGAAGTGGTGTTCAAACCACAGCTTCATATCAGATGGATTCTGCTAATTCCTGTTTTATCAGAGTCACTGTGGTTCCAGCTGCTAATGAAACACTGTGGGAGGATTCACATGAGCAGCAGATCCACATCAACAAGAAAACAACTACATGATGCTGCAAACACAATACAACATGAAAACAAACACAATTATATGTTAATATACAACACAGTCTAAATTCTTTGTAAAAGTGAGAATAAACCATAATCAATATGTTTTCTACATCACTAAACCCGTTGTGATGATGACGTCTAGATTCTCAATAAACTATAAGAAATAGAGTTTTTATAATTTCTTAATGAAGTAAAAATTATGAGATTTGTATTTTTTATCCAATGGAAACAACCAAAGTAGATTGTAATAAGTTACTATCTATACTGTCACTCTGGCATTAATTACAGACCATTTAACATGATGAAGCTGCTCATGATAAACTGTTCTAACCACAAAATCCACTGAACCTTAAATATTTGGAAAAGCACAAAAAACTTCTTCACACAACAATTAAATTGCACAACATACAATAAACTCACACAATTGTTGATCCAGTTTCCAGCAGTTATTTAAGTTTTCATTAATTCTTACATGTTTTCATTATTTTTTTTTCTATTTTTTTTAATCATTTACCCTGTGTACATTTGAAAATTGAATATACGGGGTGGTCGGTGGCGTAGTTCGTTAAGCAGCCACCCCATGTACAGAGGCTACAGTCCTCGCTGCAGCTGGCCCCGGTTTGAGTCCTGCTCCGAGCAACCCTTTTCCACCGAACATTTTTGTACCAGTACAGCTCTACATGGTACGACTCTACCCTGATTGGGAGCTTTTCCATCGCGGGTTGAAGGTGGGACCCGTTACGATTTTTAGCACCGGCTAGTACCTGCTTCAGAGGTGGGTCTAGTCGGTAATAGCTGATACTAAAACGTCACGTGATCAGTGCTGTCCACTGATTGGTCAGGTGAAATTACGTCATACACGCGACGAAGCCTGGGGAGCTTTAAATAATCACCCGCCATGTATGAAAACACACCTGCGAGAGCAACAGAGAGTAAACAGAACTACGAATATGGAAGACCAGAGAAGGAAAGCCAACCCATGGACGATGAGCGAGGTGTAGACCTTTCTGTGTGTGTTGGCCGAGGACCGCATACAGAAGGAACTTAACGGAGCGACAAGAAATGAGAAGGTGTTCCAGGAGATAGCCAAGCTGATGGCTAACCATGGTTATCACCGTAATTCTCAGCAGTGCCGAGACAAACTGAAGAAGCAGAAGAGCGATTATCGGCAGGTAAAGGACCACAACAGCCGGAGTGGGTCAAACCGAAAGACATGGAAGTGGTTCGACCAAATGTATGGCATTTACGGGTACTGCCCGGCGAACCGAGGCAGGGAGAGTGGCGTGGATACGGTGACGTCTTTGTTGGAGGCGATGGAAAATGATAAGTGTTGTTCTTATCCCCTTGGTGCAACGCTTATATCCCAACAAATGCATGTTCAGTATTTAACTTGTGTAGAAAGTTACACAGGTGTCTCATATAAGTTGTTCTGAGTGAGCTAGCAAACAACGCTGTTTTGGAAGGCTAGCACAGTGTCTGTGAGGAAGGAGCCTGTGAAAAGGGTTGCCCCCCCAAAAAAAAGAAACCCTCACGCCAGGCTTCCATTCTGAAATTTTAAAAGAGAAAAAGAGAGAGAAAGGGAGTGTGAACCCGCCTGGGCTGCAGGGGAAGTGAGCCCACCTGGGCTGCAGGGGAAGTGAGGCCGCTTGGGCTGCCAAAGGAGAGAGAAAGGGAGAGTGAGCCCGCCTGGGCTGCAGGGGAGTGAGCCCGTCTGGGCTGCCTGAGGAGAGAGAGAAAGGGAGAGTGAGCCCGCCTGGGCTGCAGGTGAGTGAGCCCGCCTGACCTGAAGGGGAAGTGAGCCCGCCTTGGCTGCCAAAGGAGAGAGAAAGGGGAAGTGAGCCTGCCTGGGCTGCAGGGGAGTGAGCCCGTCTGGGCTGCCTGAGGAAAGAGAGAAAGGGAGAGTGAGCCCGCCTGGCTGCAGGGGAGTGAGCCCGTCTGGGCTGCCAGAGGAGAGGGAGAAAGGGAGAGTGAGCCCACTTGGGCTGCCAGAGGAGAGTGAGAAAGGGAGAGTGAGCCCACCTGGGCTGCAGGGGAGTGACCCCGCCTGGGCTGCAGGGGAAGTGAGCCCGTCTTGGCTGCAGGGGAAGTGAGCCCGCCTGGGCTGCAGGGGAAGTGAGCCCGTTTGGGCTGCAGGGGAAGTGAGCCCATCTGGGCTGCAGGGGAGTGAAAGAGAGAAGCTACAGTTAGAGCTGAAGGACTCCACCACCAGTAAGTGATGCGAGAGCTTACGTAGAAACTGAGCGAGCGCTGAGCAGCGAGCACGGATTAAAGATCTGGACGGATGTAGGAGGAGTAGAAGGCCAGGAGAAAAACGCTTGAGAGGGGTGCTTTAAGGTACGAAGAAAAGGGGGATGACCGTAGGGTTTAAAAGAAGGCTCTTAAGAATAGAGAGAGTGATGGGTTTTTCTTCTGGGTAGAGTCGGGATGCCCCGACGCGCCGAGGGACGTTGCCCGGAGGGAGTGTCCTCCAGTCGCTCCGGAGCGACCCCCCGCTCCTCAATCCCCCACTGGAGCGGTCCACCCCCGCCCGAGCCCTTGAGCGCACGCGGGCAGCGCGGAGACTGTGAGGTCCACCGGCAGCCGCGCCCGACTCATGCAGGGCCAGACGGGAATGGCGCCCCTCCCCGGCCTCGGAGGGTCGGAGAAGGAGGGAGAGAGGAAGGGGGCCGACGGAGCAGTCGGAGGAGCTGCGCCGGGCAGGTCCACATGTTGCACCAGGCTTTCCCAGAGGACTGCACTTATGGGGACGAAGGCGAGCCGAAGCTGCCTGCGACTGCCCCAGCCGCGGAGACGCGGGCGTCTCCGATCTACCATCGAGCTGGGGAGGAGAGTGCTTAGCCATGCCCTTCAGGAGGAGCTTAATGGCATGGTTAGAGAACAGACTCGGGCATGGGCCCAGATGATAGAGGTTTGCATGGAAGTTAATGCCAGCTAGGATGGATCGAATATAAGGGAGCTTGAAACGGCGCTGGTCAAAGCTATGCAGGAGAGCCTAAATAAAACTATTAAATAAATAAAATAAAAACTAAATAAAAACTATTAAAACGGAAGCACCCATTTACTTATTCAAATATTAAGCAGCTCCGAGTGGCTAACAATCTTTTAAAATCAACAATATTTCATTGATCCGGGACAAAAGTAGCTGTGTGACGTGCGCCCAGACACAATGAGAGATGACTGCTGTCACACTGCCTTGGGAGCGGCTGATACGGTGGCGTTGGTGTAAAAACAACTAATAACAAAATCTATCATGCGGCACAATACTCTGCAAACATCCCACAGATCAGTGTGGCCTTGTGCAGGAGGCAGAAGCGTCACAACATTCGAGCAGCTGCCAGCAATAAAGATTAAAGCCCTGTCTAACGGGGCAGCAGCAGGGCGTGAGGCAGTGCCAAGGAGCATAGCCGAGCAGAGCAGAGCAGGGCACTGTAGAGCAGGGCAGAGAAGGGCAGGGCAGAGCAGGGCAGGGCAGGGGCAGGGGCAGGGGCAGGGCAGGGCAGGGCAGGGGCAGGGGCAGGGGCAGGGGCAGGGGCAGGGGCAGGGCAGGGCAGGGCAGGGCAGTGCACAGCAGAGCAGGGTACAGCAGAGCAGGGCAGAGCAGAGTAGGGCAGAGCAGAGCAGAGCAGGGCAGAGCAGGGCACAGCAGAGCAGGGCAGGGCAGGGCAGGGCAGGGCAGGGCAGGGCAGGGCAGGGCAGGGCAGGGCAGGGCAGGGCAGAGCAGTGCACAGCAGAGCAGGGTACAGCAGAGCAGGGCAGAGCAGAGCAGGGCAGAGCAGAGTAGAGCAGAGCAGAGCAGAGCAGGGCAGAGCAGAGCAGAGCAGGGCACAGCAGAGCAGGGCAGAGCAGAGTAGAGCAGAGCAGGGCAGAGCAGGGCACAGCAGAGCAGGGCAGAGCCGGGCAGAGCAGAGTAGAGCAGAGCAGGGCAGAGCAGAGCAGGGCAGAGCA
Source organism: Odontesthes bonariensis (assembly GCF_027942865.1). Taxonomy (NCBI): domain Eukaryota; kingdom Metazoa; phylum Chordata; class Actinopteri; order Atheriniformes; family Atherinopsidae; genus Odontesthes; species Odontesthes bonariensis. The sequence continues at coordinate 2,041,316 of NC_134519.1, forward strand.
GGGCACAGCAGAGCAGGGCAGAGCAGAGTAGAGCAGAGCAGGGCAGAGCAGAGCAGGGCAGAGCAGGGCACAGCAGAGCCGGGCAGAGCAGAGTAGAGCAGAGCAGGGCAGAGCAGAGCAGGGCAGAGCAGGGCACAGCAGAGCAGGGCAGGGCAGAGCAGGGCACAGCAGAGCAGGGCACAGCAGAGCAGGGCAGAGCAGAGCAGAGCAGGGCAGAGCAGAGCAGAGCAGGGCACAGCAGAGCAGGGCAGAGCAGAGTAGAGCAGAGCAGGGCAGAGCAGGGCACAGCAGAGCAGGGCAGAGCCGGGCAGAGCAGGGCAAAGCAGAGCAGGGCACAGCAGGGCAGGGCAGAGCAGGGCACAGCAGAGCAGGGCAGAGCAGAGCAGGGCACAGCAGAGCAGGGCAGAGCAGAGCAGGGCAGAGCAGAGCAGGGCACAGCAAAGCAGGGCAGAGCAGAGTAGAGCAGAGCAGGGCAGAGCAGAGCAGAGCAGGGCACAGCAGAGCAGAGCAGAGCAGGGCACAGCAGGGCAGGGCAGAGCCAGGCAGAGCAGGGCACAGCAGAGCAGGGCAGAGCCAGGCAGATTAGGGCAAAGCAGAGCAGGGCAGAGCAGAGCAGGGCAGGGCAGACATCCCCGGATGTGAGCACAGTCACTCGCTGTGATGGCTACTGCTGTGGTTATGTCCAGCTGTAACAGTTTATGCTTCTTATGCTGCTCCAGACACAGCAGCTTTAATGCTGCATTAAAGCTGCCGTCGCTTTACATCGAGCTGTTGCATGTCATCAAACACTAAAAACAAATGTGCTGCAGCCATAATCCTAACAACGCCAACAGCAGCCCCAGTGACAGCTATTTCATCTCAAGGCTGCACTCACAATCGCAGCTAGCTGTTCAAGGAGCTCCTCTATTTCCTTTTTTGAATGCAGTGGTGTAGCTTGTGTACATGCAGCCACAGCTGAAGGACTCTTTATGTGGTCTGCAACACATCCGCATACCAAAACGTACTGTGTCACAGCACAGCCCTGACTTTCCTTGTGGGAGAGATGCAATGTGAAGACCGTTTAAGGTAATGAGAACATTTCCTCCAATTGTAAAGTTCTGCCTTCCAGACAGCATGAGAAAATACGCCTGCATTTCTCTCACTTAATACACACACGACTGTTTTCACATCAGAGTCAACATCATAGTCAGTTCCATCGTTATCGATAATTCAGTCACTTCCTGGTCTGATTTAGTCAATATCATTACAAGTTAATTATCTATCATAGTTGAGCTGCAACACTTTTTAAAACATGGCGTCACCAACATCTTTTCCTGCTGATCATGTGTTAACAACGCCTTACCCAAACAGTTTGGTCAGTTCTTCGCTGGCTTTAGGCTGCGACATCATTTCGTTAGGCTAAGAAATAAATGGTCCTGGTTTGCAAGACATCATGGTTTGTGATCATTCAAAGAAGCACCACTGAGGACGCTGTGATGGTGGTAACAGAGCTGAACTTTGACTTTAAGTGCTGGATCAAACATCTGTTGATTATTAAATTGCTACGCCCAACATAGGGCTCGAAACCACGACCCTGAGATAACCAGTCTCATGCTCTAACGACTGAGCTAGCCGGGCTGTTAACTGTACGGTGAGCCGGCTGAAGGAGCAAGGAGGCCGGCTCAACGGAATGGAGGGACAGAGGGCGCTACGATGGCCGACGGCCGAGCAGGAGAAGCATGGGGTTGCGTGAGTCAACATAACCAGGAGCTCGGTGTCCAGGACGGATCAGTCCAGGCGAACACCCGACTGTGACAGAACAGAGGCGGCTTTAGAGGAGAACCCCTAATGGTAATGGTAAAATAGGGACCGGCCGTATTTTAGGTTGAGATCAGCAATCAGAGCGAGATAGGAGTCCAGCTCGACTCGGCGCTCGGGATAAACAGAGCAAATAACGTCCCTGTAGACCCCAAATGCAGCTACAAACTCGCAGATGGAAAGATCCCTGGACAGGCAGGGATCGGCCGAGCGAAACACAGCCGTGAAATCAGAAGAGGAAGCGACCTGCCGGTCGACCACAGGAGAGGGGAGCAACAGGGAGAACCAAGTTAATATATTGCCCCTGCAGGATCTTTGGAGCGAAGACGAGGCGAGACATGGGCGTGAGCAGGCACATACGGCTGGCCTAGGCGAGAGAAGCAAGCGTGAGACCTGGAAAACATATTAAAACTGCGATGGGCAGGGCGGGCGTCGGCGAGGGAAAACGCTCCTTTGGAAGAGCTGAGAAGCCGGCTGGTTCGGCTGAACCGAAGAAGTCAGAGCGGAGGCTGCGCGACTGGCTGCTACATCGGGCTGGAGGTGGGTAGAGAGAGCGTCTCTTTATATTTACCGGGCTGATTACCGGGCTGTTTACCGGGCTGGTTACTGGGCTGTTACCGGGCTGTTACCAGGCTGGTTACCGGGCTGCAGTTTGGCTTGGCGAACCATGCAGCTGCTGGCGAACAGGTAGAACCCAGGAAGGAGCGTCTTATATCTGGATCTGACGGTTGATGAGCGATTGGCCACAGCTGGTGAGTCTGTCATGTTGAATTTGCGACTAAAAAAAAGAAAATTGAATATTCTCACCTTTATGAATTTCTTTGTGGTCCCAACAACAATCACTTTGAGACAAACTTTTTCCGCATATTTTACAAGACTGCTGGTTCACCTGTTTTATTTAGGAAAGGTACAAATACAGCAGTTTATTTTAAGTTGAAGGTTTGAGGTGAAAATAATTGTTCTGTTATATGTTGAACTTTTACAATTTGAGGTGTTCAATAAAGAGAGAAATCATAGAGACCTATAATCTGATCCATAAATGGTGATGAACAATACAATTCTTGTCATTTGGATTTTATTTGTATGAACACCGTTGTGCGGTAACATGGAGCTCTTTATTTGTAGGTTTCCAGTAAAAGATACAGAAGCCCTGTAACCTGGATCAGTTCAAACTTCTGCTTCCAACCCCCCCAAAAAAAACCAAGCGACTTCTTTGACAAGAAGGTTAACGATATCCGATCTTCCTTCCCTCACCTCCCAGCTGTCCACACCACCCACACCTGTCGCTCTCCCACTCCTCCCTCCCTACCACCTTCTCCCTCACCTCCCTCTCTGTCCCACTTCTCTCCCCTCTCTGCAAATGAGGTCCTTCACCTTGTAACATCCAGCCGCCCCACCACATGTTCCCTTGACCCAGTCCCTTCCCCTCTCCTTCATTCTGCTGCACCTGATCTTCTTACTTACCTGACCTACCTCATTAACACATCTTTGAAAACAAGCTCTTTTCCTTCTGCTTTCAGGACTGCCAGGGTCACTCCTCTTCTAAAGAAACCATTGAACGTGCTGTCTTTAAACAACTGTCCTCTTTTTTTTTTTTTTCCCTTGTCCTGTCCAGCATTATGGCAGCAGAATTGTAATCTGAATACCGTTTATGCTAAACACATTTGCTATGCCAAGGGAAGCTTTATGAATGTAAAGCTCCCCTTGATGCCCATCAACTCCTCATTTTTATTTATTTATTTTTGTTACAATATTTAACATGATATGATAATAGTGCCGAACCGGACCGGGGGACAGAGAGAGAGGGAGAGCGAAGAAGAGAAAAAAGGAAAGAAAAAAAGGAACAGAAAAATGAAGAGACAAACATAAAAAACAATGAAAAATCAGACAACCAGCTGCTACACCTGTAAAAACAAAACTGAAGACGATTCACGGCTCTTGTGGGGAATCCAGCCTTAGAAGCACCAGGAGCACCTGTAAGCAGACAAGCAGAAGACAAACATACAAAAAAAAAAAAAAAAAAACACAAGCAGCAGCAATCTCATATAATACACAGGTGACCTTAAACCACAGGACAGCACAACAACTGCTTAGTGAGCATGCTACTGGGCTAATGAATGTGTGTGTGTGAGAGAGAGAGTGTGTGTGTGTGTGTGTGTGTGTGTGTGCATGAACATGCAATACACATAGATGGTCCCACATAATAACCATGCTTAAATATAAGTGTAGAGGGCCACAACCCCCCCCCCCCCCCCCCCCCCAGGCCGAGAGGGCCCCCAGACCCAGGCCACCAACAGCCCCCAAGGAGCACAGAACCCAGGAAGCCCACCATAGGGACGACCACGCATCCCCCTAGAAGACAGCAGAGGAAGCCCCCGGACAGAGCCCCCAAAAGCATCGGGCAGAGCCCCCTCGGCGACCAGAGGTGGCAGCCTACCAGCCCCGCCAAGCCTCCGCCACCCAGACATGGGCCGCACGCCGGAACCGGCCCCGCGAGACCAAGCGCCACCAAACCCCCCGGCAGGGGCCCCGCCCAACACCCGAGAGGGCCAGGCACCCCAGACAGCCAACCGCAGTGGGCCAGCGCACGCCCCAGTGCCCCTGGGCAAGCGCCCCGGGAGTCAAGACGTGCCCACAGGTGGGTGAGGCCGCGAGCAGCGGGGAGAAGCAATGCCCCCCCCCCATCAGGAACAGCACAAGCAGGCCAGAGGACAGCAGGATCCAGACCCAGACCCAGTCACCCCATAAATCATATAAGAAAAAAAATGAATAAATAAATAAAAACATAAATAGAGAAAAACTCGTATAACACATGCATCTATCCCCCAACTCCGCTGGAGCGTGGCCCTCCGGGCAGCCTACATCCCCAAAGAGCCCCGCGAACACCTGTCCTCTTACCTCCACCAGAACAACCTCTTGGATCCCTACCAGTCCGGGTTCAAGGTGGGCCACTCAACTGAGACGGCCCTCCTAGCAGTAACTGAGTCACTCCAAACTTCTCGAGCTAACTCTCTCTCCTCTGTCTTGATTCTCCTGGACCTGTCTGCAGCATTTGACACAGTGAACCACGACATCCTTCTCTCTACCCTGGAGGGAATGGGGGTTTCTGGCTCTGCACTCTCCATGTTCTCATCCTACCTGACAGATCGCTCCTACCAGGTCACACTGAGAGGGTCTGTGTTGAAGCCACGTAGGCTCACCACTGGGGTTCCCCAAGGTTCGGTCTTGGGTCCTCTTCTTTTCTCCCTCTACACATCATCTCTTGGTTCTGTCAACCATTCCCATAACTTTTCCTACCACTGCTATGCAGACAACACCCAGCTGATTCTGTCTTTTCCCCCTTCTGACACCCAAGTGGAAGCACGCATTGCTGCGTGCCTGGCAGACATCTCGGGGTGGATGTTGATGCACCACCTTAAGCTCAACCTGGCCAAGACTGAGCTGGTGTTTCTCCCGGGGAAGGGCTGCCCGTTCCGAGACCTGGCCATCACCATGGATGCCTCTGTGGTGACATCAACCCGGACCGCGAGGAATCTGGGTGTGACCCTGGACGACCAACTGTCGTTCTCACCAAACATCGCATCAGTGACCCGTTCCTGCCGATTCCTCCTCTACAACATCCGGAGGATTCGCCCCTTCCTCACCGACAAGGCAGCACAGGTGCTCATCCAGGCTCTTGTCATCTCCCGCCTGGACTACTGCAACTCCCTCCTTGCTGGCGCCTCGGCTTCTGCCATCAGACCTCTGGAGCTGGTTCAGAAAGCTGCAGCTCGTCTGGTCTTCAACTTCCCCAAGTTCTCCCACACCACTCCCCTTCTCCGCTCTCTACACTGGCTCCCTGGCGACCACTTCGCTCTGCAGCCACCAGGCGCCTGGCTGCCCCGTCACTCAGGGGTCCCTGCGCACCATCCACACGGTCACGGCTTTTCTCTGTTCTGGCACCCCGATGGTGGAACGATCTCCCGACTGATATCAGGACAGCTGAGTCGCTGCCCATCTTTGGCCGCAGGCTGAAAACCCACCTCTGCAGGAAACACTACCCTGATCCGCCCTCTTAGGACATCACCTGCTCCGTCCTAGTTCCTTACGCACTTATTGTTTCCTAAATTGTCTTCCCATCTGTCTAGGTACCTAACTTATCGCACTTACTCTAGCACTAGTTTTGCTCTTAGCTGTTTGGTTTTGGAAGGAAATGCACTTATGATTTCTTGTGACCTGAAGTTCTTTTGCCTACCGATGCTGAACGCACTTATTGTAAGTTGATTTGGTTAAAAGCGTCTGCAAAATGACCGTAATGTAATGTAATGTTTTGGTGTAATTAGAAGTTATAAAGAGTCAATGTTTGATGATTAAAGTTATAAAGTCAGGAGAAAAAAAAAGGTTAATTTGGTCAGACTTAGAGAAAGGATTAAATGATTTTCTATTCTTTCATTTGTCTTTAAGGGCTCATAAAATGAGGAGAAAAAACAATTCAGCCAGACTCACAATACCAATGACCAGAATGTTTTATCTCCAACTTACTCTTAAGCCTGATTTATGCTTCAGACGCAAAGCCACTGACGCTCGGACGCAGAGCCTCTGCGAGCGTCAAAATCTTGACCACTCCCCCACGCAGAGGCTCTGCGCGCATTGTCGTGCACCTCAGAAAAATCCTGACTACGCGACAGACGCACGCAGACCACCAACGGAAGTGCGCAGACAAAAGCGGCTGTGATTGGTCCTCGGTGTGCCTTTCCGGTTGTCTGTGTGGCTTCCTCCTTTGCATTTTCGCCAACTCCAATAAAAGAAGCTGTTGTTCTTCGATGTCGAGCAACTCCAGATCCATATCTTGCGTACACTTTTTTTTTTTTGAAAGATAAACACTTCCGCCGGCGCCGCCGTAGTTCTCGTCACCGCCCACCGAAATTCTTGCGAGGGGAAACTGCTGTGCGTCCCGAGAAATTCCAGACCGACGTTGCAGAACCATAACATGAAAAGTGGTTCGCGACCAGAGCAAAGCAACACGTCAAGACGATAGACGCAGAACTATAATCCGCCCTTTAGGCCTTCCAACAACCTCACTGACAAGCTGCTGGAAGCCTGTTTTTCCACCTTTAAACTCAACTTTTTACCTCCACCAGAGGGCGACGTTAAGAGTAGGCGGTGCTCTCCTTCTGCTCTGTGTTCAAGCATTCTGTCAATAAGAACTGCTGCTGTGAAGAGAACAAGGCCCAATCCCATTTCACCCCTTGGCCCTACCCCTTACCCCTTCCCCCTTCCCCTCTGTTTTGCGCATTCACGTGTGGGGTAGGGGTGTCCCAATTCACCTTAAGACCGAGGGGTAGGCCTAGGGGAAGGGCTTTGTAGCCCTTCAAACGGAGGGGTTCGACCAGGCAGATTCCGTTCGAAGGGGTATGATATATTTCCCAGAGTACAACGCGAAATATCTCTGAACTATTTAAATAATTATCCTTCCAAAAATCCTCAATATGTTACTGCTGAAAACTACACATCAGCTTTTCTGATAGTAGCTACAGATGGTCATCAAGTACCTCACTGAGCCCAGTTTTATTTTCTGATTTGTTAGATTTGTCCCAAAGTTGTTTTTTTACATATGTATTTTCTAAAGATTCCTCCTTTAAATCTGACATGGACAATGCTGCTGCTGCTGCTGATGATGATGATGATGCTGAGTGCAGCATCACTGTCATTTCTAAAGCTTCCATCAGCCTGAATGGAAACAGAACACAGCAGGAGGAGGAGCTACACAGCTGAATATGAAAGGCTTCATGTTGTAACTGAGGAGCTGCTGTGTTCTCTCTGCTGTTCACTCAGTACAAGTGAAAATAATGTTTCTGCTTTTCATTTGGATGATGATCGTTTCCTTTCAGACGGGTAAGTCAACAGAAGATGGAGCCAGATTGTAAAATGGAGGATAGACATGAAAAACATTTAGTTGATGTTTGGATTCACTTTTTATAAAACTAAACTGAGATTACAGAGAAAGAATTCAAATCAAAAGATCATGCTGAAATCTGTCTTTGTGGTTTTCAGGATCCTCTGAGGATTTACTGACACCATTTAAAGATGTACTGATGGGTTTGGAAGAAGACGATGTGACTCTCTCCTGCAACTATTCAGGCTCTGTAAATTATCTCTGCTGGTACCGACAGAATTCTGGTTCATCTCCACGGCTTCTCATCAGAGGATTATCAGATGAAAAAGAAGAAAGGTTTTCTTTAAAACACAAGAAAGAGAAAAAGCAAATGGACCTGGTGATCTCCTCTGCTGCAGTGACAGACTCTGCTGTGTACTACTGTGCTGTGCAGCCCACAGTGACAGGAAACACCAAAACTCTGTACAAAAACCTTTGGAGCAAAGACAACACAATACTCCACAACATCCACTAGAGGGACTCACACACTGTTAAAGCACTGATTGTTGAGTCATTGGACTGATGACAAAGACAACAGAGAAATGAAGCAGTAAAGATCAGAGACAGAGACAGAGCTGCTGTGGAAGCAGAAAAGAATTTGATTGGTTGAGCTGAAGTAAAAAAATAACATCAACAGGTAATGGGCCCCGCCCACTGAACTTCAGCTCATCCAATGACATTATTTCTTCCTCATTCTACTGCAGTGGAAGAACATTGTTCATCTGCTGTCTGTCTGGCTTTAAGAACTCCAAAGACATGTTGCTTTACCTCTTTTTACTTCTATCTCACATTAAAGGTGAGTTTAAGAACAGGGATTAAAGTTTTGTTGAAGCTGCTGCATTAACCAGATATACAGACTGCATTTCACTACTTTTCTTCTTTCTTTGCTCTGATACAATGAAAATCATGTTTGGATCATCTTGTACATTGAACTGACAGAGTTCTACAGTTGATTTAGTTGTGAATGTCCACAGAGTAACACTGTACAGGTGACATTTCCACTGTCTTCTCCTCTCAGCCTCATGGACAATCTTGGTCTAATGGCTTCATTTTCTCTACTTTTTCCAGGACTAATAGCTGGAGACACAATCTCTCCTCAACAAGATGAAGTCAGTGGAAGAGAAGGACAATCTGTCACTCTCACATGTACATATCAGACAGGTAACAGTGGTGTTTGGCTTTACTGGTACAAACATCATTCTGACCTTCAGGCTCCTCAGTTTATACTCTGGAAAAGAGCAAAAGGCTACACAGCTGAATATATTCCAGATAATCGATATGGCTCCCAAACATCAGCTACATCCACTGAACTGACCATCACAAAGCTAACCCTGGCAGACACAGCTCTCTACTACTGTGCTGTAGAAACACAGTGATACAAAGTGTAGAAGAGGCTGTACAAAAACCTGAACTCAGATATCTGACTACTCTTCAAAGAGGAGGGAAGTGGTGTTCAAACCACAGCTTCATATCAGATGGATTCTGCTAATTCCTGTTTTATCAGTCACTGTGGTTCCAGCTGCTAATGAAACACTGTGGGAGGATTCACATGAGCAGCAGATCCACATCAACAAGAAAACAACTACATGATGCTGCAAACACAATGGTGGCTGCTGGTTGAAAGAAGAGTATGACGCTTAAAACTGAAGCTGAATAACCTCCAGGTGACGTGTTCGCGACCTCATAGAATTAAGGTTCCAAACATCAGCCCTTAGATGGTGACTTCTGGTGAACTTCGGAGAAACAAACTAACAAACTACAATAAAAGAATGTAACTAATTACTGTCAGTTCAGTACAACACTACAAAACTGAAGTACCTCTGCTATCTTATACTTCCTTCTAATCAACTATATTTAACAGGAAAATATTGTTTTATTTACTTTACTTATCTTAGGTTATAGATCTAAAATATTTTGAATAGGTGTATGCAGCTCATCAAACATTTCAAAGCTTTTAAAGAATCAGATGTGAAATTTTGTTTTTTTCTGATTTAAGATATTCCTTGACAATCATCCATTCATTCATTTTCTATACCCACTAAATCCAGCTCAGGGAGCCTGATGCAGGATACGCCTGGGACACGTCACCAGTTTATCACACGGCCACACAGAGACAAACAAGACAAACAACCTAGCGACAATTTAGAGTCACCAGTTAACCTGACATGCATGTTTTTGAGTGGAAGGAGGAAGCTGGAGTACCCGGAGAGAACCCACCCATACACGGGGAGAACATGCAGACTCCACACAGAAAGAACCAGCCAGGATTCCAACCAGTCACCAATTACCACACCATTTTTTTAAGCTAAAAATGCTAAAATTACAACTTTTTTTTTCAGGACTTGTGTTTCAGGACAAGATAACAAATCATCTGTTCCTAAGCAGGTGTTCAAATTCAGTAAATCCAGAGTACAACACACTGAGTCATTATCTATGGAACACAAACCGAGACAAAATACAGAAGCAGTGAGTGAGAAACTAAGTGAATCCCTGATCCAGCAGCTGGTTTCCTGTGGGACGTTCTCAGTCTCTCTCATGGTTGAGGAGGAATCTCGGCCCACTCTTCTCTACAGCGTTGCTTCAGCTCATTGAAGTTTGCAGCTTTGGTTTCTGCACAGCTCTCTGAAGGTCCCACCACAGCATCTCAGTCAGGCTGAGGTCTGGACTCTGACTGGACCGTTGCAACACCTTGATTCTTCTCTTTTTCACACATTCTGTTGTAGATCTGCTGCTGTGTTTGGATCTTTGTCCTGTTGATGAGCCAGTTTCAGCCCAGCTTTAGCTGTCGGACAGACGGCCTCACATCTGACTCTAGAACACTTTGGTATCCAGAGGAGTTCATGGTGGACTCAGTGGCTGCGAGGTGCCCAGGTCCTGTGGCTGCAGAACCAGCCCAGATCATCAGCCCTCCACCACCGTGCTTGACAGCTGGTGTGAGGTGTTTGTGCTGATATGCTGTGTTTGGTTTCCTCCAAATGTGCTGCTGTGCATTATGAGCAAACATCTCCACTTTGGTCTGCTCTGTCCAAAGGACATTGTTCCAGAAGTCTTGTGGTTTGTTCAGACGCAGCTTTGCAAACCTAAGCTGTGCTGCCATGTTCTTTTTAGAGAGAAGAGGCTTTCTCCTGCAGCCCTTCCACACAAGCCACACCTGTTCAGCCTGTTTCTAACTGTGCTGTTATGAACTTTAACCTTTAACATGCTAACTGAGGCCTGCAGAGTCTGAGATGTAGCTCTTGGGTTTCTGACCTTGGGGTGACCTTTAACCTTTAACATGCTAACTGAGGCCTGCAGAGTCTGAGATGTAGCTCTTGGGTTTCTGACCTTGGGGTGACCTTGCTGGGACGTCCACTCCTGGGAAGATTAACAGCTGGTGGACTCCAGATAGTTTGGAAACGTCCTTATATCCCTTCCCAGGTTGATGGGCAGCAACAAGTTGCTTCTCTGAGATCGTTGTTGATGTCTTTCCTCCTTGGCATTGTGTTAACACACACCTGGATGCTGCAGAGCAGCAAACTGACATAAATGTGACCTGAGTTTTTACCTAAAACACTTAACAACAAAGGAGGTAATGAATATAATCAAACTTACCTCTGGAGACTCCGAACCTGCAGCTGGCTGTGAAAACACAAGAACTCTTAGCAGAACCTGATGTCATTTTTTAGACTACTTCAAGCATAGAAACTATAAACGATGTAAAAGCATTTGGTGCAGACATACCTTCCCAAATAAACTGTAACCTGATGGAGTTGTAACGCTGTGAGGATATAATGTAAGCGGTGGCAGATGAATGCAGACAGCTGATTTATGTTACAGTGACATCATGAGGGGGAGGAGCTTCCTGTACTGATGGGAGATCTTCTTGTTGCTCCGTGGTGTAGTTGCTGCTCCTCTGTATATCTACACCGGTAAGGAAGATAAACTATTTTAACACCTAAAATATGTTTGTGCCTGATCATTCAATTACAACTCCGTCAGTTACATTTGCTCACTAATGTAAAGATTCCACTTTTCTCTGGCAGATGTCAGCTGTTTGGAGCTCAGTCCAGTCAACGGTGAAGAGTTTGTTCTGGCAGGAAACACTGTTTCTCTGTCCTCATCAACTTATTTCTTATTCTAGTACCAACTGTATCCAGGAAAACCAGCACAGTTTTTCATCTCACACTCGTCCTCGGGAACAGTTTTAACGGCAGCAGTTCCTGAACTGCAGATCAGAGAGGAGAGAAGCTTCATCCGTCTGGTGATCTCCGGCTGCAGAGACACACTCTGCTGTGAGAAACCCACCATCCCCGTACAGAAACCCATCAGAGAAACACTTCAGCTCCCACATTTATTCAACAACAGCGCCATCAAGTGGACTTCTCCAGGATTTTCCTTTTTTTGATAAAATGTCACAAATCTGCAAACTTCTTCCTGATGGATTATAAATGATTTATTTTTTTTCAAATTTTTAACATGTTTAACATGAATTCAGAAATGGTGCAAAGGAAGCAGTTACTTGGGAGGACTGACAATCTTTGGCCTTTCCAGTAAATAAAAAACATTCCTACTCCGATTTAATGCAAACTCATTCTCATGTCACCCAAAGGCAGATCACCGCAGTATTTAGTGAAGTGAAATTTATTTATATAGCACTTTTCAGCAACAAGGCGATCCAAAGTGCTTTACAACACAGAAACAACAATCAGGTACAGAAATACAGAAATAAAAAAAAAATCACAGAAATACAGATACAGAACATCAATCAGGTCATTTTAGCTAACAGTAGGATTGGTATAACTATAACAGAGCAAAAGTAAATTTAGCCAATAGTAGGATTGGTATAACTATAACAGAGCAAAAGTAAATTTAGCTAACAGTAGGATTGGTATAACTATAACAGGTCATTTGAGTAAACTAACAAACATGAATAAACTTTCCTCTAAGAGGAGGCATTTAAAAATATAGCTAATAACAGAACGGTTGATATAATGAATGATGATAAATCTTTACTATACTAAGTACAAAGTACAAAACGGAGCCATCATGGTGGACTTGACTTTTCTGACGGAGGGAATTTTTGCAGAAACACTTTGGACCCAAATACAGACACAGGTAAAGTTCAGGGGGTTGTAGGAAACTTAAACTGAACTTGATAAAACAAAACAAAGTCCAGGACAGAAACTGAAGCTGGACAAATCACAAAACAGAAGATGAGGTTGTAACAGCAAGTATCTGACAAACACTGAGAATGCAGGGAGACTAAATACTGTGGGGACTGGCGCATGATGCAGCTGAGGAGCACAGGTGAGGCAGTAAGGCCCAGGCGGGGGGAAGTGAGGAAACCAGGGGACGATAAGACCACTTATCACTTAACTGATCACAGTAAAAGACTCATAAAAACTACAAACCCAACTCTTTCTTCTTTAAATCCAAACTGTTGGAAATGAAGTGCTGTATTTTTAAACTGAGTGACGGTTCAGGAGCTTTGATTCCTTCTGCTTACCTTTCACTGGAGACTAAAGTGTCTTCACTTCACACAACCCTACGTCGGAACGGGAATCCTCTTTGAACAGGTGAGTTTGTGTTAGATGGAACATCAGGCAAACATCTGGCAGCAGGACAGCCTTCAGCTGTAAAATATTCTGTCAGTTTCTGTCAGCAGAAGTTTGGCTGTAAAATGATCCGTTTAACTTCATGTCTGATTACTCTCTTATTGATCTTAGATGCTGTTTTAGCTCGTTATCGTACGAGACAGAGAAAAGTGGAGCATTTCATCACAGAGGTTAAATGAACCAGAGAGTTGTGGTCGCGTGCTTTGGTGCTGTTGTAAATATGCAAACTGAATACCTGTTCAGGACTTTTTCCTGATTTAAAGCACATCTAGGCAAGGCAGGTTTATTTGTACAGCACAATTCAACAAGGTGATTCAAAGTGTTTTACAGAGACATTAAAACAGTAGAAATAACAAGCATAATTTAAAATTCAAACAGAAAAGACAGATATAAGAACAATAGATAAAATCAGGAGCTAAAATGTGATTAAGTTTTGAAACTCAGGCTTCAGATTTGGAACTTTATTGAAACGCAGCTGAAAATAGGTGTGTCTTCAACCTGGACTTAAACACACTGAGCGTTTCAGCTGATCTGAGGCTTTCTGGGAGTTTGTTCCAGACATGTGGAGCATAGAAGCTGAATGCAGCTTCTCCATGTCTGGTTCTGACTCTGGGAACTGATAGAAGACCAGATCCAGATGACCTGAGGGGTCTGGAAGGTTCATACTGGGTCAGGAGGTCCCTGATGTATTCTGGTCCTGGACCATTCAGAGCTTTATAGAGCAGCATCAGAACTTTAAAGTCTATCCTCTGATGGACAGGCAGCCGGTGTAAAGAGCTCAGAGCTGGACTGATGTGGTCCAGGTCTTTTGTCTCAGGCTACGTGCCCACGACAACGCTCTGAAGCATAAACGCAGATGTCCGTTTTTTTCCTACACAATTTATCTGCGTTCTCACGAGCGTCTTAGGGGTGGATATCTGTCTATCCATGGGAACAGGGAAAACGTATAAAACTCATAAAACTCGCAGTTTGCCGATGTAGTATGCACGCCCCGGACGTAGGTGGCAGTAGCAACAATACCAAGATCTAAATGACTCTCGGTCAAGAGTCTCGCCATTTGTTGGCATGATTCATGCATAGTATTTAACGCGGCTACTGCTACACGTTCATCCATATTGTTCTCATATACCAGGCTCAAATTTGGCGGTAGAACGTCAGTGGGCTACTTCCAGATGCGTGTGCAAAAAAAAACGTGTGCAAAAAACGCACTTCTGCGTTTTGAACTGTTCCTACGGCGACGAGAGGTTGGAAAGTTTAAGATCTCCACTCTGGGGGGCGTTTGTGTTTTCTCCGTTTTGAACTCCTAAAAACGCCGTCGCAGTGTCGAAATGTTCTACGTTTATCTGTCGTTACCGTTGTCGTGGGCACGTAGCCTCAGTGAGGACTCGAGCAGCAGAGTTCTGAATAAGCTGCAGGTGTCTGAGCAGCTGTTTGACTTTAATGTGATTTAACGCGGCAGCTTTTTGTTGGCAGCCTTTAGTTCTGCTGCAGTTAGAGTCCGAACTCAATCTGAGCAAAGTTCAGCAACTTTGTGACCACTTCTTAACATTTAATGCTCTTATTTTGGTCTGGTTATCAAGTCTTCTGTTTCTTAGTTTGAGCCTTAAAAACAGTTTTTATGGTCACTAATTATTTTGGTCCTAATAAAGACAAATCAGGTTATTGGGTTTCTGTGTCTTTATTTATCCAACAGTCCTCCACATGGTTTCTATTTATCTCAGAAGAGTTAACTTTTAACTCACATTCATTTTCTACATCGAGTTCAGGGTCAAACCCAGTACCTTTGGGGTACTGTGTACACTCACTCAATCCTGGGGTCACTTTAGAGTCACCAGTTATCCTAACATGAACGTTTTTGGATGGTGGGAGGAAGCTGGAGTGCCAGAATGGAGCATCCAGAAGGGCCTCCAGCTGGGATTTGAACCAGGAACCTTCCTGCTGTCATTTGGTGTTAAACAGCCTGCTGTCGATATTCAGAGGTCAAAGCAGACACACCATAATATTTCAGTTTTATTTGAGGACAGTAAGACAGAACATGTCAGTGAGGTAATGCTCACAGAGCATCAGCACATCAACAGTAAGATGGAGAGTAAAACAATGAGAAAAAAGTTCAATCTACTCACTGCTGGCAGCCAGAATGCATTCATGTGTTCATTCATTTCCAGCTAATTCATTCATCTTATTCCTTCAAGACTTGTTGAAAGTTACAGAAAAGCCATGAGGTGGCGCTGCTGCTCCATCAGAAATAACACTGACGTACTCTCTGAGGTCCGTTACTGTTCAAGGAAACAAAGTCAGGCTTGTATGACTGTGATGAAGAAATGTGAAGCTCTGATGAACCGAAAGAGTTCAGTCAGAGACCACATACTCAAAAGATCCATCCATCCATCCGTCCATCCATCCGTCCATCCATCCATCCATCCATCCATCAGGTGCCAGTGCTGGGCCCTCCTCCCTTTATGGTGCCTCATCATCGTTGTTAATCAGACCTGCTATGGTTGTATCATCTGTCTGTGGTGACGCAGTTATGGGTGTACAGCATGTACAAAACTGGACTCAGAACACACAGATATACAGCACGAGCTTGTGTGATTTATTCTTAAATAGTTTGTTTAAGAAAGATGTTAAAAGAAGTTCAGATGTGAAAAAATCCCTTTAGTGGAACTAATAATAGAACATGTCTCTGAACGTCTGAAACCTGAGACAAGACAAATTTTTAAAGTTTAAACCTTTTTAAAGTAGATGTGTTAAATTCCATAAAATGGAAACACTCAAGATAGTTAAATCATAATAATCATAAAATCATGAGGCTCAAACACAGCCTGGATGGTCTTAAGTTTGAGATTTAAAAACCGTTAAATCTGCAGTGTGGGTGAAGTGTTACTGTTATGCGAGACAACAGACACAGGTACAAACCCTGTCTCCATAACTTAAATATATGAAAAGAAATGAAAAAACAAAGAGCTGGCAGGTGGACAGAGGTGAGGGAGAGGTGCAGCTCAGCTCACCGGTCAGATGTCGATGGCGTCCTCGAACACGGTCCGGATAGCCCGCACCCCGCTCTCCTGAGCGGACCAGCTCACGCGTGGTGACCGAGTCACAAACTCAGGTGGGGGGGGAAGAGAGAGTCTATGGTAGCTGGTGCGTGTGTTCAGTCTCTCAGAGTGATTGTCAGTTCAACTATTCACCGTCTCCCAGGTGAACTAAATAAGGTAATCAAACCTTGCGCCAACCCACGGACCGGAGGTGATGTCACAGTTGCCATGGTGACAGCTGCACATCAGTGTCCACCACCAGCTCCAAACAAAACAAAAATAGAAAGGAAAGAGACCTAACCCATCCGTAACAGTTACTCTTAAGTCTTTGATTAAACCGTGGCAACACAACAGACCACGGTGAATGTAAACTGATGCAAAAATAAAAAATGGATCACCTGTTGAGTCTGAAGTCATTTCTTTTTGTTGCGCTGCTGAGTCCTTCAACTAAAACCCAACTTCTAACCTTTCCTACACGCTCCTCCATTGTTCAAACTGCAGTGACAGCTTCACCATGTATTTGTCAGCAGATGTTATGACGCAGGAATAAAACAGTCAGCATTAAGCTGCAGGAATGTTCAGGCTCTGCTCTCAGGAAGGAAGTGAGACGTAAGGCCACATCACCCCTGTTCTCATTCAACTTCACTGGCTCCCAGTACAATACCGCATTCACTACAAAAATCTTCTCCTCACCTATAAAGCTCTCCACAACCCAGCCCCCCCCTACCTCAGCGACCTCCTTCACCAACACACTCCCTCCCGCACCCTCCGCTCCACCTCTGCTGGACTGCTAACCATCCCCACGTCACACCTCAGCACCATGGCTGACCGAGCCTTCAGCTGCTCAGCACCCAGGCTCTGGAACTCCCTCCCCCCACTCATAAGACAGTCAGACTCCATCACATCATTCAAATCCCAACTTAAAACTCACCTATTCAGGGTGGGCGGTGGCGTAGTGGGTTGAGCAGGCGTCCCATGTACAGAGGCTACAGTCCTTGCTGCAGCTGGCTCCGGTTCGAGTCCCGCACAGGACGGCCCTTTGCTGCGTGTCTTTCCCGTCTCTCTCCAACTGTCTATTGATTAAAGGCATAAAAAGCCCCAAAAAATATTTTTAAAAAAAACAACTCACCTATTCAAACTGGCATTCTCCCTATAACTGGACTCTGTGCACTTCTGTTTTATGTTGTCTCATGTTTTTATGCTTTTATTATTTTTCTTAATGCTCTCAAATTTTAATGTAAGGTGACCTTGGGTGACCTGAAAGGCGCCTCGAAAAATAAAATGTATTATTATTATCATTATTATTATTATTATTATTATTATTATTATTAAGGCCAAACTGCTTATATTCACTCCCCTCAATAAAGCTGAAGATCTGACAGAGAGCATCCTTTTCTTCCAGAAGCTGTTCATTAAAAAGCCTCATGGTGGTGCTGGTGCCACATCATTCAGCAGAGCCTGAACAACGCCACCTCCAGGTCACATGACTCCTCACTGGCGTCCCTGCTGGTTCATTTAGCTAAGATCTCCATCATGATGTGGAAGATGTCTGAACATATGAAAGGTTTATTATCATATGTGCAGTTAGAAACGTGTTTTCCTGTACAATGAAATTCTTTGCTTTGCTGCCCGCACTGGATATCTGAGAGCTCAACATCAAAAGTCAGAGATTAGACTCAAAGTTTTATGTCACTGTTGGACTCCTGATGTCACTTCATATGAATCAGTTCTGCGTCCCACTTACAGCGTATAATATCAGCACTTTCTGTTCAAATGAATCCCTTTCCTGTTATTTTATGGAGAGAAACTGGATCAGATTCTCTTTGACATAATGTTGAATCACATCTGAACTCACACACATCCTCCTCCTGTGACGGCTAAGCTGGCCCAGACACAGCCAGCGGTGACTGATCTACAAACCTGCACACGGCTTTATGTCCATGAGCAGGACCAGCAAACCAGTCTGGTAAACAACAAAGACACACAGTGCAGAGTGTTCTTTCTTTACAATGTGTTCATGAAATCTGACTCAACTGTTGCGATCATAATATTTCTTATCACAGTTCTCATGAATCTTTACTTCATCTAAAGCTACAGGTCTTAACTCATATAATAATATAGATATATATAATAACATAATAAAAAGCATGTGAACCCATGTTCACTTGTGATGACCTGAAGTTTCTTCATGTAATGTTGAGCCTTTGTTTCTTCCTAATGAATTCTTGTCTCTGCACAGAGCTTCATGGAGGCCCATTTTATTTGACCCACAATGACTGATTTAATCATTTCCTCTTTGGCATCACGTGCACTAATGTGGCAGCGTTTCATTTCAACCTGGCTGAGCACAGCTCTCATGCTCATCAGTCTTTACTGTTTTCTTCCGCTCATCTGATTTTAGACAATGACTCAACAATAAAAACCAACAGTTTGTTTGTACCTTGCTTGTGACTTTGTATGTTTGATAGAAAGCAGCTCCGTGGAGTAGAACTTTACAGGTGGAGAGACAGAAACCAGTTCAACACCACCGGTGATCCAGACCTCATCGGACATCCTCAGTGTTGGAGCTTTTTCTGCTGTCCGGCGGAGCCTGTTCGAGGCACAATCCCTTCACACGTCTAAAGGAGAGCCGGCTGCCTTCATGATTACGTTGCTTCAGTTCCATAATTTCAATGATTGAGTCCAGTTTGCAGTTTCACATATGAGATGAAAATAAATATGATAAAGTAATAATCAGAATCAGAATCAGAAAAGGTTTCATTGCCAAGTAATTTTTACATCACAAGGAATTTGGCCTGGTCTGTTTGGTGCCATAAAAACAAAAAATATAATAATAATAAAATAAAGTAATAAATGTAAAAATATATGTACAAAGTATTTGTAAGAAGAGTGCGTTAATGTAACGCAGTGTCCACATGTGTAGAATTACAGTGTGTAACCTTTCTTCAGGCCCTGGACACAGACAGTCAGGAAATTTCAGTCAGGATGAAATTTTGCTTTAAGTGTCCCTATTTAATATTTCTAATCAGCATGTAAGATAAATAATGAACAGATGACATAACTCAAATCATAACATGATCTGTTAACAGCTACAACTTCTGTGGTCCCAAAAAAGCAAAGGTGTCCTCATACTGAGGCGGTGCACTTTTCCCGTATGTTTTGCAATTTAAGACATACTTTATCATTTACATGCATGCTTATTATATTAAGCTTACACCATTATTTCTTCATTTGTGCAAAGTTCCTGAAAGTTTGCAGAAGCCTTTTTTTTCCACCAATCGTCATGGAAACTTTCTGAGGTTGAGTGTTTCTTTTTCTACGTCTGCAGCCGGATGTTTGTCAGATTCGAACCCGACCTCAAAGCCTTCCTCTGCTGCAGCCTTCTGCTTTTCTCTGTGCTTCTTTAACCTTAGCCACATTCTGCTGCCTTCCTGTCAGCAATGAAGCTGCAGAAAACAACATGCAAAACCCACAAACAAACAAACAGTGATGTTTTGTTAGCTAGCACACAGTCATGTGGTTACTTTCACAGCAGGTCACACGATGCTGACAGAAAATGAGGTCAAATTCTACGTTCACAATGATAATGATGGTTGTTTTTTTAATTTAAATCTTTCTACAGGAACTTTTGACTGTAACATGAAAAACAATGTGAATGCAAGCAGTCGTATTATATAGGACAAATAAAAGAAAAGTTGTGTGATTACAGCGGACAAAATGACTGACGCAGAGGCTGAAATAAGTGTGCGATGTGAAAAAATGTCCCAAACAAATCATGATTAATTCGATCTTTTTGGGATTTTTGCAGCATTAAAATTCCATTTTAGTTCGTTCCTACATGAAACTGTGTTTGTGCCTCAAGCATTTATATATTTACATGATCGTTTTGGCTCCCAGATCGTTTATCTTCAACATGAAACTAAACTGTTTATCAAGCTAAATGCCTGTTTTTCAGCATCACAGTTTCTTATCAGTCTGGCTGTGAAAAGCAATTTAACTGACATCATAATCCGTTCAAATCAAGCTCAGCCACACGTGGGAGCTATATAATGTTAACTTATTCAGAAATATGTACCATATGACACATGATTGGCCATTTTGTACAGAACGTTCTACAAATGAAGCTGCACACTTGTGGATAGAAACAACATGGAAGAGCACTGAAGTATCAACTCTTTCATGTAACTTTATACCTAACAATGCTTTTACATTTAAACTGTTACTTTCCAGATTTTTGAAAATAAAAGGGATATATTTATTGATATTAATATGAAGATTAACCCTCCTGTTCACTTTGTGGGTCCAAAGTGACCCACTGGCATGTTTAGCTGTAGAAAAAATACCTTAAACTATCTTTTTCCAACTTGAAATTTTATGACTTTTCCTAAAGGGACCCCATCATTAGAAAAAGTCAGACTTTATTTCTGTTGATGTTTCCATGTGGGCTGTACACCACTAGGGCACAAAGATGGTCTTAAGGGTCATTTTTGACCCGTGAATTATAAAAACATTTAAACAGCAGAAAAAAGTTCACTGTTTTTTTTCCCTTTCAATATAATTAATTCAGAAGTAATTACTTCACATTTATATAATAGCAATAATAAACCTTTATTATGTAAAAGAAAACTGAGAAAACAAGAAAACTGTTGGTCCCACTGACAGTAAAAAAAAAAAAAGTGTAATCCTGAAAACTGGTGATTGTCTTTATGTATTGTGTAACAAATATATTGAATTGAGTTGAATAGATAAATAACAGGTGGTTTCATCATACAAAATAGATTTTGGATTTAAAGTTCAATTAAGTTGCTTTATTTTGGGGCTTTGGTAGGGCGGGGCATTTCTGACCCGTAGGGGAAGGGGAGTAAACACAATGTTAAGACCAAACAAGGGTTAAGGTGACACAATGTAGATGACGATATTTAAACTGCAAAAAGCAAACATTAAAATCTAACTGATCATCTGACACATGTATAAATAATAAGACAAACAGCTTCAATTCTGCAACACTTTGTACATCAGTGAAGTAATATTTCAGTAGCATCACTTCAGTAATACATCAGGGCCATTAGATCAGGTATGACGCCATTATCATCCAAAACAAACTGTCTACACATCACTACACAAATCACTACACAAACTTTGATTGTTAATTATTCTGCATAACAGTAAACATGTGCGTTATGCAAAAGCGTCAGATGAAAAGTCAAATCTAATCAAAAGATAAATGTGGCCAGATTCAAATAGAAAGTGAGATGTTCTGAAAGAAAAGGACCCAACAAACATATTTACCAGACTCTTTTAGTTGTGTTACATTACTTAGTCTGATACAACTATTCAATCTATTCTCAGTATTCTAGATGTTTAAATGATTTCGTTTCAGGATCCAACCATTAAACCTTCTGAGAGGCGTGAAACAAACATTAACGACACAGATCTCTGATTCATTTCTTTCTTTTTGAGGGTTACATCTGATCTTTCCTTCTGAGTCCTAAGTGTAAACTGTAAGTGTGAAGGCCCGGAATGAACCACAGCACTGAGGCTGTGATGAGACGGAGCTGGTTGTTTCTGGAACACGTTACAGTGGCTTGAGGCCGCTGAGCAGCTGCTTGAGTCCAGCTGCTGGTGCACGCACACCTGGACCAACATGTGGATTTCTCTCTCTGTATTTGTGACACGGAAGCCCGCAGCGTGACCTGCTCCACTCGGGTTATATTTAGGTTTTCTCACACTGATTCTGAGGCCACACCTGATGGTGCGCCTCCACCTTCTGCACCGCCTGACCTCCATCTGCCCGCCCCCTCGCACACATCCTGTTTCTGAGCCGGAAAACCGCCGCCGCCTTCGTCTGTGACGCAGGCGTCTCGCTGCAGCTCGATCACATCCGGCGGCCACATCCTGTGGAAACAGTGAGGCGGAAAGTTTTCCAGCGGCAGCCAATCAGATCACAGATGCAAACACCCCCACGAAATGACAAGTAATCATCCCCACCTTTAAAACTATGTCAGCTTTACATGATCACCCAGAAACAAATGATCTGTAGATTATGTGCGTTTTAAAATAGTTCAAATGGTGGATCTGACACCTGAGCTCAGCACAGTGAGGTCATCACTCTGCACATGTTGGGCCTTATTCTGTCTTTAACCTCATGAATAAGATGAGCCGAAGAAAAGTGCATCAAGCCTTCAGCACATTTTTACCAAAACTGTTCTCTGCTCTCAGATCATCTGAGGTCAGCAGATCAGTTTCTGCTGGAAGTGCCCAGGTCAGAATACAAACCCTGGGGTGAGCGAGCCTTTTCCCAAAGCTGCCCCCAGGCTCTGGAATAAGCCCCCCGTCCAGCTAAGTCTTATTTCTGACCTGGGCCTCTTCACATCTGGGCTAAAAACCTGCTTATTTAGGATGGCTTTAATACCCAGTAGCATGATGACACTTTTATCTTATTTTATCTTATTGTATTTTATTGCTTTCACTGTTCTTTTATTGTTTTTGTTTGTTTTTACTTCTTCTTCTCTTTATTTATCACCTGCTGTAAAGCACTTTGGTACATCGTAAGGATTGTCTGTAAAGGGCTGTAGAAATAAAGTACATTTATATTTACATGAGCTGATTCAAACTGTTAGTAAACAAAAGCATTAAAGGGGAACTCCGGGGCATTTGAAGCGCGTTTCCATTGCTAGAGGTTGTCAAATACTGACAGTAGGACACAGAGAGGTGCAAATCTGCGCTCCCTGTGTGGAGATCGCTCTGTTCGCGCAGCCTGTCATGCGAGGCTAATACGTGGTGGCTAAGGGGCAAGTGCTAACCCTTCCATGTAAAACAACAACTTGCACACTGCAGAAACGTCACACCACTTTATAACCCATCCGACAATAAAGTCACAAGCCTTACCATCAAAACCATATGCATGGTTCTCACATTACTGGCATGGGGACGTTACAAAACAACTTTATAAACAGCATGTAACTCACCGGCTGGCTGTAGGCTCGCGCATGTGAAAGCCCAGAAGAGTCGATGGAGAATAATCCCATATACAAAACAATTATATTCTCTAGAAAAACTGCGTTCAAGTATTTAAAACATTACAACAATATTACTGGGCATGTATTGTTGTAATGTTTTAAATACTTGAACGCAGTTTTTCTAGAGAATATAATTGTTTTGTATATGGGATTATCGTCCATCGACTCTTTTGGGCTTTCACATGCGCGAGCGTACAACCAGCCGGTGAGTTACATGCTGTTTATAAAGTTGTTTTGTAACGTCCCCATGCCAGTAATGTCAGAACCATGCATATGGTTTTGATGGTAAGGCTTGTGACTTTATTGTCGGATGGGTTATAAAGTGGTGTGACGTTTCTGCAGTGCGCAAGTTGTTGTTTTACATGGAAGGGTTAGCGCTTGCCCCTTAGCCACCACGTATTAGCCTCGCATGACACGCTGTGCGGACAGAGCGATCGCCGCACAGGGAGCGCAGATTTGCACCTGTCTGTGTCCTACTGTCAGTATTTGACAACCTCTAGCAATGGAAATGCGCTTCAAATGCCCCGGAGTTCCCCTTTAAAATATCTAATGAGACAACAACGTTATGAAAACAAAACATATGGGCTGTTAAGCCAGGTTTATACTTAAGATAACTGTTATCTAAAAAAAGGCAAAAACAAAATAATAAATAAGATAATTAAAACAATGTCTGAGTAAAGTTGTATTTAATCAGCTCGATTCTGCCGTGTGGAGTGGATCTGCTACTTTTCACTGTTTCCATTTCAGAGAATTTACTCTTCTGAGATCATAAATACCTCAAAACGGTGGCGTGTAGAGAGATAAGGACGAGCACGAAGCTATAAAACTCACATGTAGGGTCTGTGTGTGGGGTTCTAAGACCTTTCTCAGGTTGCCCCGGAGATCCTGGTTCAGGATGAGTTGGGAAGGCCAGTTTATCTGAAGAGGACAACTCAAAGAGCTTTACAGCTCCTTAAAATCACAAGAAGGCAAATAAAATCATTTCATAATAAAATGATCATTCAATTTTTAAATTAAAAGCAAAGAGTGCAGATAAAACACTTTCAGGTGTCAAATGCACAGCTGAATAGAACTGTTCACTGTGTGAACCTGAAAAGTGTAACAGATATGTATGCATGTTTATGTACCTATGAATGTAATGTAAGTGTGTATGTTTACATGTAAATAAAACCACGACTCGAGTTACCACCACACCCGGAATGAAAAGTCTTAACTTATAGCAAGGGGTCATTTACAAAGTGGTCACCATGAAGGCCCCAAACATATTTTTTTATGTAAAGCACTTTGAATTGTTTGTACATGAAATGTGCTATATAAATAAATTTGATTTGATTTGATTTGAAACATATCCAAGGGGAACCAGGTGGGTCACTCTGTGGAAGCCACTGGATCTTTGAGCTCACGGCAACAGCTGATCTGGCACTGCAGGAGGAAGAGGCGAAAATACAGAAAACGGCAGGTGAATGGCAGGTTGTTAGATTCACTCCAAATAGACTCAAACTATCAGGATTTACACTGATCAGCCATAACATCATGACTACCTTTGGGCCTGGCAGTTGTGGGGAGAGTCTTCAGATACGGAGCTTGCTTCTCACAGATGTTATCAGATCCATCAGAGGTCAGGGGGGCACCTCAGGCTCTTTGACCTGCTTTCTTTGGGGGGGTGTCTGGCTCACTTCACCTGTCAGTGAAGGTTTTAACATTATTAATGTGATTATTAGAGCGGAGACATTTAATTCTTCTGCTTCCTTTGCAGGGAATTAACCTCTAATTCACTCAAAGTTAAAGGAGAACATCTCGCTGAATGAATTAAAACTCTGCATGTTTCTGGTTCTATGACTTTAGTTTAATGCAGACTTTGAATGTTCCTTCTATAAGTGTAGTCTAACTATGAGCTACTTTGCTGGTCAGATGCGGGTTATAGTGATGGGGGAACACAAAGTGTCGGGTTGCTGTATGTTTGGCCTTTTAAAGGAAAGGCAGAAGCAGAGAATAGCAGCGTAGCAGCGAGGCCGTGATGAGATGGGACACTTTAGTTCTACTGGTTTCTTATCATTCTTATTCAGATGTGTTTAGTCTCAGTGTTTCCCTGGATTTTTTCCTCCCATTGGTGTAAACGGATTTAATGATCCACTCTCACAGCGAGATGAGCTCCTAATTCAACCATCACCTGGACCGATGGCCACTTTCTGTGCTGCACATGTTCAACGTGGGCCGACTCAGAAATGGTAAACACCAACTTAACGTGTTCAGATGAAACACTAAAACACTTTAATCACAAAGTGGAAACTTGTTCCGTTTGTTGGAACCCCAGAGAAATAAAAGCTCTGAATATTAGTGGAAAGCAGGTGGAAGTGGGTGAGTTTACAGCATCTGTGCATCCCACACAGCTGTGTGCCACTGTGCGGTTTCCATGGTTTCCATTCAGCGTGGCTGTGGAGCCTGGAGGTGATGACACACATTCAGTGATCGTCATGAGTCACGAGCTGGGCTGAATGAAGGGAAATCTGAAAGTCAGTATTTCTATAATCAGACATCTTTAAGTTTCTTCAGACAACAGAAAGTGTTTGTCTTGTTGTTTCCTGCAGATTTCTGTGGGAGTTTCAGTTGATGCTGTTGAGCTGCTTTTAATGGGGTCACCTGTTTTTCACTCTGATCGTGCACGTCGTGCAGTAGAACAAACAGGAAACCATGAGCAGCTCCATCTAGTTTCAGCCGCCCTGCCGATCACAGATCAGTCTGTTTGATTAATCGGTTATGAGTGTGCACGTGTGTGTGTGTGTTTGTGTGCACGTGCATGTGCAGAAAGCTGCAGCGTCTTCAGTGGAAGGAGAACTGTAAAGAGTTTCTAACAGTGAAACGGATCAGATGACTAAACACGGAAAGTCTGAACTTTTGTTGCTGAAATGTTTCACAGCTTCTCATCAGTTCAGACTTCCTTAAATGAAAACCTTTTTCATTTTAAAAAAGGTCATTTTAGAACTAAAACACGTCTTCATATCATGTAAATGTATTTTATTTATACAGCCCTTTACAGACAATCCTTACGATGTACCAAAGTGCTTTACAGCAGGTAATAAATAAAGAGAAGAAGAAGTTGGAACAAATAAAAACAAATAAAAGAACAGGCAAAGTAATAAAATACAACAAAATACAATAAGATAAAAGTGTCATCATGCTACTGGGTATTAAAGCCATCCTAAATAAGTAGGTTTTTAGCCCAGATGTGAAGAGGCCCGGGTCAGAAATAAGACGCAGCTGGACGGGGGGCTTATTCCAGAGCCTGGGGGCAGCTTTGGGAAAAGGCTCGCTCACCCCAGGGTTTGTATTCTGACCTGGGCACTTCCAGCAGAAACTGATCTGCTGACCTCAGAGCTCTACCAGGACTGTTAAAAGCTCAGATAAATACGACGGGGCGAGGCCGTTAAGAGCTTTAAAACCAACATTAAAAGTTTAAAATCAGTTCTATAAAGGACAGGAAGCCGATGGAGGGAGTTAAGAACAGGAGTGATGTGCACACGTCTGTTGGTGTTGGTTAAAAGACGGGCAGCAGCGTTCTGCCCCTGCTGAAGGCGGCTGAGAGAAGACTGGGAGACGCCCACATAAAGGGCATTAAAATATGGCTTTCTCAAGGTCATGTCCACTTAAAAACATTTGAACTTAATCATCTCACATTATTATTATTTCATGCTTTTCACAGCATGTTCATCATCTGTTCATCTTTATTGATAAGATCAGACATTTTCTGCATGAAGAATAAACTGTGTGGATTCTTACATTGGCTTAGTTTCTCAGGTGGTGGAAACCAGAAGAGCTTGAATAAGGACAGCTGGACTTTACAGGTTCCTGTCAAACTGAAGAAGCCTTTCTGAGGAGCGGTTAAACATCTTCACCAAGAAGAGGAAGTCCAGCTGACCTCATTCAGCCTCTGAGGATGGAGGCTCATGAAGGATGGAAGTTTCAGCAATTTTATTTGTTCTGTTGTTTAGTTGTTCTGTTCTTTATTTGTTCTGTGGTTTATTTGTTCTGGTGTTTATTTGTTCTGTTGTTTATTTGTTCTGTTGTTTATTTGTTCTGTTGTTTATTTGTTATGTGGTTTATTTGTTCTGTTGTTTATTTGTTCTGTTGTTCATTTGTTCTGTTGTTTATTTGTTCTGTTGTTTATTTGTTCTGTTCTTTATTTGTTCTGGTGTTTATTTGTTCTGTGGTTTATTTGTTCTGGTGTTTATTTGTTCTGTTGTTTATTTGTTCTGTTGTTTATTTGTTCTGTTGTTTATTTGTTATGTTGTTTATTTGTTCTGTGGTTTATTTGTTCTGTTGTTTATTTGTTCTGTTGTTCATTTGTTCTGTTGTTTATTTGTTCTGTTGTTTATTTGTTCTGTTCTTTATTTGTTCTGTTGTTTATTTGTTCTGTTGTTTATTTGTTCTGTTGTTTATTTGTTCTTTGGTTTATTTGTTCTGTGGTTTATTTGTTCTGTTCTTTATTTGTTCTGTGGTTTATTTGTTCTGTTGTTTATTTGTTCTGTTGTTTATTTGTTCTGTTGTTTATTTGTTATGTTGTTTATTTATTCTGTTGTTTATTTGTTCTGTGGTTTATTTGTTCGGTTGTTTATTTGTTCTGTTCTTTATTTGTTCTGGTGTTTATTTGTTCTGTTTTTTATTTGTTCTGTTGTTTATTTGTTATGTTGTTTATTTGTTCTGTGGTTTATTTGTTCTGTGGTTTATTTGTTCTGTTGTTTATTTGTTCGGTTGTTTATTTGTTCTGTTCTTTATTTGTTCTGTTCTTTATTTGTTCTGTTCTTTATTTGTTCTGTTCTTTATTTGTTCTGTGGTTTATTTGTTCTGTTCGGAACCAGCAGCAGCAGAAACACAAAGTTTCTGTTTAATGGCTTCATAGTTATTCATGTTGGACTCGATGTGCTCAGTGTGTCAACATCAGATTATCAGAGCCACACGTTACAGGAACAAGCTGCTTTCCACCCAACACACACTTCCTGTTTACACGAAAGTGGGCGGGGTTTGTTGTTTCTGAGCTGATATCAGTACTGATGGTAATGATGATTTTAAAAAACTGAAAATATTGATATTGTGTTAGAAATGCACATATGATTATATATATGATTTAAAATCAGAATATTTGCAATTATTTAAGACTACAGACTACAAAAGTTAATTTATTTTATAGAAATTATTCAATTCTAACTTTTCTATTTATATTGTGATAAAAGCATTATTTTGAAGGCTTTTAGCACTGATATTTGTGTAGTGAAAACTGATTAAAAAAAGACAGTTTTAGTCTTGAAACATTATTCTAAATGTAAAAAAACCAACCCTGTAATTTTGGATTTAAAATACCCAGTTAAATGCCATTTTTTTGTGTTAGTACAGGTTGCACATTATCTGCTGTGACAGAATTGAAGCGGATGTCAGAATCCTAGATCACATCCGGATTAGTCGTTGCTAACTTGCCATATATCGGCCAAAGCTGGGCCGTGTTCGTTTTGTGAAATTTGGCTCAAAAGTAGCATTTACTACATGGGCCACTTTAGGCTCACATCTGTTTTGTCCGGGCCAGATGAATGCCTACAGTGCCGGATCGTTGCCTCAAGTGGCCCACATCCGCATGCTGTCTGGGTCTTATGTAATGATGAGTGTTTAAAGCCAGCATCAGAATATTCTGATGTTTTATTTCAGAGAATCCTGTCTTTGTCCCATCATACCGACCTGTTTAAGGTTTACATTTAGGGTCAGAACTCTGCGTGGAGTCTTCTTCTAAACCACTAAATCATTTCCACAAAGAGCCGGATCAGTAACACAGAGCTGGTGGGTCCATTTCAGGACCAGTGAGATGGTCAGAGGAGCAGAACCCGGGCCAGAACACCTGAACAGGGGAACCTGGGAACCTGACACGCATCAAACAATCAGGATCTGGTCCAATTTGCATCAACACTAGAATTCAGTTGTAATAAAGTGTATTTTAATGAATAAATACGGAAATAAAAACAGAAAGTCTTCGTCTGTTTCTGAGTTTTATTAAAATCGGGTCACACAGAGCGGATCATTACAGCTGATAAATCTGTTCTATTTACACCAACATTCATAAGAAGCAACGAGACGAAGCAACGAGCAGACACCGGCGGGACGACCGGCGGGACCACCGGCGGGACGACCAGCCTCACTGCGTCTCCCACCGACAGACAAACAGGGAATCAGGAACGTCCGCTCCATCAGAACGTGGGTCTGAACGTCTTCTTGGACTTTTCTGACGGGTCTCTAAAAGACAAAACGAGAAAAACAAGTTTAGTTCATGCGACCCAAAGAACCGCGTCATCACACGAGAAGAATAATCTCATCTGTGGTGTCTTTGCTCGGGGTTTAAACTTTACGTTTAAACATCTCTACAACAGCAGCTTCCCACAGAACCACTGAACCAGAGGACCTCCTTACGGAACCAGAGGACCTCCTTACGGAACCAGAGGACCTCCTTACGGAACCAGAGGACCTCCTTACGGAGCCCAGAGGACCTGCTTACGGAGCCCAGAGGACCTGCTTACGGAGCCCAGAGGACCTGCTTACGGAGCCCAGAGGACCTGTTTACAGAGCCCAGAGGACCTCCTTACGGAGCCCAGAGGACCTGCTTACGGAGCCCAGAGGACCTGCTTACGGAGCCCAGAGGACCTGCTTACGGAACCAGAGGACCTCCTTACGGAGCCCAGAGGACCTCCTTACGGAGCCCAGAGGACCTGCTTACGGAGCCCAGAGGACCTGCTTACGGAACCAGAGGACCTCCTTACGGAGCCCAGAGGACCTGCTTACGGAGCCCAGAGGACCTGCTTACGGAACCAGAGGACCTCCTTACGGAGCCCAGAGGACCTGCTTACGGAACCAGAGGACCTCCTTACGGAGCCCAGAGGACCTGCTTACGGAGCCCAGAGGACCTGCTTACAGAGCCCAGAGGACCTGCTTACGGAGCCCAGAGGACCTGCTTACGGAGCCCAGAGGACCTGCTTACAGAGCCCAGAGGACCTCCTTACGGAGCCCAGAGGACCTGCTTACGGAGCCCAGAGGACCTGCTTACAGAGCCCAGAGGACCTCCTTACGGAGCCCAGAGGAACTGCTTACGGAGCCCAGAGGACCTGCTTACGGAGCCCAGAGGAACTGCTTACGGAGCCCAGAGGACCTGCTTACGGAGCCCAGAGGAACTGCTTACGGAGCCCAGAGGACCTGCTTACGGAGCCCAGAGGACCTCCTTACGGAGCCCAGAGGACCTCCTTACGGAACCAGAGGACCTGCTTACGGAACCAGAGGACCTGCTTACGGAACCAGAGGACCTCCTTACGGAACCAGAGGACCTGCTTACGGAACCAGAGGACCTCCTTACGGAGCCCAGAGGACCTCCTTACGGAACCAGAGGACCTGCTTACGGAGCCCAGAGGACCTGCTTACGGAGCCCAGAGGACCTGCTTACAGAGCCCAGAGGACCTCCTTACGGAGCCAAGAGGACCTGCTTACAGAGCCCAGAGGACCTGCTTACGGAACCAGAGGACCTCCTTACGGAGCCCAGAGGACCTGCTTACGGAACCAGAGGACCTCCTTACGGAGCCCAGAGGACCTGCTTACGGAACCAGAGGACCTGCTTACGGAACCAGAGGACCTGCTTACAGAACCAGAGGACCTCCTTACGGAGCCCAGAGGACCTGCTTACGGAGCCCAGAGGACCTCCTTACGGAGCCAGAGGACCTCCTTACCGAGCCCAGAGGACCTGCTTACGGAGCCCAGAGGACCTCCTTACGGAGCCCAGAGGACCTGCTTACAGAGCCCAGAGGACCAGAGGACCTCCTTACCGAGCCCAGAGGACCTCCTTACGGAGCCCAGAGGACCTCCTTACGGAGCCCAGAGGACCAGAGGACCTGCTTACAGAGCCCAGAGGACCTCCTTACGGAGCCCAGAGGACCAGAGGACCTGCTTACAGAGCCCAGAGGACCTGCTTACGGAGCCCAGAGGACCTCCTTACGGAGCCCAGAGGACCAGAGGACCTCCTTACGGAGCCCAGAGGACCTCCTTACGGAGCCAGAGGACCTCCTTACGGAACCAGAGGACCTCCTTACGGAACCAGAGGACCTCCTTACGGAGCCCAGAGGACCTGCTTACGGAGCCCAGAGGACCTGCTTACGGAGCCCAGAGGACCTGCTTACGGAGCCCAGAGGACCTGTTTACAGAGCCCAGAGGACCTCCTTACGGAGCCCAGAGGACCTGCTTACGGAGCCCAGAGGACCTGCTTACGGAGCCCAGAGGACCTGCTTACGGAACCAGAGGACCTCCTTACGGAGCCCAGAGGACCTGCTTACGGAGCCCAGAGGACCTCCTTACGGAGCCCAGAGGACCTGCTTACGGAGCCCAGAGGACCTGCTTACGGAACCAGAGGACCTCCTTACGGAGCCCAGAGGACCTGCTTACGGAGCCCAGAGGACCTGCTTACGGAACCAGAGGACCTCCTTACGGAGCCCAGAGGACCTGCTTACGGAACCAGAGGACCTCCTTACGGAGCCCAGAGGACCTGCTTACGGAGCCCAGAGGACCTGCTTACAGAGCCCAGAGGAACTGCTTACGGAGCCCAGAGGACCTGCTTACGGAGCCCAGAGGACCTGCTTACAGAGCCCAGAGGAACTGCTTACGGAGCCCAGAGGACCTGCTTACAGAGCCCAGAGGACCTCCTTACGGAGCCCAGAGGAACTGCTTACGGAGCCCAGAGGACCTGCTTACGGAGCCCAGAGGAACTGCTTACGGAGCCCAGAGGACCTGCTTACGGAGCCCAGAGGACCTCCTTACGGAGCCCAGAGGACCTCCTTACGGAACCAGAGGACCTGCTTACGGAACCAGAGGACCTGCTTACGGAACCAGAGGACCTCCTTACGGAACCAGAGGACCTGCTTACGGAACCAGAGGACCTCCTTACGGAGCCCAGAGGACCTCCTTACGGAACCAGAGGACCTGCTTACGGAGCCCAGAGGACCTGCTTACGGAGCCCAGAGGACCTGCTTACAGAGCCCAGAGGACCTCCTTACGGAGCCAAGAGGACCTGCTTACAGAGCCCAGAGGACCTGCTTACGGAACCAGAGGACCTCCTTACGGAGCCCAGAGGACCTGCTTACGGAACCAGAGGACCTCCTTACGGAGCCCAGAGGACCTGCTTACGGAACCAGAGGACCTGCTTACGGAACCAGAGGACCTGCTTACAGAACCAGAGGACCTCCTTACGGAGCCCAGAGGACCTGCTTACGGAGCCCAGAGGACCTCCTTACGGAGCCAGAGGACCTCCTTACCGAGCCCAGAGGACCTGCTTACGGAGCCCAGAGGACCTCCTTACGGAGCCCAGAGGACCTGCTTACAGAGCCCAGAGGACCAGAGGACCTCCTTACCGAGCCCAGAGGACCTCCTTACGGAGCCCAGAGGACCTCCTTACGGAGCCCAGAGGACCAGAGGACCTGCTTACAGAGCCCAGAGGACCTCCTTACGGAGCCCAGAGGACCAGAGGACCTGCTTACAGAGCCCAGAGGACCTGCTTACGGAGCCCAGAGGACCTCCTTACGGAGCCCAGAGGACCTCCTTACGGAGCCCAGAGGACCAGAGGACCTCCTTACGGAGCCCAGAGGACCTCCTTACGGAGCCCAGAGGACCTCCTTACAGAGCCCAGAGGACCTCCTTACGGAGCCCAGAGGACCTCCTTACAGAGCCCAGAGGACCTCCTTACGGAGCCCAGAGGACCTCCTTACGGAGCCCAGAGGACCAGAGGACCTCCTTACGGAGCCCAGAGGACCAGAGGACCTCCTTACGGATCGGACCTCCTTAAGGAGCCCCTGCTGACAGCAAACACTTCCGAGAAGAACTAGGTCACTGGTTATATGGTGATCAGGAGAAACCGGACTTTTTAAATCTGGACCAACAACGAGCCATAAAAGGCGGTCTAACTGCGTCCGTCTGTAACTCCCGACCACATCAGGACCCGAGCCTTGACGTGGGTTCCTCTCTTTAAATGTGAGCAGAGGTTCTGTTGGTGATCACAGAACTGAGCCCAAATAAAACTTCACTCATCGTCTGTCTGAGAAAGATTTCTGCTGTTGCTTCCACCACGTCTGATGAGATCCGGCTGAAAACCGAAGCTTCACTCAGTTTCCACGACGATTGAATTCATTAAAGAGAAACGGTTTATAAACCCAAAGGAGAAGTTTCAGTTCTATGTATCTGGCCCCTGATGTTTTACTTTTACCCTGTTAAACCTCCAGTCCCCACCCAGAGTCCCCACCCAGAGTCCCCACCCAGAGTCCCCACCCAGAGTCCCCACCCAGAGTCCCCACCCAGAGTCCTGATCCTCCTCATGTCTTCCTGCCTTCCTGGAACCTTTAAAGTGTCCTGATCAGCAGTTCTGCAGCTTCCTGAAGCTCTCTCAGAGTTTCTCTTTGGACATTTTCTGCTTCTTCCCTCATCTCCAGTCCTTGTACCTGAGCATCTTCAGAGGAATGTGTTTTTTCTTCATTAAGCCACTTAACTCTGAGCTGTGAACCATTCAGGCAGGAAAAAGGCTCCTAACTCAAGGGATGAACCAGTGTTGTGTCCAACTGAGCAAAGAAGCCGTTTTAAACTGGATCTTTAGGCACTTTGTTCCCAGCAGCCTGTCACAGAGACACATTATTTGTTCCCATTTCTTTAGGAAACAGGATTTCTGCTCATCAGGCCCGGACGTCACAGATGAAGACTCGTGTTGGTCTGAGTTTCCCATGCAGGGAACCTGGGATAGATAACAGGATCTGTGTTGTGTACTCACACTGACTCATCCACAGCCGCAGCGTCATCAGCACGTTGAAGATGACGGCCTTGAAGAAGATGACCCTGAGGCCGAGGATGGTCAGCGACGCCAGGTTCACCATTTCATCTGTAAGCAGCAGCGAAACACATGAATTAGACCAAAACACGCACAGCGTTCCCAACACATGGCCGGCTGTTCGCTCGGGTTCAACACGCACCTGGTTTCAGTACAGCGGCGCACAGCTGAGTCTCTGTGGAGTCTGAAAGACAAACACAACACCTGCTCATGAGCCAAACTGATGCTTCATATTACATCGCTGTTAGGACCACTTCATTCATCCGATGGACAGAACACTCACTGTCACATGTGGCGTCTGGATTTAAAAAGATCACTTGATTGTAGAGGGAGTCTTCAGCTATCCGGACGGGCTTCGTCCGATTGAACTCTTCATTGTACTTTCCTCCGAGCGTCGCCTCGTATCTCGAGAAGCCGGTGGCCAGGCACAACGTGTTGTTTTCATCCTTCAATGTGAAATAATCCGGCTCGACCTTTTCCTCTGAAACACACAGAAGCAAAACTCATGAACACACGAGGTGTCAGAACCAGAACTGGATCCAGAGACGAAGAACTCACAGATTAAGATCAGATTTATTGGTCATACACACAAAATTTGTCCTTTGCTTTTAACCCATCCAGGTTGGCACCTTTCACAGCCATTCACAGTGCCTTGCTCAAAGGCACCTTGGCCGTGACAAGGAGGTGGACAGACACCCCTCCAGCTCCACCAATTATTTTTTTTTTTTTTTGAGTGGCGAGAGTGGGAATCGAACCTGCCAACCTCCCGGTTATTAAACGACCAACTCTAACCACTGAGCCACGGCCGCCCACAGTGAGTGAAACCAGCTCAGAAACCCCCGACACACAGAACCACAGAAGTTCCGTTCAGAGCATGTTTTTACATTTAGACCATTTACTGTTGGTCAGGTTCACTATAAATACTCAGTTCTGATTGGCTGCTTGGTTGATTCATAACTAATAATGGACTCTCTGTCTTTTATAAGATAAGTTTTTTTTGTTATAATTCAGTTCACTGCTTCATTTTGCAGAACTGCTGCATAAAAAGCCAAGTTTGTTCATTATTCATACTAAACCACATTTAGTTGAATTTCAGGGCGTTAACTTGAATATTTCTGCTTCAGCTCTAAAGTTTTAACTCAAACAAACAGCTGAGCTGCATCATCATCTTATTGGTTTGGTTCTGATTAGAAATGAAGAAGTTTAAAGTTACTGAAAATCCTTAAAATGACTTGAAAAGAAAGACTGAAGCTAAATGATAATAAAATGGAAACCTGTCAGATCATCTGTTCTGAAGCGACTCGGCTCCAAAAGAAACAACAATGGATCAGAGTACAGAAGAAGCTCGGATTTCTGGTTAATTCTGAATTTTACTTGTTTTTCTGATGCAAGCAGCTCAAATGTTGATTTATTACAGTTATTGAACAGTTAATTAGTTTTTATGAGCAGTTCAGGACCTTTGACCTTTTATTTTCAAGACGAGTCTAAACTAATCTAATTAAAACCAACAAATGGACTCACTCGTATCCACATGAAGTTCAGTCCCAGCTCCAACCAGAGTCTACCGACTGAGACTGTCACACAACAAGCAGAAACCACTGGATTTCATTCTGAAGCCACAGCTGGAAATTCAGATTAGTCCCATCTTTTTCCAGAGATGCGACACGCAATGAGGTGCTTAAAAAGTCACAGAATTCAGGAGGACCGACACCTCATGTATTTACATTCTGGACTGAATAAACTGAATCCCAGTTCAACTCCTCATTCACACCTCTTTACAGTTACAGATGTTGCATAAATCCATGAAACGTGTCCAGAACAACTCACGTGAGGACGCGGTGACTCGGACTCCTGATCCAAACAGGACTTTGTTGTTGTTGTTGTTCACACAGTAAATCATCCACATGCAGAAACTACAGCAGCCCTGAGCGGCTCAGGCTCCCGTTTTAGTTGCTACAAAGAGTGGATATTTATTCCAGAATATTGTTTCTTTTTAATGTCTATTGGTTTTCTGTGAGTGATTCAGAGAAGAAGCCTGAATTAAGCCCGACTTTGTGTTTCATTCAGTCCTGATTCTCTTTAGATCGCAGCATGTCAGAAAGTACTGAAAACATCACCATCTTCATCACCTAGAATTTAAAAAATGGGCCATAAATGGGACTTAAATGGGCTCTTCCATTAAAATCTAAAACTTTTTGAACAGAAGTTATTTTCACGTTGCTGCTGGTCTGCACGAGAGCTCGACAAAAACCTGCCGACTAACCACCGGTTTAGATCTATTTTCCTTAAAGTCGTGCTTTTATTTAGTCTCTCGACCTAAAAGTTTCGTTATTTTTTAGTTTTTCAGCAGGTGGAATTAAATGAATTAATAATTAATTAATAAAGAACTTGTTTCATAAACAAGGTTTAAATGTTCGTCTACATTTAGAACAGTTCGGTTTTACAGCTTAATGCAACTTATTTTGTGTTAATGGATTCATATGCGAGTCATTCCCAACACATTTATAAATGTTTCTTCCTTTAGAAACCCAGCGGCAGTTATTTGGCTTCACTCGTGTTTAATTTCTGACTTTTAAAGAAGAATTTAAAAACCGACTCACTCGTTTCCACTGAAACTTGAACTCCTGATCCAAACAACATCTTCTGAGCTCCAGACTGAGTCACACATCAGTGCAAACTTCAACAACAACCCGCTCACATCCGCTCATCCTCCGGTTCAGTCGAGACAATAAAAATATGATAATCTGAGTCGTATTTAGTGTATTTTTCAGATTTTTACTTGACTGCAAAGTTTAATGATATTAATTTTTAAAAATGGGCCAAAGTTTCTTTTTGAAGACTTCAGGATTTTGCTGCTGACTGTTTTATAATTATCATTATCATTATTATTATCATTATTATTATCATATAATAAAAGTTTTTTGCCACGATGATACTCATTATCATTAATAGTTCAATGATTCTTAACTTATGATTGATGGCGTACTGCAGCCGTTGTTGATGAAGATCATTTGTGATGTTGATAACGTGGTGACTGTTCAGGTAAGGATGGTTTCATTAAAACAATTTCTTACTTTTCTGTATTTTCAGCTCAGTTCCTCGTCCAAAGATCAGCCGCCAACTCCCATCATTCACACACCGACACGCTTCACAACACAAACTCACAGCATCTTATTCTGGATGTTCGTCAGCGGGACGACTCACTGAACACTTTTACCGATAATTTACATCTGAAATATGAAAGATAACAGATTTTTATGGCAGCATTTTGCTGTGTTTGATCAACGATGAGTTAAATGATGAGTTTAAGGACACAAAGTTGGTGAAAAGCTGTTTCAACCACTAAATATTTTCTATATATTCAAGAATTCCAGTTCGATTTACATGAAAGTAAACATTTCAGCTTTTACTGGATTTGTGTTGACGATATTAAAGTTTATGTGATTTTTTAAGGGTCTGCACTGCTGAATCTGCAGTATTTCTGTAAAGTCACATTTACATGATAAATTAAAGTGCTATTTGTTTCTTACTTGTCTGGACAAAGAGTTTAGTTCCTTTGCCAAAGCTGATCTTCCTCGTGGCATCATTCACACATCATCAGCTCAAAAACCTCTGAGCCGTTAGGTCATCTGCAGCGTTTACGGTTCCATAAATAAGGCAGATAACAGTATTTATCATGTGCACACTCAGATTAAACCGTATGCAGATAATGTGATTTTATACATCAATTTCAAAATTATTTCCATTGTAAATGAAGTCTTGTAAATACTTCATTTACAGTGGAAATTAAAGCAGATGTTTTGGTTTCTTTTCAGTTTCTTCGTGGCTTAACGGTAACAAATTGTATTTACTTACTGCTGTAGATTAAAAGCTTAATTCCAGATCCAAGCTGGAGTTTCTGGGAACCAGACGCAGTCACACAGTGTAAAGAGGCTGAGAGGAAACTCAGAGGCTCCCTTATAAAGTTTTTAAAGATATTAAATTAATTTAACATTAACATTGAAATAGGTGATGGGTTAGAATTTGACAAAAAAGATGAGCAGCAACACTTTCTATGATAAGGCGGTTCTTATTTTGATCAAAAGTGCATAATTGGACTTTAAATTATCCTTAAATATGAATTTTTATCATTAATTTGTCATATTCCACATTGAGTTTAAACTTTTACTCACTGCTTTCTATTGTTAGTTTGGTCCCTTTTCCAAAAATCAGCTTCCATGATCCGGATGAAGTCACACAGTAACTCTGCTCACAACATTTACTCTGAATCCTCACAAAGACGTTAAAATGAGCTAAACTTTAACTTTGAATAACTTATTAATATGAACTTTAACTAACTTATTTTTAAAACTTGTTTTTGTTCATTTTTCATTGAGTTAAATTTATTTACAGATTGTTTACATCAACCCAACTGATTAAACAATAAATCTGATATTTGTTGGACTTTCTCCACATTACAAAATGTTCACTTCATGTTTTCTGATTAAACTTTATTTAAAAAAATTTAAAGTAATAAAAAAAATGTGATTTATTTACATCTAATGCAGACTTGTTTGTGACATTTCGTTTTATGTCGTGGTGATGAGCTTCACTCCAGATCCAAACTGGATCATTCACACAGTTCAGGATCAATAACAGTTCAGTTCAGCCCAATCAATA
Organism: Odontesthes bonariensis; assembly: GCF_027942865.1. Lineage (NCBI taxonomy): Eukaryota > Metazoa > Chordata > Actinopteri > Atheriniformes > Atherinopsidae > Odontesthes > Odontesthes bonariensis. The sequence continues at coordinate 2,080,213 of NC_134519.1, forward strand.
ACTCATTGTGTTTTTTTCTAAATTATGACTTATGAGGACCATTTGTCTTATTAAAGACGTTTTTTTTTGAGGAATTAACAATTTATTAATAAAAATGTAATTCAGTTTTATCATTTATTTCCTCATCAATACATTTTCAGACTAGTTCATCCTGTACTTGTGTCTATTCAGTGTAATAAACATTCACTGTTAATGATCCAACTGCATGTTTAAATGTTGTTTTAGCCTTTTTAAATCATTTTCTAACGAGTGGCTTCAGTGTTTTGAGTGAAACAATCTTACTGCTGTGAATTTCCAGCTCAGTTCCTCGTCCAAACCTCAGCCTTCCCGTCCAGTCATTCACACTCTGAGACGCTTCCCAACACAAACTCACAGAACAGCTGATTTCACATGAGCTGAAAACTCTGCGTGTCTGCTGAAGTGTTGAATCAGTCCAAATAATCATTGTAGATAGATGTTAGATGTTAACTGTTAACCCTAATAAATCTATATCGTCTTCTCATGAAAAATGTGAAAATACGTTAAATGTAAATCTGACTTCAGTCATGTGACTGAGATGTGTGATACATAAATATATGTATTATATATTTGCAGTTTTTACTCACTGTCCTGGACGACGAGTTTAATTCCAGATCCAAAGTAAAGTTTCTGAGTAGTCACACAGTTCAGAATAGCTAATCAATAACTCAGAACCTGATCAATCAGCTGTTCAAAGACTTTTCATGGTTTTTTTTTACATTATTTGTTTGTTAAAAGGGGGTTGTTGGTCATTTTTAATGTTAAATATGTGTATTTTGTGTATCTATTGAAGGGTTTTGCCTTGATTTGATGGTGATGAAGAGATTTTAACATTTAGTGTTGAAGCCTGCGTTAATATTTTGGTTAAAACTGAAAAGTGTTGATTTTCTTTTTATCAATCCATTAAAAATAAAATATTTAACAGAATATGAAGCTTCTAGAGATGCTACTAAAAAAACTAGAATTCACAAATGTACATTTTTATAGAATTTGGTTGTGTTTACTGTGACTATGGCATAAAGCTGGTGTCCAACAGAATGCTAAATAAATAATTAACTATAGACATACGCATTTCAGTGATTAATTTGAGTTTTCTGGCTCCAGTGGTGGTCACACAGCACAAACCTCAGCTACACCATTGAGATGTTGTTCATGGTTTTGTTTGGAAAAGACTTAAAAACTTTTGTTGAAATTAATTATATTTGATGTATAAAATATATATATAATTTACTCTTTATGGGAACAAGTCAAACAAACCACAGTCAACTGGGACTTACATTAATAAGTCTGATTGTTGTCAAAAAGGTAATTGTCTTACTTTTTTGCACCAACAGAGTCATTCCACTGCCAAACAAAAGTTTTGATCCTCCAAGATTCACACAACATAAAGAGCGTGAACAAAAACTCATCTGAAGGCCAAGTGTGGACGAATTGATCTGAATTTAGATTAAATCGAACAAAGAAGGTGATTTAAAGACATGAGCCAGATGACATTCAATGTCTGCTTTCACCTTACTCTATACTTTACATCTTCATTACAGGAAGAAATGTGTTTGGATCTGTACTATGATCACAGATAGTTCATTTAGATTGTTGATATTTGAATAATAAATTAGCAACTTTACGATCAGATTTAACCATGTAAAAGTATGTTAGTTAAAGAAAGAGTAAAATTAGCTTAAATTAACAAACTTACTGGATTCAACTGTCAGTTTGACACCAGAACCGAAGACGATTTTAACCCCCCCAGAGCCAGTCACACTGTGACACCAGCACATACACAAACTTCTGAGATCCACTCAGGTCTACAATAGGTGCCTTCCTCTACCTCAGCAAGGCTTGTTTGGCATCATTACCAATAATACGAGAATGGATGGTGTTGATAAAACCAGTAAAACAAAAACATCTACTTCCCTCAAAATGACTCATTCTGCCTTTAGTTTATCAAAACAAACCTTTTAAATAAATCATCACGTCATCTGCAAACAATCAGATTTATTTCAACGACACATTTGTGTCACAACAGCTCAAACTTAGAAAATTACTGGCAGTATTTCCTACCTAAGAGTGGTGTTTTAAGATGGTTGCCACCATCAGTGTTCGCATTATAAGCTTTTTTATTTTTAATATCTAAGATTTAGCTTAAATAAATCTGCTCTAAAGGAGACTGAGAGGTTGTATTTAAGTGCTTGACTTCCACATTCTTGTTCTAAAATGAAAACTCGTCATTAAGTACCCTGATGGGCTAATTAACTGCTTACCTAAGCACATAAATAACAATAAGATGTGTTTTTCTTACTGGTTTGTACATGCAGAGTTGTCCCAGAACTGAAGAGGAGCTTCAGCCCATCATTCACACACTGCAAACAGACTCAACAGAAACACCTGCAGCCTCAGCAGAGAACCAACAGGGAACAAATAAAGGTGTTTTAATCAAAGCTGGGAGCATTCTATGTTTAGAAAGGTATTCATTCATATTCATTCATAAACATTGTGAATAGGAATGTGTATACATAGACATGGTGAGAAATAACTCAATCTGTTGGTTTCCTTAGCTAGACAACTGTTTTTTTAATTGGCGCTGTATGAATTGGACTCATACCGATTTGAAATTATTTGACTTGATTATGATTATAGCATCTTTACGTAATCTCTCATTACAGACATAATTACATCTCGTGTGATCCCTGTTATCTGTAAACGTGTGAACTCATAATATTCTGATTTAAACACTAAATGTTTCCTTGTTGTGTATAAATTGGCCTTTAATACTCATATTGACCGTTTAAATTCTACTCACGGCTCTCTACGATCAGTTTGGTTCCTTTTCCAAAGTAAATTTTCCAGCTTGATCCAGATGCAGTCACACAGCTGATCTAACCTGAGCATTAACTATGTCTGTTTCATCACAAGCCTTCAGCCATGAATGTGTTACTGTCCTGAATAACAAATAATTATCCCAACAATAACTTTTAACAAAAATTCAACATGTTACTGGTTTCTAATTCAACTGAAACTGGAACAAAACTTCAGACGTAAACTCAACAGTAAAAACTCTTATTCATATTAAATGGTCTTGAATACTTCTCCAAATAGAAAAGAAAAACTATGATGTTCTTTATCTTTGGTTAGAAATCACAAGCAGAGATTAACTCAATCACATCATCTGCAAACAACCGTAAGAAAAGACTAACCCTCTCATGGGACGGCATTGCCCAAAATATTTATTCATCATAAAATAAATCAACAAATTTGTAATTACCTTTGAATATCAGTATCATTTCTTAGATTTCAGCAGTAAATACTCACTGCTTTCTACTGTTAGTTTGGTCCCTTTTCCAAAAATCAGCCTCCTTGTTCCAGATGAATCACTCACACAGTGGATCTGCTCTGAGCAGAAACTCTGACCGACTCCTCACAAAGATCTTCGAAACTAACAAATGCAAAATAAACTACATAATTAAGTACTAATGACTTTAATAACACTGTTTCATTCAAGTTGTGGGATCACTACATGAGGCCTAACCAGGACCACAAAAAAGAATAAATTCCAGGAGAAAGTGAATCTTAAAAGTTCTGCTTTTGTTAAACGATTTCAAGTCATTTCAGTTTAGTTAAATACCACCAATTCACGTGTAATGTCATCTTAAAGAGAGAATAAACTTGTTCAGGTAGATAACGTCCATTCAAATTAAGTTAGAATCCAATTTAATCCTAATCTGATCAAACACATTTTTGTTTTTAGCTAAAGACATTTTAGAGTCTGTGAAACAGTTTAAATGCAGATTTCAGACAGACGAACATCATTTTCATAAATTAATTTAGTCACTTACTTGATTCAATTCTCAGTTTTGTGCCGGAGCCAAAGATGAGTTTCTGCCCATAATTATTCACACAATGAGGAACCAAACTACATAAACCCTGATGTCAGAGAGGGCTTCACTCAGACATCATATTACAGAATATAACCATTCATAAATATTATGATAGAAGTGAAGAGGATGTTTAAAAGGGACATATTTGTTTGAACTGAGGGTAAATCTGTTGCTTTTTAACTTTTTTTTTAGCCTCTGTGATATTTCAGCATCTGTACAGCCAGATAATTAAGTTAAAGACGCAAAACAGAGCAAACGTGACTTAAATATTGATAGAAATAAATGAGGTGACTTACTGGATCCAACAATTAGTCGCGTACCAGAACCAAAAATGAGTTTGGTATTTGAATATCCAGACACACAATAAGAAACCCAACTGCAAAAACTGTCCTCAGAATAGGAAGTTTAAAGAATCTATTCCCACTGAGATTTATTTCATATTTCACTCGTTAAACATTAAAAAATATAATAATAAAAAGTGATGGTTAATGTGCAGTTTGTCAGTTTTTACTGTTTGATCCAAAGTCCAATAACTGGTGCTGAATAAACCTGAATTAAATTAAACTATTCAGTTTCTCAGCATGTTTCGATTTAAGAGGCTGAAATAAAGAATATTTACAGAGTAAATCAGCTGCCATTTACTGTGGCCAACTATAGAAACAAGCAACAAATGTGGGTTTCTAACAAAGAATAAAATAACTTACTTGATTCAACCTTCAGATTTGAACCAGAACCAAAGATGATCTTTGTGTTGCCAGAGTTGGTCACACAATAAGAAAAGTGACTGCAGAAACCCAGGGATGAAAGTGGGAGTTCGTTTACATTCTGGAAATGAATTCAACCCCATAAATGTGTCTCAATGTTCATTTGTGTGTTTTTATCTGCAGAACGTTGGATTTAGAAGGTTAAACTACATTAATATTACGTTGTGTTAAATTACTGAAATACTTCCCCAGATATGATCCGACTCAGTCAGTTGTTAATTGTTAAATAACTTCATTTAAATGTTCATAATTAAAGTCAGAGGGTTTTTATATGTGATTCAGGTGTGAATGTTGCATTTAGAGCATTATTCTATAGAAATGAATAATGTAATTTACTTTTACTCAGTGTGAAGCTAAATGATCAGTAAACTCTGTGATTCTCCAGGGATGTTAAAGACATTACATTACATGGATGTTAAAGGGGTTTCATTTAAGAATGATGACCACTGTACATGATCATGAAAGAAATGAACATTCATACATGACCCGCTCATGGAAAACATCCATTCTAACAAGCTGCACTAGGAGCCTGAAGGTCCAGGTTATGCAGAAACATCAGAACTCAAATCAACCATCAGTGTTTCAGGTGATGTGTCGTGTAAATCACATGAAACTTACTTGACTGAACGATCAGTTTGGTGCCAGAACCAAAGATGAATTTGTTCCCAACACCATTCGCACAGCAGGAACTCCCCTCACATGAACTGTGGCTGACAAACACCAGCTCAGGAACGCAAATATCTGTGTTTTACGAGTCAGCTGTTCAACATGAATCTGGGAGGACTAAATGTCAAACATAGTCACTTATCTTTTATTCAGCTTCTTCTCATCACAGAAATGTTTCTGTTTGGGAAATAATTGATTCTCTCAGAGTCCATGTCCTGTACAGATAAAGTACTGATCTATAAATTTTACTTTTCAGTTGTTTTTAGGTCCGCTGTGGGTCAACTGAATAAACTTTAGATCATTTAAAATAAAAGTTATACTTACTGTCCTCAACAATCAGCTTGATTCCCTCCCCAAAAATAATTTTCCAGCCTCCGATTCCAGTCACACAGTGTTTGTTCTCACAACTAAAACTAAAGTGTCGGAAACCTAACAACACAGCGAATATTACTGTAAAATAACAGTAAAACTCCAGTATGTTACTGTGATTTTTATGATTCAATTTAGCAGATATAGTTCAGCTGTATTGCAGCATAAGAAATAGAATCCCATCATCTGCAAACAGCTTCACTTCCACTGACAGAATGCTTAAAGCTTCTGTGTTATATTCATCACAAACCAGCTGGTTTTCATCAGACACATTAACAACAAATTGAACCTGAATCTTTCAGATAAACTGAATAAAACCCTTTTATTACTCACTGCTTTCGACTGTTAGTTTAGTTCCTTTTCCAAAGATCAGCCTTCTGTCTCCTGTTGATGTCACACTGTAAATGTGACCTGAACAATAACTACAAGAACCGTTTCAGCTTCCAGTTCAACTAACTAACTATTAACTAACTAAATATCATACTGTTGTTATCAACCAGATTCAATTACGGTATTTCAATTAACACAAAAGCTATATTGTTGTTTGATGATCGTGTCATCGGTGTGTTTGAAAGAATGAAATTTATGATGCTTTATGACTCATCAGCGACGCATTATAGAAAGAGCTTTATGGCTGAATGTACTTACTGGAGCTAACTGTCAGATTCCCCCGGCTCCGAAGGTGATTATTATAAACGATGCGATGTTGATTTTCTAATTTCTAACAACTTAATCTGGATGTCAGTGTGTAATATAACTAATAAAACACTTTAAAGTCCTTAAAATGTGTCTTAACTTTTATACGTGTTTAAATATTTACTCAAACTGAAAAATATTAAAGTGCTGCCTTATGCAGATCATTTTAGCTTCCAGAGTAAATTTCATGGTCTGAAACATCAAATTATATTAAATTGTTCGTATTAAAATGTACTCACTGGAGGAGACTGTCAGTTCAGTGCCAGATCCAAAGGTGAGTTTACCGGCTCCGAAGCCCATCACACTCAGAGAAATTCAGCTACGTAAACTCAGATATGGACGAGTGGAGGATTAAATTCACTTAGTGGGTTTACTCACATGAACTATGTGATTTAATAGGTCTTAAATGTTTGCGACAATATAAAAATTCAAAAAGTTAAAGAACTATATTGAAGAAATATTTCGCAAACGTTGAATATTTATCTTTTAAAACACGATTTTCATAACTTTTCAGTTAAATTCCTTTATCTCTGTATGGAATTACAGATTTAAAGATCTTTACAGTTTGGTTTCTATCGGATGAACAAATGCCACATGTTAAAGTGTGAAACCTCAAACAGTTACACATTAATGAATGATACTCACTGGTCTCAACTGTGAGTTTAACTCCTTTCCCAAAAAGGGTTTTCCAAGTTGCTCTTCCACTACTACTCACACAATGTTTCCTCTGAGTACAAGAACTGATGTGCTCACTCTGATAAATGTTCAGCACATCATCAGTGTTTTATTATTATTTATTTCTTTTAGGGGGCAAACAATTAATCTATGCTGCAGAAGTTCAACAGTAAGAAATCAACCAATCTTCCTTAGATTTAAGAAAACGACTAAACTTAACACTTTGAATCTTTTATCCCTCAGATATCATTAACACGGAAGAATTATTATTTTAATAATGCACCATTTCCAAAAAAAAGATCCCTCCAATAACGCCATTTTAATTCCTCTAAAGACTATTTACATGTTTAATACTTACTGGTCCACACTGCGAGCTTGGTTCCCTTTCCAAAAATGAGTTTAAAGTTTCCTGCTGCAGTCACACAGTGGATAAGATCTGCACAGTAACCGTGACGACTATCTAACCAACAAGTTACGGTAATTACAGCAGCCGACGACAACATGTCCAGTTAAAACTGGGTAATATTTTACATTTATTTTTTGTGAATTTGCACCATTGTATAATGCGTTTTGTAGAAAAAATAAAGTTGAGTTTAATGTGAATTCTGAAGCTCTCAACAATGTATTTCACAATTCTGACATATCGTGTGGGGGTTTTTGTGCAACAAATGAGCAAAAACACAGTTGCAAAGCAACACAAAACTACAGTTGAGCTCCCAAATGAAATTTGATAAATATAAATATATAAACATGAATATGTTCATTGTTCATACTCACTGGTTTCAATAGTCAGTTTGGTTCCTTGTCCAAATATTAGTTTATAGTTTCCTGATGTGACAGTCACACAGTGGATCTGAGCTCAACAATAACTACGTGCATTGCAGCAGTTCAAATCTGCACAACTATTAATAACATCTGCCAATCGATATGTAATCAATTAGCACAGACATTAAATAAGAGGTAAAAGAAGTTCCACTTTTATGAGGTTTGGGTTTTTAGAAAAGTTTGAGTAACGCGAGTGAAGAGTTCAGAAATGTCTTAATTGGACATGATTACTTTGGGTACATTTGTGTTTATAGAAGAGTTTTTGATCTAACATTTCAGCGATGACAGATTCAAACTTGTTGAAAGAAAACTCTGTGACTTACTTGAATCGATAGTTAGTTTTGTGCCTGAACTGAAGAAGAGTTTGGCTGCAGCAGAAGTAGACACACTGTGATAAACATGAGCACACAAACTGACAACCAACTGTCACATGCTCCATCCTCAGGTCCAAAACCTTCATAAAAACTTAGATGAGATCCAAGAACCGTTCATATAAACAGTTCATTTTAGTTCAGCATATTATGGGAGCAAACCTTGAGCTATAATTATCATTTTGTCTATTAAATGTCTGTAGTGGCTTAAATCAGTTTGATTGATGAACATGTTGTCCGAGCATGTTTACTATCATTAGTGACACTAAAATCAATCCATTTGTTTACCTGAAAGAAAAAAACTATTTACAGCCTTATTTTTAGGTTATTAAGGAGTTGTGGACAAAAATCACATCATCTGCATACTGTCAAAGTTTTTCAGACGTCAGTTTTCTAACCAACTTCTTTAGCTGTTGAGCAGCATTTCACGAATAATGTAACTGTAATCATGTGTCTTTGTTTTATATGTGTGCGCTGGATACTCACTGCTCTCTACAGCCAGTTTCATCCCCTTTCCAAAAAAGATTTTCCAATTTGCAGACCCAGTCACACAATCAGTGGGATCTGAACAATAACTGTTTACTCCTGATGACAGAAGACTGATCACAGCTAGCTTACAACAGGCGACTGCAGTTTGGCTGTTTGGTTTAGACGTATACTTAGGGAATGATTTACGCTTTTACTGAACCGATTATTTTAAGTCTTATCGTAAAATACAAAAACATGTAAGCAAAAAAGAGATTACTCTCCATCTGTGACAAATAGACCAAATTTTGTTGTTAAAGTCTTAAATACACGTAGAGTTAATTAATCTTATGTTGATAAGATGTAAAAATATAGTTAAAATTATACTCACTGGATTCAACAGTCAGCCTCATTCCTTCACCGAAAAGCATTTTTCTGTTTCCAGATCCAGTCACACATCATCTCTGCCCTGAACAAGAACTATGAAACTCACATAGCTTCGTATAGACTTCCATAAGATTTGTAATTAGCTTTTAATTTCAGGTTAGACTAAATTCTAATTAAAATGCTGCTCTACTTTATCCAATTTTGTGATTTTCCTTTATTTGCAGTTTTTTGTTATTCCTTGTTGTTTCAGACATTCTGTATTCAGGAATCTTTGTAAAAGTTGGAAAATCCACTATAATTTCAAATAAATGAATCTATGTTTAGCCAAAACAGTGGAGCCACAGCCACAGAAAACCGAGTTTAACTTAACTTTTAGAGAAACAATCCCGACTCAGTATATCTGGACTGTATTGTTGCATTTTTCTTATTCTCCGTCTTTCAAGTGAATCCTGAATTAAATGCTGCATTTCCACAAGTTAATGATCCAAGATTTGTCTGAATTCCCATTCAATACAATTCAATACTCACTGCTCTCTATGATCAGCCTGGTTCCTGGTCCAAACACAACTTTGTAGTTTACAGTCACACAGTGGATCAGATATGAACAATAACTACATAAACTATCAACACTTAAATCAAACTAATGAGCAACAACTACCAGTTAACTAGCTGTTAAAATGTAAAACTATAAAAAAAAATACTTTGATTGTGAACAGCAGTTGTGAACAGATGAATTCAATGTACTGAAGTAGATGCGATGACAAATAAAGATGCGATGACTCTTTATACTCACTGGTATTAACATGAAGTCTGGTTCCTTCTCCAAATATTAGCTTATAGCTTCCTGATCCATAAGTCACACAGTGGATCTAAGCTCAACAATAACTTTGTCAACTGTTGCAGCTCAAATCTGCACGACAGTCAGCGTCTAACATTTTATACCCTATAGGTGAAAACAGAAACTCAGTAAGGGAATAATTGTTAAGTTTAATTTGCATGATAAAGTTCATTGTATTGATTATCCCGAGTTATGATTAACCTTTTTGTTCTGAAATAATAAAAAAAAGTTTTCAGATATCTCCACAGGTAGGAAATATGACTTAATCTTGGTTTTATCTGCTTTGAATAAAAGAATAAAGAGTTGTAGAATCTGAAATGTTTGCAATGAAAATTTCAAAGAGCAGAAATTAACATTTTACTATTAGATTTAATAACAAAATCTGTAACTTACTTGAGAAAACAGTCAGTTTTGTGCCAGAACCGAAGGTGAGTTTAGCTGTAGAAGCTGCATACACACTCTGACAAGCACAGCGACATAAACTGACGACAGCAACAACAAACACAACTGCTCCCTCTTAAAGTTCAATAAATGTTTAAAAGTGGGACTGGAGGACCAACATCCATCACTGTGGATACTTTAGAATATGCTGACTGATGCTTTTGGCCAATAAAGCTGTGTGTGTCACATGTTAGCTCATAATAGTAACACAAAGATCTGAATCAGTTTGTCTACTTATTAACAAATTATGATTTAAAGCCTTTTATTAAAATACCAGAATGTAACATGAGCTGCAGGTTTAATGATGATGAGAAACTGTTTGTTTCTGGTAGAATTACCATTTATTTTTATCTTGGTTCTGTGTAAACCAAAATCCCTCTACTCAGGATTTATCTAAAGTATCTGTACTTACTAATTTCAATTTTCAGGTTAGTTCCTCTTCCAAAGATCAGCTTAATTCCATCCTTCACACAACATGAAACACCGTAACACAAACACAGACTGTTTGGAGAATCTTAACTACTCGGGTTTATCTCAGATTTCTGGGCTCAGTTTTGTATTTATCATCAAAATATTTAAGTGTAAAATCTTTGAACGGTTGGATTAAACCAAACTGCAGCTTCATTCAGACGAAACATCTCAGAAAAATAAGCTTTTTGGATCACCAACAACACAACACTGATGTTCTGTTTAACTTTAGTGTAACTGATTTTAGAATTAAAAATGATGAGTTACTCACTGGTTTCAATGATTAATTTGGTTCCACTTCCAAAGAAGAGTTTATTTCCTCCGGCAGCATTCACACAACCTGAAGCCTCACAACACAAACTCACCAAACCTCCTTCACATGAAACAACCTCAAATACTGACGACTGTAGAACAGATTAAACTCAAGTTTTAACAATTATTAAACTACATTTATCCATGTAAAGTATTCCTGAAAAACACTGAAAACATGCCTTTATATCCACTTACTGGGTCAAACTGAAACCTTTTATTTTAGACACTTTTGTCTTGTTAGAACTTGTTTCTACATATTTAAACATAAATACGGCTGTTTTAAAGCTTTGTATCCAGGTCGTAAATAAGTTAAAAACAATCACATCGTCTGCATATTGTCAAAGTTTCTCTTGTTTCTATGTATTTAAACATAAATTGGGCAGTTTTACTTAGGATATAACTGGAGATTTAGTGTTTTGTCTGATGCTATGATTACAAATCAATTAACATAATTAAATCTAGTTTTAAATGTCTGTGTCTGAAACTGCAGCTTCATCTGGATAAAACCAAAACTGATTCTGAGTTTCAACCCAACGCTGGTCTTTGGACCGTTTGCTGCTTTCTGATGATTTTTACATAGAAACTGATTGGGATCAATTTCACTTACTAGGTTCAATGGTTAGTCTGGTCCCACTTCCAAAGATCAGCTTATTTCCCCCACCAAGCTGATTCACACAACATGAAGCTTCATGACACAAACTGAACCAGAGTCCATTCAGAAAAACATCATTTTTACACTGAAAACTGTTTCCATATCATTAAACTACTCTGTCCACATAAATATTTAATTATTCAATCAAAACTTAATGGTAATTACATTTATTTGATCATTTCTACAGAAATTAACTGTGGGTTAACTGATCATTTTTAATAATTCATTAATGCTGATGATGGGTTTGATAACAACAGATGTAATATTTAATAATATTTGTTTTTATTTTATGTGATATACCAGAGACACAAGTTTTCTACCTGGTTCTGTTTAGTGAACCTGAACCAGTCCAACAACTTTTAATGTTGGTAATATTTTTTGTTGTAAAATATAGTATAAATGTTACAGATAGAAATAAAATAAGTATCAGCTCTTACTGAGTTCAACAGTTAATCATTTTTAATAAATGATGTGATATTTGATAATGTTTTTGGTTTTATGAGATAGAAACTGATAAATATCACTTACTGGGTTCAATGGTTAGTCTGGTCCCACTTCCAAAGAAGATCTTGTTTTGATTTGCTCCAGTTGTCACACAACATGAAGCTCCATCACATAAACTGAGTAGGATAAACTGCACCAGACTCCACTTAAAAAAACATTGATTCTACGTTCACTTTGAGTTAAATGACTCACTTAAAAGATACTCAGTTTAACATTTATTAAACAACATTTATCCATGTAAAGTATTCCTGTTGTCGAAGTTTAGTGCGATCATTTCTTCTTCTTTTTTTTTTTGCTTCTCAGCAGCATTTCATGCATTAAATAACTTTAAATATGTGTCACTGCTTTATCAGTAAGTGTGTGTTGGATACTCACTGCTTTCTACAGTCAGTTTCATCCCATTTCCAAAAAAGATTTTCCTGTTTCCAGACGTAGTCACACAGTCAATGTGACATGAACAATAACTAGTTACTCGTGCAGTTTAGCGAGCATAGGTGAGGTTTTTTTTAAACTGACAAATAAAATGTATTTTTAAGATTTTAGTGTTTGATTTAATTTTTGTTTGAAGAATTAGTTTTTTAAAACAAAATTATCAGATTTTTTGTCAACAAACAACATTTAATCTGTGGCAGATTCCCTTGGAGTTTAAAATGTAAAAATAATGAATCGTATCTTGTGAGTGATGTAAAAATATTTAGTTTCTACATCGTAAATTACAGATAAATTAAAAAAGTTCAGATGATACTCACGGGATTCTACAGTCAACAATATTCCTTCACCGAAAAGTATTTTCAGGTTTCCGGTTCCAGTCACACATCATCTCATCCTCTAACAAGAACTACAAAACTCACACAGCTCTATGTTTGCTACGTTACAATTTGTTATTTGCTATTTTTGAGGGTTTACATTGTTTCTAATACAGAATAAACATTCTCATTTGAGTTTTGTAAGTAGATTTTAAAAGGGACAATTTAGAGGATGTCTTACAAATGTTTTTCCTCATTTAACTTTAATTTTATAAACTTTGGGATCTCTAAAATTATAAATGAAGTTTTAATTAGTTGGAAGTATTAAACTACATTTATTCATGTAAAGTATTTCTGTAAAACACTGGAAACATGCCTTTATATCCACTTACCGGGTTAAACTGAAACCTTTTATTTTAGACAGTTTTGTCTTGTTAAAACTTGTTTCTACATATTTAAACATAAATACAGCTGTTTTAAAGTTTTGTATCCAGGTCGTAAAGAAGTTAAAAACAATCACATCGTCTGCATATTGTTGAAGTTTTTCTTGCTTTTACATATTCGAAAAATAAACGTGGATGGATAGTTTGGATATAACTGGAGATTTAGTGCTTTGTTTGATGCTGTCATGAAAAATAAATTAAAGTCATTAAATCTAGTTTTAAATGTCTGAGTCTGAAACTGCAGCTTCATCTGGATAAAACCAAAACTGATTCTGAGTTACAACCTGACGCTGGTCTTTGGACCGTTTGGTGCTTTCTGATGATTTCACATAGAAACTGATTGTGATCAATTTCACTTACTGGGTTCAATGGTTAGTCTGGTCCCACTTCCAAAGAAAAGCTTGTATGTATTTCCTCCAGTTGTCACACATCATGAAGCTCCATCACAATAATTCAGCTAAGACAAACTGAACCAGAGTTCATTTCTAAAAAATTGATTTTTACCACCCAATCCTCTGTTCAGTTATAAAAGTTCTTATTTTCAGTTCTATTAAACACATTTATTCGTATAATAACTATTTCTCCTGACTGGAATTTTCTGAACAGTGTTGTTTCAAATAAAAAAAATGTAAATCTTTGTTTCTTCAGAAAATTATTCACTTTTAAATTTATTGAAATATTCTGTTTTTCACGTTAAATACTGAGCCTGAGTCAGTCCAACGTTTTCACACTTTTGGGATTTTAACGTCCATCAGTAATAATTTTGATTAGAAAATAATTATAATTTATATCAGAACTTACTGGATTCAACAATTAGTCTGGTCCCGCTTCCAAAGAAGATCTTAAATCCACTGCCAGTAGTCACACAACATGAAGCTCCACAACGCAAACTGAGCAGCGATGAACTGAACCAGACTCCATTTGAAATGTAATTATTTCACTTAACAACTGAACCTTCCTGATATTCACAGTGAAGCAGAAACGGATCTTTAATTAACCAAACTTCATTAAGAAAAACTGTTTTTATAAATTTCTCTCAGAAACAAATAAACCTGATTTTGGTGATATTTTGTTTTTTATCATGAATATCTGCACAGTTTTGACTCTCTGTGGACGGAGCTCCATGTTAATATTATCAATAATCAAAATCCACACTTACTGGGTTCAATGGTTAGACTGGTTCCACTTCCAAAGATCAGCTTGTTTACGTTTGCTCCAGCATTCACACAACATGAAGCTTCATGACACAAACTGAACCAGACTCCATTCAGAAAAAACATCATTTCTACACTGAAAACTGTTTCCATATCATTAAACTACTCTGTCCACATAAATATTAAAAATTATTTTATCAAAACTTAATGTTAATTACATTTACATGTTTTTTATAATTTCTTCATGAATCAACTGTGGAACCAGTCAAACAACTTTAAATTTTAATGTCAGTAATAATTCCTGTTGCAATTTATGGTATAAATGTTATAGATAGAAATAAAGTATCAGCTCTTACTGGGTTCAACAGTTAATCATGTTCCTCTTCCAAAGATCAGTTTAATTCCATCCTTCACACAACATGAAACACCGTAACACAAACACAGAGTGAACAAACTGTTTGGAGAATCTTAACTACTCGGGTTTATCTCAGATTTCTGGGCTCAGTTTTGTATTTATCATCAAAATATTTAAGTGTAAAATCTTTAAACGGTTGGATTAAACCAAACTGCAGCTTCATTCAGACGAAACATCTCAGAAAAATAAGCTTTTTGGATCACCAACAACAGAACACTGATGTTCTGTTTAACTTTAGTGTAACTGATTTTAGAATTAAAAATGATGAGTTACTCACTGGTTTCAATGATTAATTTGGTTCCACTTCCAAAGAAGAGTTTAAATCCTCCGGCAACATTCACACAACCTGAAGCCTCACAACACAAACTCACCAAACCTCCTTCACATGAAACAACCTCAAATACTGACGACTGTAGAACAGATTAAACTCAAGTTTTAACAATTATTAAACTAAATTTATTCATGTAAAGTATTCCTGAAAAACACTGAAAACATGCCTTTATATCCACTTACTGGGTCAAACTGAAACCTTTTATTTTAGACACTTTTGTCTTGTTAAAACTTGTTTCTACATATTTAAACATAAATACGGCTGTTTTAAAGCTTTGTATCCAGGTCGTAAATAAGTTAAAAACAATCACATCGTCTGCATATTGTCAAATTTTCTCTTGTTTCTATGTATTTAAACATAAATTGGGCAGTTTTACTTAGGATATAACTGGAGATTTAGTGTTTTGTCTGATGCTATGATTACAAATCAATTAACATAATTAAATCTAGTTTTAAATGTCTGTGTCTGAAACTGCAGCTTCATCTGGATAAAACCAAAACTGATTCTGAGTTTCAACCCAACGCTGGTCTTTGGACCGTTTGGTGCTTTCTGATGATTTTACATAGAAACTGATTGGGATCAATTTCACTTACTGGGTTCAATGGTTAGTCTGGTCCCACTTCCAAAGAAAAGCTTATTTCCACCACCAAGCTGATTCACACAACATGAAGCTTCATGACACAAACTGAACCAGAGTCCATTCAGAAAAACATCATTTCTACACTGAAAACTGTTTCCATATCATTAAACTACTCTGTCCACACAAAGATTTAATTATTCAATCAAAAGTTAATTTTAATTTTTATTTTTTTTATCATTTCTACATAAATTAACTGTGTATGCAGTTGATCATTTTTAATAATGCATTAATGCTGAGGATGTGTTTAATTACAACAGATGTGATATTTATTAATATATATATATATTTTATATAACAGAGACAAGTTTTCTACCTGGAAATAATTCTTGTTGTAAAATATAGTATAAATGTTATAGATAGAAATAAAATAAGTATCAGCTCTTACTGGGTTCAACAGTTAATCATTTTTAATAATGATGTGATATTTGATAATGTTTTTGGTTTTCTGAGATAGAAACTGATAAATATCACTTACTGGGTTCAATGGTTAGACTGGTCCCACTTCCAAAGAAGATCTTGTTTTGATTTGCTCCAATAGTCACACAACATGAAGCTCCATCACATAAACTGAGTAGGATAAACTGCACCAGACTCCACTTAAAAAAACACTGATTCTACGTTCACTTTGAGTTAGATGACTCACTGTTTTCCTTAAAAAATACTCAGTTTAACATTTATTAAACAACATTTATCCATGTAAAGTATTCCTGTTGTCGAAGTTTAGTGCGATCATTTCTTCTTCTTTTTTTTTTTTGCTTCTCAGCAGCATTTCATGCATTAAATAACTTTAAATATGTGTCACTGCTTTATCAGTAAGTGTGTGTTGGATACTCACTGCTTTCTACAGTCAGTTTCATCCCATTTCCAAAAAAGATTTTCCTGTTTCCAGACGTAGTCACACAGTCAATGTGACATGAACAATAACTAGTTACTCGTGCAGTTTAGCGAGCATAGGTGAGGTTTTAAACTACATTTAACCTGTGGTAGATTCCATTGGAGTTTAAAATGTAAAAATAATGAATCACATCTTGTGAGTAAGGTAAAAATATTTTTTTCTACATCGTAAACTACTGATAAATTAAAAAAGTTCAGATGATACTCACGGGATTCTACAGTCAACAATATTCCTTCACCGAAAAGTATTTTCAGGTTTCCAGTTCCAGTCACACATCATCTCAGCCTCTAACAAGAACTACAAAACTCACACAGCTCTATGTTTACTACGTTACAATTTGTCATTTGCTATTTTTGAGGTTTTACATTGTTTCTAATACAGAATAAACATTCTCATTTGATTTTTGTAAATAGATTTTAAAAGGGACAATTTAGAGGATGTCTTACAAATGTTTTTCCTCATTTAACTTTAATTTTATAAACTTTGGGATCTCTAAAATTGTAAATGAAGTTTTAATTAGTTGGAAGTATTAGAAGTAAAAGGATTCAACAGTCTGACTATAAAGTGATAGATCAACAAGGGCCTCAAAATGCTCTGAATCTTTTTAAAACAGAGAAAAAACCTGCAGTTTACTTTATTCCTGAAGATTTGGTATCAATATGAAGCTTTTGATCACAGTGTTATAATTCTGACCGATCTCCTGATTCTGACATAATTACATCCTGAATTCCCACCTACAAACGCATGTTTAAATATATTAAAGCTGGAAATACTCACTGCTCTCTAGGATTAATCTGGTTCCTGCTCCGAACATCACTTTGTTTCCAGTGTAAGTCACACAGGGAATCAGGTCCAAACAATTACTACAACTCAAAGTGAAGACTTCCTCAAAGAGCATTAAGACTACGGGATGAATTACACTAAAATAATCTCACAATAAGAAAGTAATTTCAATCTAATCACCTATTGTCTTCATCATCTGAACTTGCTTGAGTTGACTGTCTGTTTTATTCCATGACCAAATGTGATCTTTGAATATGACACACAGTGTTTGTTTCCACCACAAAAACGAATAAACAACAATAATTTATCTGATGTATTATTTCAGTTCCTTTGTTAATGTTCTGGAGGCAAACAGCAGCGTTTCTGAGCGACTGACGTGAGTGTCACAGGTTGTGATTCAACTCTCAACTAATCTGAACAGATCAGCAGAACTGCATATTCAAAACATTTCCAACTGACTGGACTTACCGGGTTCAACGTTCAGTCTGATGCCCGATCCAAAGATCAGCTTGTCGGTTACAGAATTCACACAATGAAAAACACCTCAACATAAACTGTGTGCGACAGCTTCCTGTTGACAGGGAGTCCCAGAACAGGATTATCTGAACACGGATATGATTTATTTCCCTTTTAATTTAAGACTGCAGATCCAAAAGATAACTTTAAAAAGAAAGCAGTCACTACACGAGATGTTTTGGACATTTGATAGAAACTGAAGTATATCTGGAGAAGAAACGTTTAAAATTGTCCCCAGAAATGCAAACATAATCTACCATTTTTATGTGATATCTTTTACAGCTATAAAGAGCAACGTTATCATGAAGTGAAAATATGGATGTATTCTTCATTATAACTGTTAGTTTGCAGGTTTCTGCTGGTGATTCATGAACATATAACAGCTGCAGGGTTGTTGAGTTAAATCTGCAGAATATCTAAAATCTGCGGCAACTGAGGAAAACATTTTGATTACATAAATATGAGATGTTTCTGGCACTTTTGGACATTTTGAGGAGATACAGTTTGTTGTTTTCACTCGTAAACACATCCACCTCCTAAATGGTTTAATTCACTTACATATAAACATAAGAAAAGTGAACAAAAGCCTCTGATAATTAAAAAATGTACCAAGTCTTTCTGAGTTAATCATTTCAGACTCACGTGTTTCAACAGAAACTTTGACTCCAGATCCAAACGTCACTTTTCCCGCATTTGTCCCACAGCACAAAACCAGGGCACAAAAACCCTCTCAGACCAAATCCAATGATTGAACTGGCGTTTCTTTTCTAAGCTGACATAAGATTTAATTTAGCTTACTTTGCTACATTACAGTTTTCTGCTTTTAGACAACAACACGACTTTACTGTTTTTTCTAATTAAAAGGAAAACTGGCGCCATGTTTTTGTACATTAAGTAAAACTTTAACATAAATGATCACTTTCATCTAATATTTTTAGGCTTCGTCGTTGAACGTTATGCATAGAAATATGTTCAGATTTAATAAACAGTAATTCATCTGTGAGCTGTTAAAGGATAAAAGTTTTTTAAAAAAAAAAGAAGCTTTAAATAACTTCAGATTTTCACAAAAGATTGAAAAGAATTCAACTTACTGGCATAAACATGTAGTTTAGTTCCTCGTCCAAAGATGAGCTTGTTAACATTCACACACTGAGACGAGTCAGTACACAAACTGATCAGAGTTACAGAGGTCCGCTAAAGTTTTGGGAACCAAATATTAAAGAATCTATTAATTCATTAATATTAATATGATTTAGTGACAGGTTGGAAATGTTGGGAATGAGTTCAGTTTGGTTCAGGGTAGTTTTGTGTTTTAAACTGTTTTAACTGAGTGAACATATTTAGTGACTGCGAGATTGGCTTCAGGCTTTAAATTCACTAAATGTCAAATGTACGTTAGACAAAATATGCGGGTAAAGCTGGTTTCAGCCTGTTTGTTATTGAAGTTTCTCAGTCTTACTTGTCTAAACATTCGGTCTCACTTTGCTTGTTAGAATTATTCAAATAACACAGTGAAACTGGAGAGCTGCAGGTTAAACAATGATAAAAGCTGATCAACATAGGAAAACTGGATTTTAAGTGGTTTACTTTTTGTAAAATGACTTTTTATCTTGGTTCTATATATGTTAAAATTTCTGCAACTAAGAGTATTTTTTATTTGAAACAGTAAATTATAATAACAGAATTTATGATAAATATCTGTACTTACTACTTTCAATTGTCAGTTTGGTTCCATTTCCAAAGAAGATCTTATTTTGGTTTCCAGTAGACACACACCGTGAAACACGGTGACATAAACACAGAGGGACCAAACTCTTTGGAGAAACACAACTACTCAGATTTATTTCTGGTTTGTATTTATCATAAAGATAACTCAAAAGACAAGGACAGTTTAAATGGTTAAACCAAACTGCAAATTGATTCAGACAAAACATTTTAGGAAAATAAACTTTTTGGATCACCAGTGACTGTTTTAGCTGCTGCATGCACCGTTTTGACATTGATCCACGTATATATTATTAATAATAAAAATCATGACTCACTGGATTCAACGATTAGTCTGGTCCCGCTTCCAAAGAAGATCTTATATCCACTGCCAGCATTCACACAACATGAAGCTCCACAACACAAACTGAGCAGTGATGAACTGAACCAGACTCCATTTAAAAAATGGCTGAATTTATCAGTAATTATTTCACCTCATCACAAATAAACCTTCCTGATATTCACAGTGAAGCAGAAACAGATCTTTAATGAACCAAACTTCATTAAGAAAAACTGTTTTTATAAATTTCTCTCAGAAACAAATAAATGAGATTTTGGTGATATTTTGGTTATTATCATAAATATCTGCACAGTTTTGACTCTCTGTGGACGCAGCTCCATGTAAACATAATCAATGATCAAAATTGATTTAGTGTCGAAGCTCCTACTTTAAATACTGCTTATCCTGATGAGTATTTATAATTATGATGATTTCCTGAATGATCGCAGATTAAACTAAATATCTGTGAACATAAACAGAAATCGGAACATTACAGATGTCGTACAGATTCAGTACTTACTGGTTTCAATGGTTAGACTGGTTCCACTTCCAAAGAAAATCTTGTATTGATTTGCTCCAGTAGTCACACAACATGAAGCTCCACAACACAAACTGAGCAGTGATGAACTGAACCAGACTCCATTTAAACAATGACTGAATTTACCAGTAATTATTTCACCTCATAACAACTGAACCAAACTTCAATAATAAAAACATTGTTCTCAGAAACAAATTAACCTGATGCTGAGCGTCTTTTTGGTGATATTTTTTTTTTAATCATGAATATCTTCACAGTTTTGACTTTCCGTGGACGGCGCTCCATGTAAACATAATCAATAATCAAAATCGACACTTACTGGTTTCAATGGTTAGACTGGTTCCACTTCCAAAGACCAGCTTGTTTCCACCAAACTGATTCACACAACATGAAGCTTCATGACACAAACTGAACCAGACTCCATTCAGAAAAACATCATTTCTACACTGAAAACTGTTTCCATATCACTGAACTACTCTGTCCACATAAATATTAAATTCTTTAATCAAAACTAAATGTTAATTACATTTACTTTTACATGTTTTTTATAACTTCTTCATGAATCAACTGTGGAACCAGCCCAACAACTTTAAATTTTAATTTCATTAAAATAGAAATAAAGTATCAGCTCTTACTGGGTTCAACAGTTAATCGTGTTCCTCTTCCAAAGATCAGCTTAATTCCACTTCCATCCTTCACACAACATGAAACACCGTAACACAAACACAGAGCGAACAAACTGTTTGGAGAATCTTAACTACTCGGGTTTATCTCAGATTTCTGGGCTCAGTTTTGTATTTATCATCAAAATATTTAAGTGTAAAATCTTTAAACGGTTGGATTAAACCAAACTGCAGCTTCATTCAGACGAAACAGCTCAGAAAAATAAGCTTTTTGGATCACCAACAACACAACACTGATGTTCTGTTTAACTTTAGTTTAACTGATTTTAGAATTAAATTTGATGAGTTACTCACTGGTTTCAATGATTAATTTGGTTCCACTTCCAAAGACGAACTTGTTTCCATTCACACAACCTGAAGCCTCACAACACAAACTCACCAAACCTCCTTCACATGAAACAACCTCAAATACTGACGACTGTAGAACAGATTAAACTCAAGCTTTAACAATTATTAAACTACATTTATCCATGTAAAGTATTCCTGAAAAACACTGGAAACATGCCTTTATATCCACTTACTCGGTCAAACTGAAACCTTTTATTTTAGACACTTTTGTCTTGTTAAAACTTGTTTCTACGTATTTAAACATAAATACAGCTGTTTTAAAGCTTTGTATCCAGGTCTTAAATAAGTTAAAAACAATCACATCATCTGCATATTGTCAAATTTTCTCTTGCTTTTACGTATTCAAACATAAACTTGGATGGATATTTTGGATATAACTGGAGATTTGGTGCTTTGTTTGATGCAACGATGAAAAAAATCTATTAAAGTCATTAAATCTAGTTTTAAATGCCTGAGTCTGAAACTGCAGCTTCATCTGGATAAAACCAAAACTGATTCTGAGTTTCAACCCAACGCTGGTCTTTGGACCGTTTGCTGCTTTCTGATGGTTTTTACATAGAAACTGATTGGGATCAATTTCACTTACTGGGTTCAATGGTTAGTCTGGTCCCACTTCCAAAGAAAAGCTTGTATGCATTTGCCCCAGTAGTCACACAACATGAAGCTCCACAACACAAACTGAGCAGCGATGAACTGAACCAGACTCCATTTAAAATGTAATTATTTCACTTAACAACTGAACCTTCCTGATATTCACAGTGAAGCAGAAACGGATCTTTAATGAACCAAACTTCATTAAGAAAAACATTGTTTTTACAAACTTCTCCCAGAAACAAATTAACCTGATTTTGGTGATATTTTTGTTTTTTATCATGAATATCTGCACAGTTTTGACTCTCTGTGGACGGAGCTCCATGTTAATATTATCAATCATCAAAATCCACACTTACTGGGTTCAATGGTTAGACTGGTTCCACTTCCAAAGAATAACTTGTTTATGTTTGCCCCAGTAGTCACACAACATGAAGCTTCATGACACAAACTGAACCAGACTCCATTCAGAAAAACATCATTTCTACACTGAAAACTGTTTCCATATCATTAAACTTCTATGTCCACATAAATATTAAATTATTTAATCAAAACTAAATGTTAAATACATTTATTTTATCATTTCTACATAAATTAACGGTGAAGACAATATTTTTGGTTTTATGTGATAAAAACTGATTGAGATTAATATCACTTACTGGGTTCAATGGTTAGACTGGTCCCACTTCCAAAGAAAAGCTTGTATTGATTTGCTCCACCAGTCACACAACATGAAGCTCCATTATAGAAACTCAGCTGAGACAAACTGAACCAGAGTCCAGTTAAAATAACTTTGATTTTACATTGTTTTCATTCCAAATTTTTCACTTTATGTTCAGTTACCAGCTAAACTTTTAACACTTAATTTAAGTTGTTCCAACAGGTGATGAATGAAATGTGAATGTTTGTGTTTCCTGAGCAGCTAAAATTTGAAACTAAAGTCTTTGTTTAAATGCTTTCGGCTTTAATGTTAACGAATCGCAGTTAAATTAATTATTTTAACAATGTTTCAACAGTTAACAGCAGAAGAAGAAAAGTTTTGTTTAGAGGTTTTTTAGTCTCAGGTTTTCAGTGACTTGCTGAATTATTTCATGAAGTTTGAAAAGTTTGCTGAATCAGCAGCTGTTCAACTATAACTTTAATTATCAGACCAGAACATAAAGGACCCGCTGCTGATGAGCCAGTCAAACATTTCTGATGTAAACCAGCACTTACTGGGTTCAATGGTCAGACTGGTTCCTCTTCCAAAGATCAGCTTATCTGCAGCTTTCACACAACACAAAGCCTCATAACAGAAACTCAGCGGAGACAAACTGAACCATTTAGAAAATATCTGTGATGTCTGAACTGAGAATTTTATGTTTGAAGATTTCTGCTAAAATATGAATCAAATACATAAATACGTAAATATCAACATTTAATTAATGTAACAATGAAAGAGAATCTTTGTTTCACCTTTTTCTGTTTTATCATCTTTTTCTTATTTTGTGATTTTTTTTTATATAAACCTTTCTTTGTGACATTTATTCTCTGTTTTGTGCTGATTTAAGGATCTGAGTCAACCCGTTAATCACCATTTCAGGATTGTACGGTCTGTAAAACACTGCATTGACTTCATTTTAAATATTCTCCATAAAAATATGAAAGATCAACATTTGCACTCACTGGGTTCAACAGTTAATCTGGTTCCGCTTCCAAAGATCATCTTCGTTCCAACATTCACACAACATGAAGCTCCATCACAATAATTCTGCAGTGATGAAACTGAACCAGACCTCACTTAAAAAATGGATTTTTACCCCTTCAGTTCTATTAAACATATTTATTCATATAATAATTATTTCTCCTGATTGAAATTTTCTGAACAGTGTTGATTCATTTAAAAAAGTTCAATCAATTCTTCACTTTTAAATTTATGGAAATATTCCGTTTTTTTTCATTAAATACTGTACCCTGATTCAGTCCAACGTTTTCACACTTTTTGGGATTTTAACGTTCATCAGTAATAATTCTGGTTACAAAATACTTATAACTTATATCAGAACTTACTGGATTCAACAGTTAGTCTGGTCCCGCTTCCAAAGAAGATCTTATATCCACCGCCAGCATTCACACAACATGAAGCTCCACAACACAAACTGAGCAGTGATGAACTGAACCAGACTCCATTTAAAAAATGACTGAATTTAACAGTAATTATTTCACCTCATCACAACTGAACCTTCCTGACATTTACTGTGAAGCAGAAACAGATCTTTAATGAGCCAAACTTCAATAAGAAAAACATCAGTGCACCATTTAGACTCATCAGCAGACCTCAGAGGATCGATTATTTAATCTATTATGAATAAAGTAGAAATAGAAACATTTTAGAGGTTTTAATGAATCTGATCTGATTTATCTCGTTAAATATTTACATTTCCAACTCAAAGTTTTTAATGTCTTTCAGTAAAATATTGGAATGATTTATTTGTAAAAACAGCACTTACTGGCTTCAATGGTTAGTCTGGTTCCTTTGCCAAAGATGATCTTATAAACTCCTCCAGTATTCACACAGCATGAAGCTTCATAGCACAAACTGAACCAGACTCCATGCTTTTTATGGGTCAAACATCAATTCACTGGAATAAATTTAAATATTTATAACAATTCAAACACAAATGTTGAAATTTCCTTTTTATTTATTATTTATTTACCATTTTATCTAAGTCGGTTCTGCTTTCTCATAAGAAAACTCCTAATTTCAAATTTAGCTAAAGATTTTTTTTTTTTCTGACACGTTTTCCATCAGTTATTTTTAGCTGAATTTTCAATTTTTATATGAAAGACTACTTTAAATGAACCCCCAAAACCAAAAAAACAGAACTTATTTCATAATTATTTTTTTTAGAGAATCTGATAATGAAAATTAAAATTGTAAGAAAAATCAAAGGTTCTCAGGTGATTTAGAGTCGAAGCTCCTACTTTAAATACTGCTTATCCAGATGAACATTTATATTTATGATGATTTCCTGAATGATCGCAGATTAAACTAAATATCTGTGAACATAAACATAAATCGGAACATTACAGATGTCGTACAGATTCAGTACTTACTGGTTTCAATGGTTAGACTGGTTCCACTTCCAAAGATCAGTTTACCTGCACCACCAGTATTCACACAACATGAAGCTCCATAACACAAACTGAGCCGATGGGCGACTGGACCAGACTCCATTCAGAAAAACATACATTTTAGACTTTGGCCTAAAACCAAATTCTAATAACATAAATCTGCTTTTTTACAAGACTTTTATTAAACTATTCACTCGGTTCACTTTTAAACGTCATATTAAAACATTGTTACTGTTTTTATGAGTGAATCTGGTTCACTACTTACTGGTTTCGATGGTTAATCTGGTTCCAGAACCAAAGTAGATCTTATTCTGATTAAGTCCAGTCACACAACATGAAGCTCCACAACACAAACTGAGCAGTGATGAACTGAACCAGACTCCATTTAAAAAATGACTGAATTTACCAGTAATTATTTCACCTCATAACAACTGAAACTTCATTAAGAAAAACATTGTTTTCAGAAACAAATTAACCTGATGCTGAGCGTCTTATTGGTGATATTTTTTTTTTTAATCATGAATATCTGCACAGTTTTGACTTTCTGTGGATGGAGCTCCATGTAAATATTATTAATAATCAAACTCCACACTTACTGGTTTCAATGGTTAGACTGGTTCCACTTCCAAAGATCAGTTTAACTGCACCTCCACCAGCATTCACACAACATGAAGCTCCATAACACAAACTGAGCCGATGGTCGAATGTGCCAGACTCCATTCAGAAAAACATACATTTAGCCTGAAATTTTCTGAAATAAACTCTTATGAAATGAACTCACTGAACAAAGTATTTTCATCTTCTACAGAATGTTTCAGCTTCTTTATGGTCAAACTTCTACTTTCAGTGAATTTAAATGAGAACATTTAAGCATTTTACAGTTAAATTCTCATAAAAACTTTAACATCACATTGTATAAAATGTTGAAATGTTCGTGTAAGGAAGTTTAGTTCAGAACAGTCCAAATATCTACATGAATTTTAAACTGCATAAGTTTTTCTTTGTTAACTTCTACTTTCAAAGATGTTCAGTGTTTTTACAGATTCAGTACTTACTGGTTTCAATGGTTAGACTGGTTCCACTTCCAAAGACCAGTTTACCTCCACCAGTAGTCACACAACATGAAGCTCCACAACACAAACTGAGCAGTGATGAACTGAAGCAGACTCCATTTAAAAAATGGAAAATGAAAAAACTGAATTTACCAGTAATTATTTCACCTCATAACAACTGAACCAAACTTCATTAAGAAAAACATTGTTTTCAGAAACAAATTAACCTGATGCTGAGCGTCTTTTTGGTGATATTTTTTTTTTATCGTGAATATCTGCACAGTTTTGACTTTCTGTGGATGGAGCTCCATGTAAATATTATTAATAATCAAACTCCACACTTACTGGTTTCAATGGTTAGACTGGTTCCACTTCCAAAGACCAATTTAGTTCCAGCGGCATTCACACAACATGAAGCTCCATAACACAAAATGAGCAGATAGTCAACTGGACCAGACTCCATTCAGAAAAATACCAATTTTACTTTTGAGATTTAAGGGAGTTATATAAGGAAGCACTTTTTCCTTGTAACTAATATAAAATTAATGTCATTTAGGGGAATTTAATTATTCAAATTTTGATTTGAAACACAGAAAAATGTTTGTTTTTACTGTTAATGAACATGTTTCTTAATCTTTTATATGTTTTCTTTGATGTTTATCTGAAGTAAACTTCTGACATTTTAACATGTTGGACATCTGCAGCCTGAAAAATAAGTTCAATAATTCTAATACTTCAGCTATAAATGGATCAAAAATCAAAGGTTCTCAGGTGATTTAGTGTCTAAGCTCCTACTGTAAATACTGCTTATCCTGATGAACATTTATATTTATGATGATTTCCTGAATGATCGCAGATTAAACTAAATATCTGTGAACATAAACAGAAATCGGAACATTACAGTTGTCGTACAGATTCAGTACTTACTGGTTTCAATGGTTAGACTGGTTCCACTTCCAAAGATCAGTTTAACTGCAACACCAGTATTCACACAACATGAAGCTCCATAACACAAACTGAGCCGATGGTCGACTGGACCAGACTCCATTCAGAAAAACATACATTTAGCCTGAAATTTTCTGAAATGAACTCACTGAACAAAGTATTTTCATCTTCTACAGAATGTTTCAGCTTCTTTATGGTCAAACTTCTACTTTCAGTGAATTTAAATGAGAACATTTAAACATTTTACAGTTAAATTCTCATAAAAACTTTAACATCACATTGTTTAAAATGTTGAAATGTTCGTGTAAGGAAGTTTAGTTCATTTTTGATTATACAGTCCAAATATCTACATGAATTTTAAACTGCATATGTTTTTTTGTTAACTTCTACTTTCAAAGATGTTCAGTGTTTTTACAGATTCAGTACTTACTGGTTTCAATGGTTAGACTGGTTCCACTTCCAAAAATCAGTTTACCTCCACCAGTATTCACACAACATGAAGCTCCATAACACAAACTGAGCCGATGGTCGACTGGACCAGACTCCATTCAGAAAAACAACAATTTTAGACTTTTGCCTAAAACCAAATCCTAATAACATAAATCTGCTGTTTTACAGGACATTACATACTTTTAATACCATTTCTTATCTGTCAGTTTAATTTTGAAATCCTTAATTTGAACAAAGTTTAAAGTTTAAGATTAGATTTTCTTTGAACACATGAACTTTTTGTCAGGTCATAAAAATGATTATTTTATTATAGTTTTAAGTTTTAAAACGGGTACAAACACTTAATGAACATCAGCTGTAAGAATCAGAGACAAACTTTGTCTCATAAAACTAAGCACGTTGAGTTTTCATACGTTTACAGGCTGCTTATCAATACTCACTGGGTTCAATAATCAACCTGCTTCCCCCTCCAAACACGACCTTCCTTCCAGCGCCGTCATTCACACAACACGAAGCGCCATGACACAAACTCACTGACCAGCTGAACCAGACTCCATTCAGAAAAACACCTTTTTAAAACACTGTTCAGAAATAACGAGATCGTTCTCTGATAACCTCTCTGTGATGATTTTAATCTGAACTTTTATTAAACCGAAGAATGAAATGTTCACTCAGTTCACTTTTAAACTTCATATTAAAACATGTGGTTCACTACTTACTGGTTTCGATGGTTAATCTGGTTCCAGAACCAAAGATGATCTCATTCTGACTAAATCCAGTCACACAACACCAGGCTCCACAACACAAACTGGAGCTTTTCCAGGCTGATTCTTTCTGATTCAGGATGATTTATCGTTCAAACTTCCTTTAAAATGAGTTTCAGCTTCAGACCAGAAAACTGCCTTCATTTCAACACAAAAATCAGCTGCTTTTTCATTTGAAATAAATCATTTTTATGGAATTAGTCCTGAAATAAAACTAAATCTTTAATCCCTGACGTGTAAAAATCAGCAGTTTTACAGCAGATTCACATGTTTTCGCCTGATTTTTCTGTAAAGTTTCTTTTTAAATCTGTTTCACGTGTTTCTGATGCGTGTCAGAACTTACTGGATTCAACGATTAGTCTGGTCCCGCTTCCAAAGAAGATCTTATATCCACCTGCACCAGTCACACAACATGAAGCTCCACAACACAAACTGAGCAGTGATGAACTGAACCAGACTCCATTTAAAAAATGACTGAATTTACCAGTAATTATTTCACCTCATCATAACTGAACCTTCCTGATATTCACTGTGAAGCAGAAACAGATCTTTAATGCACCAAACTTCATTAAGAAAAACTGTTTTTGTAAATTTCTCTCACAACAAATTAACCTGATTTTGGTGATATTTTGTTTTTTTCATCATAAATATCTGCACAGTTTTGACTCTCTGTGGACGGAGCTCCATGTAAAAATTATTAATAATCAAACTCCACACTTACTGGGTTCAATGGTTAGACTGGTTCCACTTCCAAAGATCAGCTTGTTTGCAGCATTCACACAACACAAAGCTTCATGACACAAACTGAACCAGACTCCATTCAGAAAAACATCAATTTTAGACTTTTGCTTAAATATTTAATCTTATTTACGTGAATATGCTGTTTTAAATAGAATTATTATATTATATGTTCAATTATATTTTTACATCATATTGTGAAATCTTGAATTGGACCAAACTTTAATGAAGATTTTAATTTCTTAAAATGTGACTTTTCATGAATTCTAATTTAACCTAAATAAATTATATGAACCCTGAACATGTGAAATCAACGGTTGTACAGCAGATTTTTTTTTTTTCTTCTTCTTCTCTGATTTTTCTGTAAAGTTTGTTTTAAATCTGTTCCACGTGTTTCTGCTGTGTGTCAGAACTTACTGGTTTCAACGATTAGTCTGGTCCCGCTTCCAAAGTAGAGCTTATATTGACTTGTCGTAGTCACACAGCATGAAGCTCCGTTACATAAACCATCAGTGATGCTTCATCTACGTGTTGAAAGTTCACTTCTCCTCTGATTCATGTTTAATCTGAGGAATTCATGGCTTTGCTTTAGTTTGTTCTCAGAGACGATAATATCTATAATTATGATCAGAACTGACTGGGTTCAGTAATTATCCTGGTTCCAAGATCACAGCAGTCACACAAACTCACCACGATTAACTATTTCTCGCATTTACAATTGAAATTTCCATTTAAAGAACTTCCTGAGAAACCATTTGTTAGAACTTACTGGACTCAACGATTAGTCTGGTCCCGCTTCCAAACCAGATCTTCCTCCCGTCATTCACACAACACGAAGCTCCTCAACAGAAACTCAGCAGATAATGAACAACGAAGGATTCCCTGCGCACTCCAATGGGATGAAAATTATTAGTTTCTTCCTGTGAAGTCTTAGTTTTTGTATCCGTTTGATCTCAGTTTGGCTCCAAAACTAATTTGTAATGTTTACAAATCAGACCAAACCATTTCAACTCATTGAAAGGGTCGTCTTGTTTGGGTTATCACTGTTTTAATGAGTAACATCTACATCACTTACTGGACTCAACGATTAGCCTGGTCCCGCTTCCAAAGATGATCTTATTTCCAACAGTCACACAACACGAAGCTCCTCAACAAAAACTCAACAGAGACTAACTGAACATTAGAAATATTGTTTCTCATGAGACTTTTATACATATTTTTTACTTTAAATACATTCTATTGATAATCTATTAATATTTACAATTTGTCTAATTTTGTCACGTTTTTTAAAACTTTTTTAAAAAAATATTTTTTTACTCATTTTAATAAACTTTTAACACCTGCTTAGGTTTTCAAGTAAAGTTTCTTTATAAAAGTAATTAATGATCAATAATCAGCACTTACTGGGTTCAACGATTAGTCTGGTCCCAGCTCCAAAGATGATCTTATATCCAACATCATTCACACAACATGAAGCTCAACAACAAAAACTTTACAGAAACCCAAATTATTCTGTTACAGTAACTTAATTAAACTGGAAAATATCAAACTTCCTTTTTTTTCTGGAAAGTTTCTTCATATGAATTTAGTTTTGAATTGATAAAAAAATCAAATAGCAATGCTGAATTTGTTACATATGATGGATAAATCCAGATTTTTGCAGTTTATTTCTGTCTTCAGTTTCTGTTTTGGGTCATTTTCTTGTTGTATATTATGTATTATATTATTTTACATGTGTGTAGATGTGTAAATAATATCTAGTTTTTTAGTGATATGCTGAACATAAATCCACCAACATCTGCGTAAACCTAAAGTCTTTTAAGTATTTATGTACTTTACATTAAATGTACTTTTACTTTCCTCAGAGTCCCAACAGGAGGCTGAAATTTTAGTTTTTACAACAATAACACATTTTATTTTGTCACATTAACATGTAAATAACCCTAAGACACGAGTCTGATGTACGATAAATCAGTTTGTGTTAAACTGCTGCTGAGTTTAAATGTTAAGATTCTCCATAATTATAATAATTTAACTGTGATCAATGATCAGAACTTACTGGGTTCAACGATTAGTCTGGTCCCAGCTCCAAAGATGATCTTATATCCAGTATTCACACAACATGAAGCTCCACAACAAAATCCCAGCAGAGACAAACTGAACCAAACTCCATGCAGAAAATCCAGACTTTTACCTCAAACTGATTTCACACGGAACATTCATAAATATTAGAATATCTGCGAAAACCTAAAAGTGTTTTACGCATTTCATTGATCAATGATCTGAACTTACTGGGTTCAACGATTAGTCTGGTCCCAGCTCCAAAGAGGATCTTTTGTCCAGTATTCACACAACATGAAGCTCCACAACAAAATCCCCGCAGAGAAACCAGCTGAACAAAACTTCCTTATGAAAAGGTTTTATGGTTAAAACAAGTCCATAAAACTGATTATTGATCATTTTTCCTTATATTTTATCATCCAAACATGTCTGACGTTAAATAAACTGAGTTACATCCTGATATAATAAAGTCTTTAGAAACTGTAACGTGCACTAAAATTTAATGTACATGCACAGCTTCCAGTTTTTTAGGTTTTTCCAACAAAAACATAAAAAATAAATTACATTTTCTGTATCGATTTCAAAAGAATAAAAGTGAGTTTACAGAATTATGGAGAATTATATCAGTTTGTGTTAAACTGCCGAGTTTAAATGTTAAGATTCTCCATAATTATAATAATTTAACTGTGATCAACGATCAGAACTTACTGGGTTCAACGATTAGTCTGGTCCCAGCTCCAAAGATGATCTTATATCCTCCATCATTCACACAACATGAAGCTCCACAACACAAACTGAACTGAACCAAACTCCATTCACAAAATCCTCATTTTACTTCTGATCAATCAAAGATCATTTTGAACATTTCACAATGAAACAGTCTGTTTATCCAAACGTGATATTTACGGTACCATATAAATACTGATGGATTACTTTAACCTTTTAAAGGTTTCGTTGTTTACGTTATTATTGATAGACTTCTTAGAAATAATATCTACATCAGAACTTACTGGATTCAACGATTAGTCTGGTCCCAACTCCAAATATGATCTTTTGTCGACCTCCATCAGTCACACAGCATGAAGCTCCACAACACAAACTGAGCAGTGACGAACTGAACCAGACTCCATTTAAAAAATGGCTGAATTTATCAGTAATTATTTCACCTCATCACAAATAAACCTTCCTGATATTCACAGTGAAGCAGAAACAGATCTTTAATGAACCAAACTTCATTAAGAAAAACTGTTTTTATAAATTTCTCTCAGAAACAAATAAATAAGATTTTGGTGATATTTTGGTTATTATCATAAATATCTGCACAGTTTTGACTCTCTGTGGACGCAGCTCCATGTAAACATAATCAATGATCAAAATTGATTTAGTGTCGAAGCTCCTACTTTAAATACTGCTTATCCTGATGAGTATTTATAATTATGATGATTTCCTGAATGATCGCAGATTAAACTAAATATCTGTGAACATAAACAGAAATCGGAACATTACAGATGTCGTACAGATTCAGTACTTACTGGTTTCAATGGTTAGACTGGTTCCACTTCCAAAGAAAATCTTGTATTGATTTGCTCCAGTAGTCACACAACATGAAGCTCCACAACACAAACTGAGCAGTGATGAACTGAACCAGACTCCATTTAAACAATGACTGAATTTACCAGTAATTATTTCACCTCATAACAACTGAACCAAACTTCATTAATAAAAACATTGTTTTCAGAAACAAATTAACCTGATGCTGAGCGTCTTTTTGGTGATATTTTGTTTTTATCATAAATATCTGCACAGTTTTGACTCTCTGTGGACGGAGCTCCATGTAAACATAATCAATAATCAAAATCGACACTTACTGGTTTCAATGGTTAGACTGGTTCCACTTCCAAAGATCTGCTTGTTTCCACCAAACTGATTCACACAACATGAAGCTTCATGACACAAAATGGACCAGACTCCATTCAGAAAAACATCATTTCTACACTGAAAACTGTTTCCATATCACTGAACTACTCTGTCCACATAAATATTAAATTCTTTAATCAAAACTAAATGTTAATTACATTTACTTTTACATGTTTTTTATAACTTCTTCATGAATCAACTGTGGAACCAGCCCAACAACTTTAAATTTTAATTTCATTAAAATAGAAATAAAGTATCAGCTCTTACTGGGTTCAACAGTTAATCTTGTTCCTCTTCCAAAGATCAGCTTAATTCCATCCTTCACACAACATGAAACACCGTAACACAAACACAGAGCGAACAAACTGTTTGGAGAATCTTAACTACTCGGGTTTATCTCAGATTTCTGGGCTCAGTTTTGTATTTATCATCAAAATATTTAAGTGTAAAATCTTTAAACGGTTGGATTAAACCAAACTGCAGCTTCATTCAGACGAAACATCTCAGAAAAATAAGCTTTTTGGATCACCAACAACAGAACACTGATGTTCTGTTTAACTTTAGTTTAACTGATTTTAGAATTAAAAATGATGAGTTACTCACTGGTTTCAATGATTAATTTGGTTCCACTTCCAAAGAAGAGTTTAAATCCTCCGGCAACATTCACACAACCTGAAGCCTCACAACACAAACTCACCAAACCTCCTTCACATGAAACAACCTCAAATACTGACGACTGTAGAACAGATTAAACTCAAGTTTTAACAATTATTAAACTACATTTATCCATGTAAAGTATTCCTGAAAAACACTGGAAACATGCCTTTATATCCACTTACTGGGTTAAACTGAAACCTTTTATTTTAGACACTTTTGTCTTGTTAAAACTTGTTTCTACATATTTAAACATAAATACAGCTGTTTTAAAGCTTTGTATTCAGGTCGTAAATAAGTTAAAAACAATCACATCGTCTGCATATTGTCAAAGTTTCTCTTGCTTTTACGTATTCAAACATAAACTTGGATGGATATTTTGGATATAACTGGAGATTTGGTGCTTTGTTTGATGCAACGATGAAAAAAATCTATTAAAGTCATTAAATCTAGTTTTAAATGTCTGAGTCTGAAACTGCAGCTTCATCTGGATAAAACCAAAACTGATTCTGAGTTTCAACCCAACGCTGGTCTTTGGACCGTTTGCTGCTTTCTGATGGTTTTTACATAGAAACTGATTGGGATCAATTTCACTTACTGGGTTCAATGGTTAGTCTGGTCCCACTTCCAAAGATCAGCTTGTATGCATTTGCCCCAGTAGTTACACAACTTAAAGCTCCACAACACAAACTGAGCAGCGATGAACTGAACCAGACTCCATTTAAAATGTAATTATTTCACTTAACAACTGAACCTTCCTGATATTCACAGTGAAGCAGAAACGGATCTTTAATGAACCAAACTTCATTAAGAAAAACATTGTTTTTACAAACTTCTCCCAGAAACAAATTAACCTGATTTTGGTGATATTTTTGTTTTTTATCATGAATATCTGCACAGTTTTGACTCTCTGTGGACGGAGCTCCATGTAAATATTATCAATCATCAAAATCCACACTTACTGGGTTCAATGGTTAGTCTGGTTCCACTTCCAAAGAATAACTTGTTTACGTTTGCCCCAGTAGTCACACAACATGAAGCTTCATGACACAAACTGAACCAGACTCCATTCAGAAAAACATCATTTCTACACTGAAAACTGTTTCCATATCACTGAACTACTATGTCCACATAAATATTAAATTATTTAATCAAAACTAAATGTTAAATACATTTATTTTATCATTTCTACATAAATTAACGGTGAAGACAATATTTTTGGTTTTATGTGTTAAAAACTGATTGAGATTAATATCACTTACTGGGTTCAATGGTTAGACTGGTCCCACTTCCAAAGAAAATCTTGTATTGATTTGCTCCTCCAGTCACACAACATGAAGCTCCATTATAGAAACTCAGCTGAGACAAACTGAACCAGAGTCCAGTTAAAATAACTTTGATTTTACATTGTTTTCATTCCAAATTTTTCACTTTATGTTCAGTTACCAGCTAAACTTTTAACACTTAATTTAAGTTGTTCCAACAGGTGATGAATGAAATGTGAATGTTTGTGTTTCCTGAGCAGCTAAAATTTGAAACTAAAGTCTTTGTTTAAATGCTTTCGGCTTTAATGTTAACGAATCGCAGTTAAATTAATTATTTTAACAATGTTTCAACAGTTAACAGCAGAAGAAGAAACGTTTTGTTTAGAGGTTTTTTAATCTCAGATTTTCAGTGACTTGCTGAATTATTTCATGAAGTTTGAAAAGTTTGCTGAATCAGCAGCTGTTCAACTATAACTTTAATTATCAGAACAGAACATAAAGGACCCGCTGCTGATGAGCCAGTCAAACATTTCTGATGTAAACCAGCACTTACTGGGTTCAATGGTCAGACTGGTTCCTCTTCCAAAGATCAGCTTATCTGCAGCTTTCACACAACACAAAGCCTCATAACAGAAACTCAGCGGAGACAAACTGAACCATTTAGAAAATATCTGATGTCTGAACTGAGAATTTTATGTTTGAAGATTTCTGCTTAAATATGAATCAAATACATAAATACGTAAATATCAACATTTAATTAATGTAACAATGAAAGAAAATCTTTGTTTCACCTTTTTCTGTTTTATCATCTTTTTCTTATTTTGTGATTTTTTTTGGATATAAACCTTTCTTTGTGACATTTATTCTCTGTTTTGTGCTGATTTAAGGATCTGAGTCAACCCGTAAATCACCATTTCAGGATTGTACGGTCTGTAAAACACTGAACAGTGTTGATTCATATAAAAAAAATTCAATCAATTCTTCACTTTTAAATTTATGGAAATAT
This sequence comes from Odontesthes bonariensis, assembly GCF_027942865.1. Taxonomy (NCBI): domain Eukaryota; kingdom Metazoa; phylum Chordata; class Actinopteri; order Atheriniformes; family Atherinopsidae; genus Odontesthes; species Odontesthes bonariensis. The sequence goes on from NC_134519.1 coordinate 2,116,632, forward strand.
TCCGTTTTTTTTCATTGAATACTGTACCCTGATTCAGTTCAACGTTTTCACACTTTTTGGGATTTTAACGTCCATCAGTAATAATTCTGGTTACAAAATACTTATAACTTATATCAGAACTTACTGGATTCAACAGTTAGTCTGGTCCCGCTTCCAAAGAAGATCTTATATCCACTGCCAGCATTCACACAACATGAAGCTCCACAACACAAACTGAGCAGTGATGAACTGAACCAGACTCCATTTAAAAAATGACTGAATTTAACAGTAATTATTTCACCTCATAACAAATAAACCTTCCTGATATTCACAGTGAAGCAGAAACAGATCTTTAATGAACCAAACTTCATTAAGAAAAACTGTTTTTATAAATTTCTCTCAGAAACAAATAAATAAGATTTTGGTGATATTTTGGTTATTATCATAAATATCTGCACAGTTTTGACTCTCTGTGGATGGAGCTCCATGTAAACATAATCAATGATCAAAATTGATTTAGTGTCGAAGCTCCTACTTTAAATACTGCTTATCCTGATGAGTATTTATATTTATGATGATTTCCTGAATGATCGCAGATTAAACTAAATATCTGTGAACATAAACAGAAATCGGAACATTACAGATGTCGTACAGATTCAGTACTTACTGGTTTCAATGGTTAGACTGGTTCCACTTCCAAAGATCAGTTTACCAGCACCACCAGTATTCACACAACATGAAGTTCCATAACACAAACTGAGCCGATGGGCGACTGGACCAGACTCCACTTAGAAAAACATACATTTTAGACTTTGGCCTAAAACCAAATTCTAATAACATATATCTGCTTTTTTACAAGACTTTTATTAAACTATTCACTCGGTTCACTTTTAAACGTCATATTAAAACATTGTTACTGTTTTGATTAGTGAATCTGGTTCACTACTTACTGGTTTCGATGGTTAATCTGGTTCCAGAACCAAAGTAGATCTTATTCTGATTAAGTCCAGTCACACAACATGAAGCTCCACAACACAAACTGAGCAGTGATGAACTGAACCAGACTCCATTTAAAAAATGACTGAATTTACCAGTAATTATTTCACCTCATAACAACTGAATCAAACTTCATTAATAAAAACATTGTTTTCAGAAACAAATTAACCTGATGCTGAGCGTCTTTTTGGTGATATTTTTTTTTTATCATGAATATCTTCACAGTTTTGACTCTGTGGATGGAGCTCCATGTAATATTATTAATAATCAAACTCCACACTTACTGGTTTCAATGGTTAGACTGGTTCCACTTCCAAAGATCAGTTTAACTGCACCTCCACCAGTATTCACACAACATGAAGCTCCATAACACAAACTGAGCCGATGGTCGAATGTGCCAGACTCCATTCAGAAAAACATACATTTAGCCTGAAATTTTCTGAAATAAACTCTTATGAAATGAACTCACTGAACAAAGTATTTTCATCTTCTACAGAATGTTTCAGCTTCTTTATGGTCAAACTTCAACTTTCAGTGAATGTAAATGAGAACATTTAAGCATTTTACAGTTAAATTCTCATAAAAACTTTAACATCACATTGTTTAAAATGTTGAAATGTTCGTGTAAGGAAGTTTAGTTCATTTTTGATTATACAGTCCAAATATCTACATGAATTTTAAACTGCATAAGTTTTTCTTTGTTAACTTCTACTTTCAAAGATGTTCAGTGTTTTTACAGATTCAGTACTTACTGGTTTCAATGGTTAGACTGGTTCCACTTCCAAAGACCAGTTTACCTACACCTCCACCAGTAGTCACACAACATGAAGCTCCACAACACAAACTGAGTAGTGATGAACTGAACCAGACTCCATTTAAAAAATGGAAAATGAAAAAACTGAATTTACCAGTAATTATTTCACCTCATAACAACTGAACCAAACTTCATTAAGAAAAACATTGTTTTCAGAAACAAATTAACCTGATGCTGAGCGTCTTTTTGGTGATATTTTTGTTTTATCGTGAATATCTTCACAGTTTTGACTTTCTGTGGATGGAGCTCCATGTAAATATTATTAATAATCAAACTCCACACTTACTGGTTTCAATGGTTAGACTGGTTCCACTTCCAAAGACCAATTTAGTTCCAGCGGCATTCACACAACATGAAGCTCCATAACACAAAATGAGCAGATAGTCAACTGGACCAGACTCCATTCAGAAAAATACCAATTTTACTTTTGAGATTTAAGGGAGTTATATAAGGAAGCACTTTTTCCTTGTAACTAATATAAAATTAATGTCATTTAGGGGAATTTAATAATTCAAATTTTGATTTGAAACACAGAAAAATGTTTGTTTTTACTGTTAATGAACATGTTTCTTAATCTTTTATATGTTTTCTTTGATGTTTATCTGAAGTAAACTTCTGACATTTTAACTTGTTGGACATCTGCAGCCTGAAAAATAAGTTCAATAATTCTAATACTTCAGCTATAAATGGATCAAAAATCAAAGGTTCTCAGGTGATTTAGTGTCGAAGCTCCTACTGTAAATACTGCTTATCCTGATGAACATTTATATTTATGATGATTTCCTGAATGATCGCAGATTAAACTAAATATCTGTGAACATAAACAGAAATCGGAACATTACAGTTGTCGTACAGATTCAGTACTTACTGGTTTCAATGGTTAGACTGGTTCCACTTCCAAAGATCAGTTTAACTGCAACACCAGTATTCACACAACATGAAGCTCCATAACACAAACTGAGCCGATGGTCGACTGGACCAGACTCCATTCAGAAAAACATACATTTAGCCTGAAATTTTCTGAAATGAACTCACTGAACAAAGTATTTTCATCTTCTACAGAATGTTTCAGCTTCTTTATGGTCAAACTTCTACTTTCAGTGAATTTAAATGAGAACATTTAAACATTTTACAGTTAAATTCTCATAAAAACTTTAACATCACATTGTTTAAAATGTTGAAATGTTCGTGTAAGGAAGTTTAGTTCATTTTTGATTATACAGTCCAAATATCTACATGAATTTTAAACTGCATATGTTTTTTTGTTAACTTCTACTTTCAAAGATGTTCAGTGTTTTTACAGATTCAGTACTTACTGGTTTCAATGGTTAGACTGGTTCCACTTCCAAAAATCAGTTTACCTCCACCAGTATTCACACAACATGAAGCTCCATAACACAAACTGAGCCGATGGTCGACTGGACCAGACTCCATTCAGAAAAACAACAATTTTAGACTTTTGCCTAAAACCAAATCCTAATAACATAAATCTGCTGTTTTACAGGACATTACATACTTTTAATACCATTTCTTATCTGTCAGTTTAATTTTGAAATCCTTAATTTGAACAAAGTTTAAAGTTTAAGATTAGATTTTCTTTGAACACATGAACTTTTTGTCAGGTCATAAAAATGATTATTTTATTATAGTTTTAAGTTTTAAAACGGGTACAAACACTTAATGAACATCAGCTGTAAGAATCAGAGACAAACTTTGTCTCATAAAACTAAGCACGTTGAGTTTTCATACGTTTACAGGCTGCTTATCAATACTCACTGGGTTCAATAATCAACCTGCTTCCCCCTCCAAACACGACCTTCCTTCCAGCGCCGTCATTCACACAACACGAAGCTCCATGACACAAACTCACTGACCAGCTGAACCAGACTCCATTCAGAAAAACACCTTTTTAAAACACTGTTCAGAAATAACGAGATCGTTCTCTGATCACCTCTCTGACGATTTTAATCTGAACTTTTATTAAACTGAAGAATGAAATGTTCACTCAGTTCACTTTTAAACATCATATTAAAACATGTGGTTCACTACTTACTGGTTTCGATGGTTAATCTGGTTCCAGAACCAAAGATGATCTCATTCTGACTAAATCCAGTCACACAACACCAGGCTCCACAACACAAACTGGAGCTTTTCCAGGCTGATTCTTTCTGATTCAGGATGATTTATCGTTCAAACTTCCTTTAAAATGAGTTTCAGCTTCAGACCAGAAAACTGATTTCATTTCAACACAAAAATCAGCTGCTTTTTCATTTGAAATAAATCATTTTTGTGGAATTAGTCCTGAAATAAAACTAAATCTTTAATCCCTGATGTGTAAAAATCAGCAGTTTTACAGCAGATTCACATGTTTTCTCCTGATTTTTCTGTAAAGTTTCTTTTTAAATCTGTTTCACGTGTTTCTGATGCGTGTCAGAACTTACTGGATTCAACGATTAGTCTGGTCCCGCTTCCAAAGAAGATCTTATATCCACCTGCACCAGTCACACAACATGAAGCTCCACAACACAAACTGAGCAGTGATGAACTGAACCAGACTCCATTTAAAAAATGACTGAATTTACCAGTAATTATTTCACCTCATCATAACTGAACCTTCCTGATATTCACTGTGAAGCAGAAACAGATCTTTAATGCACCAAACTTCATTAAGAAAAACAGTTTTTATAAATTTCTCTCACAACAAATTAACCTGATTTTGGTGATATTTTGTTTTTTTCATCATAAATATCTGTACAGTTTTGACTCTCTGTGGACGGAGCTCCATGTAAAAATTATTAATAATCAAACTCCACACTTACTGGGTTCAATGGTTAGACTGGTTCCACTTCCAAAGATCAGCTTGTTTGCAGCATTCACACAACACGAAGCTTCATGACACAAACTGAACCAGACTCCATTCAGAAAAACATCAATTTTAGACTTTTGCTTAAATATTTAATCTTATTTACGTGAATATGCTGTTTTACAGAGAATTATTATATTATATGTTCAATTATATTTTTACATCATATTGTGAAATCTTGAATTGGACCAAACTTTAATGAAGATTTTAATTTCTTAAAATGTGACTTTTCATGAAACTGGTTCTAATTTAACCTAAATAAATTATTTGAACCCTGACATGTGAAATCAACGGTTGTACAGCAGATTTTTAGTTTTTTTTCTTCTTCTTCTCTGAAGTTTGTTTTAAATCTGTTCCACGTGTTTCTGCTGTGTGTCAGAACTTACTGGTTTCAACGATTAGTCTGGTCCCGCTTCCAAAGTAGAGCCTATATTGATTTGTCGTAGTCACACAGCATGAAGCTCCGTTACATAAACCATCAGTGATGCTTCATCTACGTGTGAAAAGTTCAATTCTCCTCTGATTCATGTTTAATCTGAGGAATTCATGGCTTTGCTTTAGTTTGTTCTCAGAGACGATAATATCTATAATTATGATCAGAACTGACTGGGTTCAGTAATTATCCTGGTTCCAAGATCACAGCAGTCACACAAACTCACCACGATTAACTATTTCTCGCATTTACAATTGAAATTTCCATTTAAAGAACTTCCTGAGAAACCATTTGTTAGAACTTACTGGACTCAACGATTAGTCTGGTCCCGCTTCCAAACCAGATCTTCCTCCCGTCATTCACACAACACGAAGCTCCTCAACAGAAACTCAGCATATAATGAACAACGAAGGATTCCCTGCGCACTCCAATGGGATGAAAATTATTAGTTTCTTCCTGTGAAGTCTTAGTTTTTGTACCCGTTTGATCTCAGTTTGGCTCCAAAACTAATTTGTAATGTTTACAAATCAGACCAAACCATTTCAACTCATTGAAAGGGTCGTCTTGTTTGGGTTATCACTGTTTTAATGAATAACATCTACATCACTTACTGGACTCAACGATTAGCCTGGTCCCGCTTCCAAAGATGATCTTATTTCCAACAGTCACACAACACGAAGCTCCTCAACAAAAACTCAGCAGAGACACACTGAACATTAGAAATATTGTTTCTCATGAGACTTTTATACATATTTTTTACTTTAAATACATTCTATTGATAATCTATTAATATTTACAATTTGTCTAATTTTGTCACGTTTTTTAAAACTTTTTTAAAAAAAATATTTTTTTACTCATTTTAATAAACTTTTAACACCTGCTTAGGTTTTCAAGTAAAGTTTCTTTATAAAAGTAATTAATGATCAATAATCAGCACTTACTGGGTTCAACGATTAGTCTGGTCCCAGCTCCAAAGAAGATCTTATATCCAACATCATTCACACAACATGAAGCTCAACAACAAAAACTTTACAGAAACCCAAATTATTCTGTTACAGTAACTTAATTAAACTGGAAAATATCAAACTTCCTTTTTTTTCTGGAAAGTTTCTTCATATGAATTTAGTTTTGAATTGATAAAAAAATCAAATAGCAATGCTGAATTTGTTACATATGATGGATAAATCCAGATTTTTGCAGTTTATTTCTGTCTTCAGTTTCTGTTTTGGGTCATTTTCTTGTTGTATATTATGTATTATATTATTTTACATGTGTGTAGATGTGTAAATAATATCTAGTTTTTTAGTGATATGCTGAACATACATCCACCAACATCTGCGTAAACCTAAAGTCTTTTAAGTATTTATGTACTTTACATTAAATGTACTTTTACTTTCCTCTGAGAGTCCCAACAGGAGGCTGAAATTTTAGTTTTTACAACAATAACACGTTTTATTTTGTCACATTAACATGTAAATAACCTTAAAACACGAGTCTGATGTACGATAAATCAGTTTGTGTTAAACTGCTGCCGAGTTTAAATGTTAAGATTCTCCATAATTATAATAATTTAACTGTGATCAATGATCAGAACTTACTGGGTTCAACGATTAGTCTGGTCCCAGCTCCAAAGAGGATCTTTTGTTGACCTCCAGTATTCACACAACATGAAGCTCCACAACAAAAACTCAACAGAGACTAACTGACAATTAGAAATATTGTTTCTCATGAGACTTTTATACATATTTTTTACTTTAAATACATTCTATTGATAATCTATTAATATTTACAATTTGTCTAATTTTGTCACGTTTTTAAAACTTTTTAAAAAAATATATTTTTTTGCTCATTTTAATAAACTTTTAACACCTGCTTAGGTTTTCATGTAAAGTTCCTTTATAGAAGTAATTAATGATCAATAATCAGCACTTACTGGGTTCAACAATTAGTCTGGTCCCAGCTCCAAAGATGATCTTTAACGCAGACGCACAACATGAAGCTCAACAACAAAAACTTTACAGAAACCCAAATTATTCTGTTACAATAACTTAATTAAACTGGAAATAATACTATTTCCATACTATAATATTACTTTTCTGCAAAGTTTCTTCATATGAATTTAGTTTTGAATTGATAAAAAAATCAAATAGCAATGCTGAATTTGTTACATATGATGGATAAATCCAGATTTTTGCAGTTTATTTCTGTCTTCAGTTTCTGTTTTGGGTCATTTTCTTGTTGTATATTATGTATTATATTATTTTACATGTGTGTAGATGTGTAAATAATATCTAGTTTTTTAGTGATATGCTGAACATAAATCCACCAACATCTGCGTAAACCTAAAGTCTTTTAAGTATTTATGTACTTTACATTAAATGTACTTTTACTTTCCTCAGAGTCCCAACAGGAGGCTGAAATTTTAGTTTTTACAACAACAACACGTTTTATTTTGTCACATTAACATGTAAATAACCCTAAGACACGAGTCTGATGTACGATAAATCAGTTTGTGTTAAACTGCTGCTGAGTTTAAATGTTAAGATTCTCCATAATTATAATAATTTAACTGTGATCAATGATCAGAACTTACTGGGTTCAACGATTAGTCTGGTCCCAGCTCCAAAGATGATCTTATATCCAGTATTCACACAACATGAAGCTCCACAACAAAATCCCAGCAGAGACAAACTGAACCAAACTCCATGCAGAAAATCCAGACTTTTACCTCAAACTGATTTCACACGGAACATTCATAAATATTAGAATATCTGCGAAAACCTAAAAGTGTTTTACGCATTTCATTGATCAATGATCTGAACTTACTGGGTTCAACGATTAGTCTGGTCCCAGCTCCAAAGAGGATCTTTTGTCCAGTATTCACACAACATGAAGCTCCACAACAAAATCCCAGCAGAGAAACCAGCTGAACAAAACTTCCTTATGAAAAGGTTTTATGGTTAAAACAAGTCCATAAAACTGATTATTGATCATTTTTCCTTATATTTTATCATCCAAACATGTCTGACATTAAATAAACTGAGTTACATCCTGATATAATAAAGTCTTTAGAAACTGTAACGTGCACTAAAATTTAATGTACATGCACAGCTTCCAGTTTTTTAGGTTTTTCCAACAAAAACATAAAAAATAAATTACATTTTCTGTAGCGATTTCAAAAGAATAAAAGTGAGTTTACAGAATTATGGAGAATTATATCAGTTTGTGTTAAACTGCCGAGTTTAAATGTTAAGATTCTCCATAATTATAATAATTTAACTGTGATCAACGATCAGAACTTACTGGGTTCAACGATTAGTCTGGTCCCAGCTCCAAAGATGATCTTATATCCTCCATCATTCACACAACATGAAGCTCCACAACACAAACTGAACTGAACCAAACTCCATTCACAAAATCCTCATTTTTACTTCTGATCAATCAAAGATCATTTTGAACATTTCACAATGAAACAGTCTGTTTATCCAAACGTGATATTTACGGTACCATATAAATACTGATGGATTACTTTAACCTTTTAAAGGTTTCGTTGTTTACGTTATTATTGATAGACTTCTTAGAAATAATATCTACATCAGAACTTACTGGATTCAACGATTAGTCTGGTCCCAACTCCAAATATGATCTTTTGTCGACCTCCATCAGTCACACAGCATGAAGCTCCACATCACAAACTCAGCAGAGACAAACTGAACCAGACTCCATGCTGAAAATCCAGACTTTTACCTCAAACTGATTTCACACTGAACATTCACAAATATTAGATATCTGTGAAAACCTAAAAGTGTTTTAAGCATTTCATTGATCAATGATCTGAACTTACTGGGTTCAACGATTAGTCTGGTCCCAGCTCCAAAGATGATCTTATATGCAACACCATTCACACAACATGAAGCTCCACAACACAAAGTAAACTGAACCAAACTCCATTTAAAAAATCCTCATTTTTACTTCTGATCAATCAAAGATCATTTTGAACATTTCTTTAAACAAACACACGGAACAAACTGATGATGATGTTCTGGAGCCAGAACAGAACCAACAGAACTGGACTTACTGTCACTAACCAGCAGTTTGGTGCCGGTTCCAAAGATTATCTTGTCACCACCAGAAGCGTATGTCACACAGTCTGAGGCCTCAGCACACAAACCCCAAAGAGTTTATGTTTAACTCTGTCTTTATGGTATCATATAAATACTGATGGATCATTTTTAAAGGTCTTGTTGTTTTCATTGTTATCATGATCAAACAGACTTGTTCTTAAAAATAACATCTACATCATAACTTACTGGATTCAGCGATTAGTCTGGTCCCAGCTCCAAAGACGATCTTATTCACAGCTCCAGTATTCACACAACACGAAGCTCCACGACACAAACAAACTGAACCAAACTCCATTTAGAAAACAGTCAATTCCTCATTTCCAACAACCAAAACCTTTTTTTCCATTAAAACATGTTAATGTTTCTTCTTCTTTGTATTTTTTAAAGTAGTTTGAACACCAGAATAGTTGGTTTTTACCTACATGAACTTTGTTTTTCAAGTTTTTCATGATTATTCTGACCAACGCTTCTTCTCATTGATCTGAAAACTCAGCATTTTACAGTTTTCTTTTTAAAAAAGATGCTTCATTGATGAGTACTTACTGGGTTCAACAGTTAATCTGGTTCCATTTCCAAATATCAGCTTATTGTAGCTTCCAGAATTCACACATCAGGAAGCTTCATGACACAAACTGCAGTTCATAAACTGAACCAAACGTTTGTCTCTATGGTCACATTATTTTTCATGCTTTAGGTTTAACACGTTCTCATGATCATAATCTGAATTTAATTTCAGTCTCAGCCCTGACCAAACCTTATTTAAATTTCTAACGTTTTAACACTTTGACTAACTGTCATTATTTATTTATTTATTTATTTATTTTAAAGATATTTGTCAGAACTTACTGGTTTCGATGGTTAATCTGGTTCCACTTCCAAAGCTGATGGTCCGTACACCAGTATTCACACAGCAGGAGGCTTCATGACACAAACTAACCAAACTTTTTTTGGTTACTTTCTGATCACTTAATTAACACAAGTGTTGCTTATAAATGTATCCTTAAATGTGATTAAACTAATGAGCATAATATTTCAGAGTCCATCAGTTGATGTATTTAACTCTTATGACTGAACTTTCCCGCGTATTTTACATTAGTTTTTATCCTCATCTCTGATTCTGATGCACGGCATCATTTACATGGACATAACGTTTTAACTCCTCAGTCTTCAGGTTGTTTTAATATTCATCATTTTTACTGTTTTTATTCTGTAGAAAACATTTATCACCAGTTACTTACTGGTTTCGATGGTTAATCTGGTTCCACTTCCAAAGTAGATCTTTTCCAAACCAGTATTCACACAGCAGGAGGCTTCATGACACAAACTAACCAAACTTAATTACTTTCTGATCACTTAATTAACACAAGTGTTGCTTATAAATTTATCCTTAAATCTGATTAAACTACTGAGCATAATATTTCAGAGTCCATCAGTTGACGTATTTAACTCTTATGACTGAACTTTCCCACGTATTTTACATTAGTTTTTATCCTCATCTCTAATTCTGATGCACGGCATCATTTACATGGACATAACGTTTTAACTCCTCAGTCTTCAGGCTGTTTTAATATTCATAATTTTTACTGTTTTTATTCTGTAGAAAACATTTATCACCAGTCACTTACTGGGTTCGATGGCTAATCTGGTTCCACTTCCAAAGTAGATCTTATTCACTGCTCCAGTATTCACACGTCAGGAGGCTTCATGACACAAACTAACCAAACTTTTTTTGGTTACTTTCTGATCACTTAATTAACACAAGTGTTGCTTATAAATGTATCCTTAAATGTGATTAAACTAATGAGCATAATATTTCAGAGTCCATCAGTTGATGTATTTAACTCTTATGACTGAACTTTCCCGCGTATTTTACATTAGTTTTTATCCTCATCTCTGATTCTGATGCACGGCATCATTTACATGGACATAACGTTTTAACTCCTCAGTCTTCAGGTTGTTTTAATATTCATCATTTTTACTGTTTTTATTCTGTAGAAAACATTTATCACCAGTTACTTACTGGGTTCGATGGTTAATCTGGTTCCACTTCCAAAGTAGATCTTTTCCAAACCAGTATTCACACATCAGGAGGCTTCATGACACAAACTAACCAAACTTAATTACTTTCTGATCACTTAATTAACACAAGTGTTGCTTATAAATGTATCCTTAAATCTGATTAAACTACTGAGCATAATATTTCAGAGTCCATCAGTTGACGTATTTAACTCTTATGACTGAACTTTCCCACGTATTTTACATTAGTTTTTATCCTCATCTCTAATTCTGATGCACGGCATCATTTACATGGACATAACGTTTTAACTCCTCAGTCTTCAGGCTGTTTTAATATTCATAATTTTTACTGTTTTTATTCTGTAGAAAACATTTATCACCAGTCACTTACTGGGTTCGATGGCTAATCTGGTTCCACTTCCAAAGTAGATCTTATTCACTGCTCCAGTATTCACACGTCAGGAGGCTTCATGACACAAACTAACCAAACTTTATTACTTTCTGATCACTTAATTAACACAAGTGTTGCTTACAAATTTATCCTTAAATCTGATTAAACTAGTAAGCATAATATTTCAGAGTCCATCAGTTGACGTATTTAACTCTTATGACTGAACTTTACCGCATATTTTACATTAGTTTTTATCCTGATCTGATTCTGATGCACGGCATCATTTACATGGACATAACGTTTTAATATTCATCATTCTTACTGTTTTTATTCTGTAGAAAACATTTATCACCAGTTACTTACTGGGTTCGATGGCTAATCTGGTTCCACTTCCAAAGTAGATCTTTTCCAAACCTCCAGCATTCACACATCAGGAGGCTTCATGACACAAACTCTGCTGACGGTTATTGAACCAAACTCCATTCAGAAAAAAGCCAATTATAAAAGCTCTTTACAAAAAGCTTTTTTCATTCAAATCATTTATAATATATCTTATTTCGCATTTGTTGCACCTGCCTGGACCAAATATCTCACATCTGTCACATATGAAGCAGCAGATCAATATTATTGATATTGTTTCAGGTATAAAATATCAAATATTATAAATAGAAATTTGAGCTCCAGTCAGCTGCTGTTTTCTATAAAACATTTATCACCAGTTACTTACTGGGTTCGATGGTTAATCTGGTTCCACTTCCAAAGTAGATCTTAGTCACTCCTCCAGTATTCACACATCAGGAGGCTTCATGACACAAACTAACCAAACTTAATTCCTTTCTGATCACTTAATTAACACAAGTGTTGCTTATAAATATTGGATTTTATCCTTAAATGTGATTAAACTACTGAACATAATATTTCAGAGTCCATCAGTTGACGTATTTAACTCTTATGACTGAACTTTCCCGCGTATTTTACATTAGTTTTTATCCTCATCTCTGATTCTGATGCACGGCATCATTTACATGGACATAACGTTTTAACTCCTCAGTCTTCAGGCTGTTTTAATATTCATAATTTTTACTGTTTTTATTCTGTAGAAAACGTTTGTCACCAGTTACTTACTGGGTTCGATGGTTAATCTGGTTCCACTTCCAAAGTAGATCTTATTCCCTCCGCCAGCATTCACACATCAAGAAGCTTCATGACACAAACTCAGAAGTTTGAACTCTAACTGTACCAGACTTCCCTCAAACTTCAAAACATTTTAACATTTCATCTCCAGTTTTCAGCTTCATTCTCGGGCAGAAATCAACATTTGAAATGTTTGAAATGCCTCTAAACACCAGCTCACACTTTATAACTTCCCCTATAAACATGCCGATCAGCAGAAAATGATCTGTTTGAATGTTTCTGATCAGAACTTACTGGCTTCCACAGTTACTTTGGTCCCACTTCCAAAGTAGATCTTATTCAAACCTCCAGCATTCACACATCAGGAGGCTTCATGACACAAACTCTGCTGACGATTATTGAACCAAACTCCATTCAGAAAAAAGCCAATTATTCAGCTCTTTACAAAAAGCTTTTTTCATTCAAATCATTTGTAATATATCTTATTTTGCATTTCTTGCACCTGCCTGGACCAAATATCTCACATCTGTCACATATGAAGCAGCAGATCAATATTATTGATATTGTTTCAGGTTTAAAAAATATAATATTAAAACTAGAAATTTGAGCTCCAGTCCGCTGCTGTTTTCTATAAAACATATTTTACATGTAAAACTACAGCGGAGACTCTGATATTAATATTAATCCTGACACTTTTGTTTATTTTTGTCTTTTTTTATACATATCTTTGCAAAAATCCAGCCTTGTATTTAGTTTAAATTGTTACTTTTAAACATTTTTTAGCATTTCTTTCCTGTCTTGTGGTTTTAAAAGTGGCCACATCTCAGACTTTTAAATGTTTGACAAAGATAAATATGATAAAAAAAATACATAATAAAGATCATATCACTCACTGTGTTCAGTGATTAATCTGTTTTTTCTTCCAAATATCATCTTATTATTATCGACAGATTTACTGCATCCGTTTACTTTAAGTTATACATGTTAAATCTCAAAGATTCTCAATAACACTGATGATCATTTACAACAGAACTTACTGGTTTCGATGGTTAATCTGGTTCCACTTCCAAAGCTGATGGTCTGTGCTCCAGTATTCACACAGCAGGAGGCTTCATGACACAAACTAACCAAACTTTTTTACTTTCTGATCACTTAATTAACACAAGTGTTGCTTATAAATTTATCCTTAAATCTGATTAAACTACTGAGCATAATATTTCAGAGTCCATCAGTTGATGTATTTAACTCTTATGACTGAACTTTCCCGCGTATTTTACATTAGATTTTATCCTCATCTCTGATTCTGATGCACAGCATCATTTACATGGACATAACGTTTTAACTCCTCAGTCTTCAGGTTGTTTTAATATTCATAATTTTTACTGTTTTTATTCTGTAGAAAACATTTATCACCAGTTACTTACTGGGTTCGATGGTTAATCTGGTTCCACTTCCAAAGTAGATCTTATTCCCTGCTCCAGTATTCACACAGCAGGAGGCTTCATGACACAAACTAACCAAACTTAATTCCTTTCTGATCACTTAATTAACACAAGTGTTGCTTATAAATTTATCCTTAAATGTGATTAAACTAATGAGCATAATATTTCAGAGTCCATCAGTTGATGTATTTAACTCTTATGACTGAACTTTCCCACGTATTTTACATTAGTTTTTATCCTCATCTCTGATTCTGATGCACAGCATCATTTACATGGACATAACGTTTTAACTCCTCAGTCTTCAGGTTGTTTTAATATTCATCATTTTTACTGTTTTTATTCTGTAGAAAACATTTATCACCAGTTACTTACTGGGTTCGATGGTTAATCTGGTTCCACTTCCAAAGTAGATCTTATTCACTGCTCCAGTATTCACACATCAGGAGGCTTCATGACACAAACTAACCAAACTTAATTACTTTCTGATCACTTAATCAACACAAGTGTTGCTTATAAATTTATCCTTAAATCTGATTAAACTACTGAGCATAATATTTCAGAGACCATCAGTTGACGTATTTAACTCTTATGACTGAACTTTCCCGCGTATTTTACATTAGTTTTTATCCTCATCTCTGATTCTAATGCACGGCATCATTTACAGGGACATAACGTTTTAATATTCATCATTTTCACTGTTTTTATTCTGTAGAAAACATTTATCACCAGTATCATCACTTACTGGGTTCGATGGTTAATCTGGTTCCATTTCCAAAGTAGATTTGGTCCAAACCAGCATTCACACATCAAGAAGCTTCATGACACAAACTCAGAAGTTTGAACTCTAACTGTACCAGACTTCCCTCAAACCTCCAACGTTTTAACATTTCATCTCCAGTTTTCACCTTCATTCTCGGGCAGAAATCAACATTTGAAATGTTTGAAATGCGTCTAAACACCAGCTCACACTTCATAACTTCCCCTATAAACATGCCGATCAGCAGAAAATGATCTGTTTGAATGTTTCTGATCTGAACTTACTGGCTTCCACAGTTACTTTGGTCCCACTTCCAAAGTAGATCTTATCCAAACCTCCAGCATTCACACATCAGGAGGCTTCATGACACAAACTCTGCTGACGATTATTGAACCAAACTCCATTCAGAAAAAAGCCAATTATTCAGCTCTTTACAAAAAGCTTTTTTCATTCAAATCATTTGTAATATATCTTATTTTGCATTTCTTGCACCTGCCTGGACCAAATATCTCACATCTGTCACATATGAAGCAGCAGATCAATATTATTGATATTGTTTCAGGTATAAATTATCAAAAATTATAAATAGAAATTTGAGCTCCAGCCAGCTGCTGTTTTCTATAAAACATATTTTACATGTAAAACTACAGCAGAGACTCTGGTGTTAATATTAATCCTGACACTTTTGTTTATTTTTGTCTTTTTTTATACATATCTTTGCAAAAATCCAGCCTTGTATTTAGTTTAAATTGTTACTTTTAAACATTTTTTAGCATTTCTTTCCTGTCTTGTGGTTTTAAAAGTGGCCACATCTCAGACTTTTAAATGTTTGACAAAGATAAATATGATAAAAAAAATACATAATAAAGATCATATCACTCACTGTGTTCAGTGATTAATCTGTTTTTTCTTCCAAATATCATCTTATTATTATCGACAGATTTACTGCATCCGTTTACTTTAAGTTATACATGTTAAATCTCAAAGATTCTCAATAACACTGATGATCATTTACAACAGAACTTACTGGTTTCGATGGTTAATCTGGTTCCACTTCCAAAGCTGATGGTCCGCGCACCAGTATTCACACAGCAGGAGGCTTCATGACACAAACTAACCAAACTTAATTACTTTCTGATCACTTAATTAACACAAGTGTTGCTTACAAATTTATCCTTAAATCTGATTAAACTACTGAGCATAATATTTCAGAGTCCATCAGTTGACGTATTTAACTCTTATGACTGAACTTTCCCGCGTATTTTACATTAGATTTTATCCTCATCTCTGATTCTGATGCACGGCATCATTTACATGGACATAACGTTTTAATATTCATTATTCTTACTGTTTTCATTCTGTAGAAAACATTTATCACCAGTTACTTACTGGGTTCGATGGTTAATCTGGTTCCACTTCCAAAGTAGATCTTATTCACTCCTCCAGTATTCACACATCAGGAGGCTTCATGACACAAACTAACCAAACTTAATTACTTTCTGATCACTTAATCAACACAAGTGTTGCTTATAAATGTTGGTATTTATCCTTAAATCTGATTAAACTACTGAACATAATATTTCAGAGTCCATCAGTTGACGTATTTAACTCTTATGACTGAACTTTCCCGCGTATTTTACATTAGTTTTTATCCTCATCTCTGATTCTGATGCACGGCATCATTTACATGGACATAACGTTTTAATATTCATCATTTTTACTGTTTTTATTCTGTAGAAAACATTTATCACCAGTTACTTACTGGGTTCGATGGCTAATCTGGTTCCACTTCCAAAGTAGATTTTGTCCACACCAGCATTCACACATCAAGAAGCTTCATGACACAAACTCAGAAGTTTGAACTCTAACTGTACCAGACTTCACTCAAACTTCCAACATTTTAACATTTCATCTCCAGTTTTCAGCTTCATTCTTGGGCAGAAATCAACATTTGAAATGTTTGAAATGCGTCTAAACACCAGCTCACACTTCATAACTTCCCCTATAAACATGCCGATCACCAGAAAATGATCTGTTTGAATGTTTCTGATCAGAACTTACTGGCTTCCACAGTTACTTTGGTCCCACTTCCAAACAGAGTCTTCTGCCCAGCATTCACACATCAGGAGGCTTCATGACACAAACCCAGCAGACCAGACTTCTTACAGAAAAATGCCTTTTTTACTACAAATCTGATTAACTTCACCTACTTTCTGATCCCGTACAGCACAAACTGGACCATAGTTTTATTACAGATTACTTGTTAGTCTCTGATCAACCTTTTCATAATTTTTCTGCTCTGATTTTGCCTGAACAGCACAAACTTTATTTAAAATCCAACATTTTTAGGTCGATCAACTGCAAAAATATTCAACTTTGCATGTTTGTCTCACATGCAAAAACCTACAAACACCTGAAAACTGAGAATATTTCCCTTTTCTTTCTTTTCTTTTTTGACTTTTTTAATGATTAATCTTTAAACTTTAAACTTACGGGGTTCGATGCTTAAACTGGTTCCACCTCCAAAGATCAGCTTATATCCAGCATTCACACAGCAAAAAGCTCCACGACACAAACTCCACTGAACCAAAGTTCCCTCAGAAAAGCCTCGTTTTTACACCTGACTCAGTTATTATTCTGCAGCCGTGTCAATCAGCAGCTGCAGAAACAACAACTTTAGATTCGGACCTTTAAATATGTTTTAGTGTATTAGTCCCATTTCAGATGTAAAACTTTGACGTTTATTGAATCGTATTGAAGTGGATTTTCAGGTTTTACATCCTGTTAGATTTCCAACCAAACATTCATGATGTGACTGAAAGTTATCAGTGATTATCCAAAGAAACGTCTCAGTGTTTGACAGTAAATCTGAGCACAGAACCAGCAGAACCTGCAGCTTTAGCTGCAGCTTTAGCTGCTAAGAAACTCAACTTGAATCAACTGAAGCATTTGAATGTTTCTGAGCTGAAAGTTATTCTGTTAAACTTCAGTTTCGATCCCTTTAACAGGACACCAGGTGAACCCGATCAGTAGTTAATCAGTTCCAGTTATTAATCAGAACCAGGCTGAGACACTAAATAAGACTTTAAAACCGATTCACTCACAGTTTGTGTGTTTCAGACCAACCTGAGACTCGGCTGAACAAACTGGATCTTAAACTGATCCTGATCAGACAACCATCGGATCGGGACCAGATCACAGACGTTTATCTGCTCCTGATGAATAAAATCCAGCTTCTGCTCACCTGAGTGGACCGTCAGCTGAGCTCCGCTCCCAAAGATCATCTTATCGTTGCCTCTCGTCACACAGCGACTGACAGCCGTCAGAAAACCTCTCAGCTTCACTTCCCTCCAGGATTTCACTGATTCAGCTAAATTACTTTGGATTGACTTAAACTGCAGAGTTTACAAGTCAAACTTTAAATCTTCTGCTTGGTTCTTCTTCAGTTTGAGTTTTTAAAGCCGCACCAAAACCATCAGTTTGAATTAGAACAGTTTCAGCTCCCTGCTCACAAGCAGCCGTGGAATCATTTAACAGTTTAAATGTGAACTCACGGCTCTCCACCTGCATCTGCCACAAACTGCAGCCGCTCCAGCTGCTGCCACATCTGCCACATCTGCAGCTTTCAGTCAGTTAAAAGGAAAAACTTCCAGCTGATCTCACCAGACCTTCAGTCCCAAAAACAAGCCGTGAGGTCGGATCTGACGACCCAGAAACACAAACTTTACAGTCTGAGGAGCTTTTCATAGAACATGTGCGATGTAATCAGATTACTGTAGATTTATTCTCTCCTTCATTCTCACCTCCTCAGATAAAGTAATAAATAAAGAGTGTTTTAGGGTATTTTTGTGCATCAGTTTCCTTTAAAGTCTGTAAAAGTGAATCTCCCTGAAGTTAATCTCTCTGGCCTGAGGACGAAGACGATGTTTAAACCCACATTAAAGGGACAGAAGAAGACTTTCAGAGGTCCATCTGAGTCCATTTAAAGCAGATTTCTTTAGTTTTAGTGGAACTTTTTCTCCTGTTTTATAGTTTGGTCTCACCTGAGTCGACAGAGAGTTGCGTTCCTGATCCAAAGACGAGTTTCTCAGCGTTTCCTCTCACACTGTGACCCACGGCTGAACAAAAACACTGAGCTGCGCACATCAGTTTAAGCTCAGTTTAAGCTCTGTTTAAGCTCTGTTTAAGCTCAGTTTAAGCTCAGTTTAAGCTCTGTTTAAGCTCTGTTTAAGCTCTGTTTAAGCTCAGTTTAAGCTCAGTTTAAGCTCAGTTTAAGCTCTGTTTAAGCTCTGTTTAAGCTCTGTTTAAGCTCTGTTTAAGCTCAGTTTAAGCTCTGTTTAAACTCAGATTAAACTCAGATTAAGCTCAGTTTAAACTGGAAATCTGTTTACTTTAACAAACACGAGAAAATAAGAAGCCGATCGTTTGTTTTTACCTGCAGGATGTTATCAAACATCTGTTTATGTTTGCTAACTTTTACATTTAGGTTTCTGTTTGCTAACTTTTATATTTAGGTTTATGTTTGCTAACTTTTACATTTAGATTTATGTTTGCTAACTTTAATCAATTGATTTTGCAGAATTAAAACAGATTAAATTGTTGTTTTCTCAATTTTGATCCAAGCAGATAAACTCTGGTTTTTCTCCCCTTTAACCCGATCAGAAGCCTCTGATCTGCAGATAAACTCGGGTTCTGGGTGTTTCTGGGTGTTTCTGGGTGTTTGAAGGCGACTCACGGCTCTGTACGGACAGTTTGGTTCCTCTCCCGAACCTGGTGCTGTATCCTCCCTGAGCTGTCACACTCTGACTCGCAGCTCCACAAAAACCCGGCTGAGTTTCAGGTCTGACTGCAGGTGAATCCTGCAGAAATCCTCACCTTTAACCCTTAACGCCTATTGCCGCATATATGCTACAAACCGTTTGACTCAATCAACCAGCTGAGATAGCATCTTTATTCCCCCAATGCCGGTTAGTCCATATTCACTACGGACCTAGGAACCTTTATATAAATAAATATGTAAAAAAAAAAGAAAGGGTGAATAAAAAAGCATTGTTTTTTCACTGTTATATTACTGTGTTGTTGTTATCTTATTATTGACCATTATGCCTTGTGTTGCAAATAAGCAACATAACAAAATTTCTATTTATTTTCTGTGCAAAAGTGAAATTAATAATCTCAGCATTATTTACCATCTACTTAAAGGCTAAAACACACACAAAACATTTTTTTATATACAGCTATATAAATTCAGGCGTTAAGGGGTTAAACCTGGAAATATTCACTGAGCAAACGGCCGCTCGTCCCCATCACACAACCTCTCTCCAGTTTATCTTCAGAGTGAAGATGAATTCTTTTCTTTCTGATCATTTTCATGTGTTTGTCTGGTCTGAACAAGAGATTAAAAATGAAAAGTCTCACCAGCTTGGACTCTCAGTTCGGTTCCCCTGCTGACATAAAGCCCGTCGACCCACTGATTCTTCACACTGTGACACAAACTGCTGCGCTTTTACTTTGTGTTTGGATATAAAATCCATCATGAAACAGCTCATTGATAGAGAGGTTAAGACGGGAAAAGCTTCGCCCAACAGTCTGCTGAACCCTCAGCAGGTTGTTTTATTTGATCAGTTATTTTAACCTTTAAACGTGTTGATCATGAATAATATTTGATAAATGTGTGTTTGAGGCTACAAACCGAAATGATCCCGCCTGCTTCTGACGATGCAGAAAATCCTGATTATCATTCAGGTTTGAATGTTTGGTCGTGTATCTGCTTCACTGCTGATTTATCACTTTAATCTGAATCCAGTTTGATTCTTTAAACTCTTTAAAACTGCAGGAAGGATAAAACTCGGCCTGGGACTCTTCTCTCCTCCTCTCTGATTAAACAGGATTCTGCTTTTTAATGGTCCTGTCATTTAATTCTTTATTATTTTCTGTTGTTTTCTGTTGTAATTTGGAGCTTTTTTTCCTTTTAAATTCATCACGACTCGTTAAGATTTGATTTTCTACGTTTCCTTTGCTTCAATCAGAATCTGTTAAGTTGGACAATAACTAAATTGAAAGAACAAAAGAAGATGTTTTATCAATGATTTAAATTATTTAAAATCAAGAAAAATGTCCTTCTTACCTGTTTGGACTCTCAGTTTGGTCCCTGAGCTGAAATAAAGTCTGTTTCCTGCCTGAGTTTTCACACATCGACACACACTGTGACAGAAACTGAAGCTACAGATCCTGATTCTCGTTTTCTCTCCTTTAAGCTGTTTGTTCCACATATGTTCACTCAGCTTTTATCATTATTATTCTCGGTGTGAAACAGTTAAACACGAATAATTGGACCAACCTTTGATAAAGAGTTTTCTGTTTTCCAGGTTCAGACAGAAGGTCGCTGACCTCCTCTGAGCGCCCGCCGTCTCCATGGAAACCGCCACTTCCTGCGGTCCGCTCCACTGAGGGTGAAATGATGACTTTATCCATCAGTCAGCATCCCACAGTCCCTGGCAGGTTCCCACTTCCCGACAGAAGCTCCGCCTCCAAAAAGGGGCGTGGCCTGACAGAAAACAGAATAAATCCGACACTGCGTGCTTCCATATGACGCTGAATGAGTATAATTCTGATACTTCCGTCAACCTTTAACCACTTTCTGATACACAGCTTTAAAACGTCTCCTGATGAGTCAGAGCTCAAAGCTTTCTCCATGTTCCTCCTCCAGGTTTGTTTCATGTTAGAGCAACTACTTCTTCTACTGCACCCCCCCACAGGAGGATATTTATATCCTGTGTCAGAGGCAGGAAGCAGAGTCAGAACTGATGCGACCTGTTTCTCAACCAAACTTCACCTGTGGCCTAAAAACATGGAACAGGAAGCTCCAGCTGGCAGAAGTGAGCATTTGTTACTCTGTTCCTTCCTACATAGTTCAGATGAATAATGTGTACACATGGATCTTGAATCCATATCCGGTTGTTTTCTCTGCAGAGATGCTCAGAGGATCTCCAGTTTGTCCACAAATGTGTTTAAAACAAAGTTCCACAGAGAAAGACTGGAAGGGATCTGCATGTTTCTCCCTCTGCAGAGCAGAATATCATTAAAGGAGCCATGGCATGGAAATAAATGGAGGCTTTTATGTAATTTTATAGGCTTTAGTGGGCCCCTAATACTGTATCTGAGTTTTTTTCCCAAAAAATTCTGCCTTGGTGTAGAATTACAGCCAGTCCCAAAAATGAATTTTCCTTAGGATCCTGCAGCTTTAAATGCAAATTAGGAGGAGAAAGGCGGGGCAAAGATGCTAGCGACTAAAACTTGCGAAACCTGTTGAAATGAGCTTACTTTGACAATATGACGAACTAGTTACTGAACAACTCTCCTAACACAGTCAAACATCAAGCAAGTGCTACACAAGACACAGCAAAAAAGGCGTGCGTGAAGGGGAAAGCAGGAGTGAGGATTTTGACATTCTCATCTGATTGCTCTGGTTTGCAAAGATGCACGTAGCGCGAGTCATTTCAAGCAGGGGAAAGGCAGATATCGTGCGCGCCATAACACCAACAGCAGGACGGCTATCAAAACAACAAATAAGTACACAACACTGGCGTTACACTAAATGAGGTGTCCACTCGCATACCTCATGCTATTTACTGTTACATTAGCGACAGTGACCGAGCTATTAGCTGCAGAGCTAACGACACAGACAGACTGACCGTTTTGACTCTGGAACCATGAATGAATCATTATCCTGATGGAATGCTGAATTTGCGGATTCATTCTTCTTCAGGAAGCTTGAAGTAGGGGGTTTTGGTCTAAAATGAGCGAGCTAACCATCTCATGGGCATGCAAACACCTCCAACAGCCCAGTTGATGCTATTAGCTGCATAGCTAATGATACAGAGACTTTCTTGTGGTAACAAGCTATATAACTATACTGTACATCCAGGAAAGCAACACAGTTATAGAGCGTTAAATTACTTACTTGTCTGAGGTCTGTAGTTGGGCCAAAGAGAGTTGGTACTGATCCAGGGTTCATTTTCAGACGTTCGCAAGGCCAGCTCGGTATTGGCCCAAGTTCTGAAAACATTCGTAGGTGAAATGTTTGGCGTACACACAAATCTCTTCGGTTCTGTCGTCACTTTCCCAGAAAAACCTAAATCTGTCCACTGGCTCTTTAGAGGTTCTGATGCAGGAGCTATAAACAGATTTTTTACATCCATGTACAGAGCAATGAGCTGGCCAAAGAGCTGTGGGCGGGGAAAGGCAGTTTGGGCATAGCCATATATGGGCTCTGGGGGGAAACAACCTCCACGTCACATGGGGCGGCTTTCCCAATCAGGCCATCTGCATGGTCACATTTCCAAAGGCGGAGAATAATTTCCAGTGCATGGTTTAGGTCTATCGTCATTTTTAGCCACTGGGGGACCGCAGGCAGGCTAGAGGAACTCATATTAATGTTAAACAACCTTAAAAAGTGAAAATTTCATGCCGTGGCTCCTTTAAAGCATTCAGGGAATCTGGAGGAGTTTCAGAGTAAAGGACGAGGGAGCAAGCCTAAGCTGGAGACTAAATCTGACACAATATTGTTTCTGAATAATTATCTGACTTTAAGGAGATCAGACTTCAGTAAATTCAGTTTTTTAGCTGAAGAGCAGGATGACAGAGTAAAACTGAAGGGAAAGACGGAGGGAGTTTGTGTGGTTTTGCATCTGTGTTTAATGCCTAAAAATGTTTATCTGTGATATTACTGCGTGGAAAATGATTTTAGTTTATTTTATTTTACCAGAAGCAGATGGTGTTTCAGTTGTTTGGCAGCAGCTGTAATACTGGATTAAAAAGGGAAGTTGATGCAACACTTTAATATTTCAACTAATTCTGGCTGATTTAGATATTTTAGTGTTTTTACATGGCTGTGGTACTTTAAAGGGACAGTTCGCCTCTTCTGACATGAAGCTGTGTAACATCCCATATCAGCAACATCATTTCTGAACATCTTCTTACCCCCTGCTGCGTCCTGTGAGCAGAGTTCCAGCCTCGTTTTGGTGTTGATGAAGGTAGTCCGGCTAGTTGGCTGGGGTTTAAAAAATAAAGCGTTTTGCTTCTCAAGCCTGGTTTATAGTCGGTAACGCAAGACGCAACGCAAGCCGCAACGCAAGCACTTGCGCGGTTGCAAGCCCCCCCTTGCGTGCTTGCGTGTGTCACCTCAATTTTCTAAACTTCACACAAGACGCAAGCGCAAGCCACTGGCTGTGGTCGAAACCGCCTACTACTTGATCGATCTGACAGCATGCAGAGCGTTTACACACAGTGCACTTCACTCCTGCCCGAGCCCAAATCAGCCGGCCTGAAAAGCTGATTTCCCTTAAGCTATAGGCTAAACTCTGTAAATATATAACTTTAGCAACATTTGAAACATTTTCAGGCGAGAAAGTAGTCGTTTAGACCCCCAAGGTGTTGAAAATCTGACAAAATACCGGCTATTTACAAGAAGAAGAAGAAGCATGAATCTATGGAAGAGAGACTTGCCAAAGAGGTCCTGGCGGTGAATTTCCTTTCATCATAGTAGGCTTGTCATTGAAAAAACCCGCTACTCCACCTACTGTCCTGGCGGTGAATCGCCACGCAGCACACGCAACCGCCGACAAAGCAAAATGAAGTATAAACGTCTCGAGCCATTAACATACGCGCAAGACGCAAGCGCAAGGGCAGTTAAAAGAAGTATAACTCAGCCTTCAGAACAATATGCGTTCAACAGAGTAATACATTTGCATCACAAAATGGTTCTCCAGGAAAAAGTCAGACCTCACAATCTCTTGGAGCTATTTTCTCTCCCTTCGTATCACTGCGTGTCAAAAGAGGCGAACTATCCCTTTAACTTGAATAAAAGATGTCAATGCTAGGTGAGGCTGTGTTTCAGTTTTATGCTCCTAAAATCTGGAACAGTCTTCCAGAAGATGTGAGACAGGCCTCAACTCTGACAATGTTTAAATCCAGGCTGAAAACAGTTCTATTTAGCTGTGCATATGACACCTGAAAGTATTTTATCTGCACTCTTCGCTTTCAAATTGATTAATTAATGATTATTTTTAATGGGTTTTTATTTTATTTTTTATTTTATTTATTTTTTTAATGATTTTATTGCCTTCTTGTGATTTTATGTAGCTGTAAAGCACTTTGTGTACGAATTGTGCTCTACAAATAAAATTGCCTTGCCTCCAGCTGTCCTGCAGGGGGCGACGTGGAGGACAAACTGCTCATTAATTCAGTAAATTTCATCAATCTGATTCTCATTCTCCTGTTGCAAATGAAATGTATATATATGTATATATATATATATATATATATATATATATATATATATATATATATATATATATATATGACAGGTAATTATCTCTGCTTGGTGAAGATGAGCTGACGATCGCTCACCATCAATCAATAAATCAATCAATCAATCAATTGAACGTCACCTGTGCAGTACCCACAAAGCCCCAGCATGGTGTCAGTCTGACACACAGATCAGCACAGCAGGAGGCAGAGCATCACAGGGATGGATTCTGGAGGAAATAAAAGCGTGTGACAGAACACTTGGTTAAAACTTGTCCTGGTCGAGCTGTAAAAAGTCTTCCTCCGTCCATGTTTTAACATCAGAGTTTAAAGAGTCTACAGTCGGGTACAGCTGGGTGTCATCAGCATAACTCCGGACATTAAAACCACAACAAAATAAGTAATAGTTGACCTAAAATGACTGATTTTGTAGCTTTTGGATGATCCAGACTCTGTTAGAAATGAAGGACAATAAAACTGGGAAGTCTTAAAAGAGATGAACGGCCGAACGTGTCAGAGGCTGCAGCTAAGTCGGGCTGGTTCTGATCCATATCGACTGAGGCAGTTTCTGTAGTGTTAGACCAATGTTTCTGATTTATGTTGTGAGAAATCAAAAAGTCATCCAACTCCACATCAGAAAGACCACCTCTCCCAAACAGACCAGGAGAAACTCATCCATGCATTCATCTCCAGCAGACTCCATCACTGTAACGCTCTTTTAACTGGACTTCCCACAAAGAGCATTAAACATCTGCAGCTCATCCAGAACGCTGCTGCTGGAGTTTTAACCCGGACTAAGAGATCTGAACACATCACAGCAGCTTTAAAATCTTTACTCTGGCTTCCAGTCAGTCACAGAATAGGTTTTAAAAGCCTGCTGATGGTTTACAATCTGTGATCTGTTCAGAGAATATAAAGCCAGCAGAGCTCTTAGATCCAAGGACTCAGGTCAGCTGGTCCAGTCCAGAGTCCAGACTAAACATGGAGAAGCAGCATTTAGCTGTTATGCTGCAAACAAGTGGAACAAACTGCCAGTGGAGATTAAACTTTCACCAAATGGAGACATTTTTAAATCCAGGTTAAAAACATTTCTGTTCTCATGTGTCTATGCATGAAATCTGCACGATATCTTTGAACTTATCTGGACTGCTGCTGGTTTTTAAATTCATTTAAATGATTTTATTTGTTTCTCTTTATATTATTTTATGTATTTTAATGCTTCTTCCACTCCCTGCTGCAATGCTTTTATTTTATGTAAAGCACTTTGAATTGTTTGTACATGAAATGTGCTATATAAATAAATTTGATTTGATTTGATCAAACAGTCCAGGTGAAGTTCTCTGTGTCGCCCACCGGGGGGCAGCGTCTCCACCAGCTTCAGAGTCACCTGATTCAGAGTCACCTGATTCACAGGATGGAAACTGATCTGAGGTCAGGGTGAGGACCCCGAGGAGGAGGTGTGCTCTCACAGGTTCGATGCTGCAGAGCCGACACTCAGAGTCTGTGTCTGTTCTTTCAGCTGGACGGTCCGGTTTGTCTCAGTCAGATGGACAGAAGCAGAGTTTAAACGCTGCATTCAGGCAGAATCAGACATCACTGCAGATAAAGTCCAGCGAGCTCCAGGCTTCACTAAAACCACAACCTCAAACCCTCACACTGGAAAAAATCAAAGTCTTACCAAGTATATTTGTCTCATTTCTCGTCAAAATATCTCATTACACTTAATATCAGACACAACTGCCTAACAAGCACCATTTCAGCCAGATATAGGGACTTGTTTTAATACAATACATCTGGAATTTCTTGTTAAATGAAAAAGTCTTGAAAACAAATTGTTTTGAGTCACATTTCATATGAAACAAGCTTTTTTTTTTACATTTGAAGAGGTTTTTAAGCTAATTTCAAGATCACTTTTAACTCAAAAGTCCTAAATATCACATTTTATTTCAAGAAATCTGGACGAGCCGATTTTCACTAGTTCCATTGGCAGATTTTTTTGCTTATTTCAAGCAAAAACGTCTTTTATTTGTTGTTTTTTTACTTATTTTTGGAGGGGCATTTTTTCTAGTGCAGGCTGAAAATACGGCCACAAAAAAGGCCAAAAAGACACGCTTTGTCCTGCAGACCTCCGTCAGAGAGAAGCTGAAACTCCCCGGGTGGAGTCATCGTTTAAGGTGGAGCTGGTCATCCTCTGAGACTCCAGAATAAGCTGACCAATCAGTTTGTTCCTGTCCTTCAAAAGGTGACCACGTCATCAAAACAAACATAAACCTGAGTCAGTCATGTAGAAAATCTTTCTCTTATCTTTATCGGTTCATTTATCTCACAAGAAAATAAATGAGATGTAACACCTGAAACTGTGCTCAGCATGACGGGAACATTTCACCTGTGATTTAAATACAAAATCACCACAAAAGAAGAGAAACAGAGAAAATATTCATGGATGAACTTTCTGTGTAGGAGCCATTTCTCTATTTTTAGTTAAGTCTTAGAATTTAGATTCATTTTATATTATTTCCTTAGTTTTTGGTTGATAATTAGTATTTTTGTTTAATTTTAGTTGTTTAGGATAAATTGGTTTGTAATCAATTTAATTATTTTTTTGTTTGGGAAATGGGCGTTTCACACATAAATACTTGGGTTTTAGGGAGTTCTGGACGCATTTGGGTGGTCACATGGTTTTTTACCAGTTCTCAGTTGTCAATCGGTGGGTGAACAGGTGATGCAATCGGACAAAAAGTGCGGGAATCAGAGCAGGAGAGACAGGAAGGATCCTGTGAAGTTGCCATGTGTGGTTCTGCCTGCAAACTTGGAATAAATCCATGATGAACTACATTTTTGACGTATTGGACCTTTAGTACGGCGTAAACCAGAAACTCTGAAGTGCGTCAAGTGACTATTTGAGTTATGTTTATTTTTAGTTTGGTCACCTTTAAGTCAAAAGTTTTTTCTATTATTTTCATGGACAAATAGTCACGACATTCTGTATTTAACAAACATTCACTGAATAATTCAGTTATTTTTACACACGATTCAAACGGTTTCAGTGTTTAAGTTTAAGCTTTTTTTTTATAGTGAAACGATTGAATCGATGTCTGTGTGTCGCCTCTAATAATTTGTTCAAATCAAACAATTTCTCAGCAAATAAAATAAACTTCAGAGACTTGGAAACCGAACATGATTCATTAATTTATCAAGTAAACAACAAGGGTCCGGGCACTGAACCCTGTGGCACACCACACATTACCTTATGTGAATAATATAGGAATAAACAGGCAGTATATATATACACATATAACATAGATGCTTACCTGTTGGTAAAACAGAGTCGGGACGGTTCTGTCAGTGAGGAAGAAGAGTTTCTGCAAACCAAACAAACATTGATGAGAATTTCTGCAGAGTTTCACCATCTTGAATCATTGATAGTCCCAAAATAATTATTAATGCTGCACACAGTCTGAAAGAGGAAGAAAGAGGGTGTTTTCTCCTCCTGTGGTCGTTATTCTCACATTAATGGTTTAAAATGTGCTTTTTGTGGCCGATGTTGTGATGTTTTAATGACGTTTCTCATCAGTGAGTTGTTTTTTTTTCTTTCTTCTTCTGTGGAACTAAACTTTTCTGAAAATGAGATTCGTGTTGAACTGACAAAGTAAAGATTTAGACCTCTGGTGTGTGTCACTAACTATAAATGTGTTGAACAGAAGCAGCAGCCTGAGCGGATGTTCAACCAGAGCGTTTCCTGTTGATGTGAAACGGTTTCTGTCAGATTTTATCTGCAGCTTCGGCTTTGACTATTTCTGCTTCCAGGTTTCTGTTGAAATGTGGTTTTAACCGATGAAACTGACACACTGAGACAAACAGGCTGAATGACAAAGACTTACAGAACAAATTCCAACCAAAAGTAATTATGAGGATAAATCCAGATGTCCACGTCATCTGAGTGATGCTAATAAGCATCATCACCAAATATCCTGAAATAAAGAAAGTAAAAACTGAACCCTGAAACAGTTTTCATCTGTTAACGTCCTGATCAGCAGTTCTGCAGCTTCCTGAAGCTCTCTGAGTTTCTCTTTGGACATTTTCTGCTTCTTCCCTCATCTTCAGTCCTTGTACCTGAGCATCTTCAGAGGAATGTGTTTTTTCTTCATTAAGCCACTTAACTCTGAGCTATGAACCATTCAGGCAGGAAAAAGGCTCCTAACTCAAGGGATGAACCAGTGTTGTGTCCAACTTAGCAAAGAAGACATTTTAAACTGGATCTTTAGGCACTTTGTTCCCAGCAGCCTGTCACACATTCTCCTCCAGTGAAAGTGAAAAACAGAACTTTATATCACCAAACAGGAATTAAATTGCCTCAGATTTGGAGTCAGACGAGCAACAAAAAAATTATTATATATTTTTTACATTTACTCAAATAGTGGCCTAAAATGAACAGAAACAGACATTTAATTATAATTTCTTGTATAACAATTAATTTCCAACTACATGTGTATGATTGTGACAGCCATTTAAGGATTTTATGTGGTTTTTGAAGCATTTTGGTCATGAGATACCTCTTATTTCTTTATATTTTGCATCCAAGCAGCTTAAGTGATCTTCAGCAACAGTTTCAACACTTCCTGAAGGTTTTTCAACGTTTTTCTTTGGACATTTTCTGCTTTTTCACTCATTTTCAGTCCAGTTTTTTCTTCATTAAGCCACTGAACTCTGAGCTATGAAGCATTCAGGCAGGAAAAAGGCTCCTAACTCAAGGGATGAACCAGTGCTGTGTCCAACTTAGCAAAGAAGCCGTTTTAAACTGGATCTTTAGGCACTTTGTTTTCAATTCAGACCACATTTACCTTAATACTGGGATGAGCGGAAGCTGGCGTGCATGTGCTCGACTTTCTTCATGTTGTATTTGTAGTTTGTTGTTGTAATCATAGTGAGACATTCAGGATGAGCATGGTTTTCGTGCTGGTTTTTGTGCTTTTTTTAATTAAAAACCGATCCGTTGTGCCTGCATCTCGCGCTGGCTAAAGGAGCTAGCATGCGCTGCGGTCAGGTGTGAGTAGGGTTGCCAACCGTCCCGTATTTAGAAACAACAGCACTTTGTCCCGTATTACTGTGAGAGTCTAAAAATAGTCAGTATCATGCCAATGGAAATGAATAACAGGGCGCTTTATGTGAAAATGTACGGTAAACTTGTTCCCAGGCCCTGTCCTGCTCTGCGACCAATGAGCTGACAGTATATTCACACACAAGCATGACGATACAGAATACACTCATCCCATTGGTCGAGGAGGTATTTTTGCTCGCGAAGAAGATGGCGGAAGACACAAAGCAAACAGAAAGTCTGTAGAAAACTTTCTGTTTGCTTTGTGCACTAAAAATGTGCACTATTACAGGATGAAAGTTCTGCTTTCTATCTATTGTTTTATATTAATGTGTACAGTTTTAATTTAAGCAGGACCGGTTTCTGATTTTATTCAATTAATAAACAGTTATTTTTTATCAAAGTGAATTGCTGGATAATAATTTGTTTTCCATGTGTTAATGTCAATCAAAAATATGCATCTAATTCAATTCAGGTTCGAGTCAAATAGTTAAAAAAAATAATTTCACTCACAAAAAAATGGCCTAAAAAATTCACCAGGAAGAGTGAAGGCAATCGGGTCGGCCGGCCCTGCCAATGAGGGGTCCTTTATTTATTATTCAGGGAGTTGGCAACCCTAGGTGTGAGGTGGTTTAGGCGGGCTGCGTTGCCAGGTTTGACAGAGCCCCCTTTAGGAAACACCATTAAGCCTTAATTAACACTTAATACAAATACCTAATACTGTGCCGTATTCGCTGTATGTTATTTGAAAAAATGTATTGTTATTGTTAGCATATATTATAAGCTACTATGCGAGTGTGAGCCGCCAGTTAAAGCTTGAGGAGCCGCACAGTGAGTATCTCTGTGCTAAGGCATCCAAAAGTAGAAAATCAGCCGCTGGTTACGCTTCCCATTGAGCTTGTTATATACAGTCAGATTAACCTTCAATTAGTGCATCATTTAAGTCAAACAGAATAATGTCAGCATCATTATGGGGTATAATGTATATATTTATTTATGTTTTCTTCAAAGTAATTAAATATTCAATCCAATAGTCAAGCAAACTTGATTTGAATAACAGCGGACTATTTAAATAAACTCCTCCGACAGGTCTGGATCACTGTAAATTCTGTTCGTACCTGAAAGAAAACGTAAAATACGAAAAGATTGGTGAATGTTCTCTTAAATCACTCGTACGCACGACTTCAGAACAAATCTGTGCGTACGAACAGGTGTTGCATGAGGCCCGATGTTCACAAAGTTTAAAACCTCTTCAAACATCCACAACACAACAGATACTGAATCACAGGTTTATTAGAAACAAAGAGCCACGTCTCAACATGGAAGCTAACAGACGTTTAACTGCTACAACAAAATAACTTGCTTATAGAAGTGACACACAGAAATAATCTGATAGGGATGCCAACGTAAAAGCATGTGACATCAGCCACAGGAGGTTCAGCCGCTCATCGACACATTTCTGCAATAATCCAAAACATATTTACAGTTTAACTGATCAAATAAAGAAAAAACGAGTGAATTTTGACTCGATTGGGTTTCCTCGCAGCCTGGACGGCGGCCCGGGGGAGCTGAAGCTGATCAGAGGTCAGAAGAGCATCACTCTGATGGTCAGGATGGTGTTGAAGGCCAAACATTTGGTGAACACCACTCGGACAGAGTTCATCAGCAGCAGGTAGAAGTTCAGCCGGGCCTTTTCTGGGTGGCAGAGGAACAGAGTTCAGACCAAACTCATCAACCCAACAGACAGGAAGTGGTTCAACTGCAGGTCCAAACAGCCACAAGCTAAATCAACTTTAAAG
The DNA here is from genome assembly GCF_027942865.1 of Odontesthes bonariensis. Taxonomy (NCBI): domain Eukaryota; kingdom Metazoa; phylum Chordata; class Actinopteri; order Atheriniformes; family Atherinopsidae; genus Odontesthes; species Odontesthes bonariensis. The sequence continues at coordinate 2,148,783 of NC_134519.1, forward strand.
GAGAGCAGGAGGAAACAGGAAACTGCTCCCATTTATCACAAGCCGCCTGCCCAACGGGCCCCAACGTTTCATTAAACGTTCATCAGAACAGAAAGGAGGATTAAAACAGCAGCTCGGAGGATTCAGTTTCCTCTTCGTCCCGCAGCATCCATGGAAAACACCCGGCACAGAGTTAGAGAAGAGTTAGAAAAGAGTTAGAGAAGAAGAAATAACTGCAGAGCTGAGCTGGAAGTAAAAACTAAACAATAAAAAAGATAACTAATCACTCATAACTAATCGGCCTTTGGTACTGAAAGAGTAATTAAGTGGTTAAAGATTTAAATGATTGTTGAATTCAGTATCATTTAATGTGATTTGGTACATATATATTCCCTTTTTTTGCAGTATTTTCATTTATTCAATATGTCCCAGTTTATTTAGATTTATTAGAATAATTCTGATGATTTTCTTTTCTAGATTAGGTTATTAGACTATTTCTTTATTAAATCACTGATAAGTGATTTCAGGGGGGGATTATGTGGGAGAGCAGAGCCATGACACTTTGTCCTAATTACACAGTGTGCCTTGTTGTTGTCCGGTTTATGCATATTGTTTTAGGTTAGGATGAGCTCTGTCTAGATAATGGCGAAAATGAGGCGCCGAAAAGAGATTGGGTTTGGGCCACGTACGCATTGAATGAGTCAGGAGGGTATAAACACAGTCCTTTTACAGACAGCCGTTCCACTTCCTATTCGCCCCATTATACAAAATTTGGCTGCAGTTCAGTTGATTTTCTCTGGGGGCGCTGGCGAGCGAGTGCAGAATGACCATTTTCCATGGGGCTGGCGCTAATAACTCAAAAAATGTCCCCGCTAGCGGCTGAAACCTGAAAATAATACTGTGATTTCTGACAGAGGGATGTGGATTTATTTCGAAAGTACAATAACCTGGGAGTTATAGCTTTCTGTTTTCTTACAGGTCTGGCATTTGCGAGTCAGTATCCGCTAGCATCTAGCTAACGGAATCTGAAGAACGCACGGCAGATTACGACCGGCTGCTTTACGGCACTCGTCCACTGTGCCAGAGTGCTAACCTGGTGCCGCTAACAACAACCAAAGCTAAACCAGAGGCTAGTCAGAGAGTATGTAAAAGGGCTGTGCTGAAATCTGTAACTATTTGAGCTAACACCTCTCTGCTAGCTCAGCGCTAGGACTGACCATGCCGTAAAGTGATGCCACATGCGTGACGTCACTCGGGATGCAATACTGACAATAAATGTGTATTTTAAAAAGATCTAGTGAGTCTAAAAAATCAAACCAAGTGCCGATTGAAAGGATAATTTATCCTGCCTTTAGGAAAATTAAAATGAAAAAATATAAAAAATTATATCCAAAGCAATGGCTGCATCTAAGGTGGATTTCATAAAACCACCATAGAGTTCTGCGTGCTCTGCACTGATTCGTTGGCGCCCCCTAGATTGCAGTACCACCCGGAAAAAGCCGCCAGCTTTCCCTCTCCTCATAATAGAGACTCTGGTATGAAAGATTGTCACAAACTGAGGTCAAAGGGAATTTCCGGCATTCTGAAATGCACATGTCTCTGTGACGGTCTGTTCAATAAATTCCCCATAAGAGGCTGACCACGGCGCGTCCGACTCCTTTTTCTCCACAACACTGACAACCCTTTATAACTCCCTGTGATGGTTCGTGTATCACGATCTCTGGATGAGAAATATCCAGCAGTAAAGGAGAGAAGCCGTTTCCCATCATGCACTGCGAGGTTCCTGACCGAAGCTCAGCTCTGACCAGCTGAAATAGCCTGAAACTATCTGGAAAATAGGGTTCTTTTTTTGGGCTCACTTGTTACTAATTTGTGCCTTTTTTCTTCGAAGTGTTTGAGAAACCATCGTTATCGTTGGAGCTGATCTTCCAACTCCCGGTGAATCCCTGAAGGAGTCCGGATGGATGAAGTCCACCAGGCTGCAGAATCATGTGACTCTGCAGAGCTGGTGTGTTTTAAACCTGAGACACCTTCTGACAGCCGAGTTTCCCTCACTGTTCACCCAGCTGCTGGCTGCTGTTTAATTTATCCTGCTGTCACAAGTTTAAATATCCAGGAACGTTTTTAAGTTTTTCTGGAACAATTTGTAGAAATATGGGACTTTTTGGAGCAAAGTGGAAACATCTGGAACATTTAGACACAGTTTGGATCACTCTATAACATATCCATGAATGTACGTTTTTCTAGAACAATTGGGCATCATGTGATCAGGGTCTGAGGTCCGGGGACCTAAAAACTCGTCTTTTTAAACTTTGGTTTTTATATTCCAGCTTTTTGTTTGAAGCTCAGATGTTTATCCTGGAAGCTGCGGCTCAGATAAAATCTACTTCTTTTACGCTGTGACGTCACTGCTTTCACCTTTTGTTACGAACTTTGATAATAAAGTTTTAAAGTTTTAAGGTATCTGCAGACCCCCTGACCACGGGACATTTTCCTTTCAGGTGAGTGTTTCCTTACCTGGATAAATGCCCTCGCAGAGATCATCTGTGGGGAAACAGAACACACATCAGAACACACATTTCATATGAGAGCAGAAGCATGACGTCAGACTGATGGTTGAACCACAGAAACACTGCAGGGGACGCTCCGTACCGGCTTCATTGCTGGTGGACGCCCCCCTCATCTCGCAGGAGTGGATGGTCTTGTTGCTGAACCCGGCGAAGTAGTAGGACTTGGTCACTGTGGACATGACGGCCGTGGTGGTGCTGATGTTGGTCGGACCTCCCCTCACGTTCATAACCATGTCGTCATCCTTCGAACTGAAATCCGTAGCCAGGCAGACGTCCGGGCCCAGCTGGTCGGCCGTCTTTGGCGGGTAGCCCGGGGGCAGCAGGGGACTCAGGACGAACAGGCTCGGGACTTTGACCGAAGTATCTGCTCATCAACCGGAAGCAAACAGACATCAGATTTATCCCAGCAAAGGTTGAAAGATTTTTTTTTATATATATATATATATATATATATATATATATATATATATATATATATATATATATATTTGGGCTTTTTATGCCTTTAATGGATAGGACAGTTGGAGAGAGACAGGAAGCAGGGGGCAGAGAGAGGGGGAACAACATGCTCATAACTCAGCCATACGACATCACAGAGACCTTATTCAAAGTTTATATGTGACAGGAGACTCTTAATTTCAACTAAACTAAAAAAATATTTTATTGGGCGGGCAGTAGATTGGCACCCATCAAAATTTCTTCAGAAATTTTCTAGTTTATTTTATTATTGTAAAAGTCTGTTGCTCACAGGCTTTTATTCTGTAAAAGTCTGTTGCTCACAGGCTTTTATTTTGTAAAAGTCTGTTGCTCACAGGCTTTTATTTTGTAAAAGTCTGTCGCTCACAGGCTTTTATTTTGAAAAAGTCTGTTGCTCACAGGCTTTTATTTTGTAAAAGTCTGTCGCTCACAGGCTTTTATTTTGAAAAAGTCTGTTGCTCACAGGCTTTTATTCTGTAAAAGTCTGTTGCTCACAGGCTTTTATTTTGTAAAAGTCTGTCGCTCACAGGCTTTTATTTTGAAAAAGTCTGTTGCTCACAGGCTTTTATTTTGTAAAAGTCTGTAGCTCACAGGCTTTTATTTTGTAAAAGTCTGTCGCTCACAGGCTTTTATTTTGTAAAAGTCTGTTGCTCACAGGCTTTTATTTTGTAAAAGTCTGTCGCTCACAGGCTTTTATTCTGTAAAAGTCTGTTGCTCACAGGCTTTTATTTTGTAAAAGTCTGTTGCTCTCAGGCTTTTATTTTGTAAAAGTCTGCTGCGGAACAGGAAAAGAAAGTAATCGGCGGATCCACCAAACATGGAGAAGGGTACGGAACTTTTACTCGGCCATTTCGCGCCTGCTTAACCCACTACGCCACCAAAGGTTGAGTTTAACTCTGTGCTCTAAGATTCACCATAAGACTCAAACTGTGACCAACAGACTGAAACTTTCATTTAAAACGGTCGAAATGTTTCCAGCTGATCCAACGCGATTCATTTCCTGTAATTTAGACGTTTGTGTAACCCTCCTGTTGTCCTGCGGGTCAAAAGTGAGCCACCACCATGTTTAGCTGCAGAAAAAACACCTTAAACTATCTTTTTCCAACTTGAAATGTTCTGACTTTTCCTAAAGGGACCCCATCATTAGAAAAAGTCACACTTTATTTTTGTTTATGTCTCCATGTGGGCTGTACACCACTAGGGTACAAAGATTGTCTTATGGGTCATTTTTGACCCGTGAATTATAAAAACATTTAAACAGCAGAAAAAAGTTCACTGTTTTTTTTCCCTTTCAATATAATTAATTCAGAAGTAATTACTTCACATTTATATAATAGCAATAATAAACCTTTATTATGTAAAAGAAAACTGAGAAAACAAGAAAACTGTTGGTCCAGCTGACAGTAAAAAAAAAAAGTGTAATCCTGAAAGCTGCTGATTGTCTTTTTGTATTGTGTAACAAAAAATACATGATAAAAAATGTATTGAATTGAGTTGAATAGATAAATAACAGGTGGTTTCATCATACAAAATAGATTTTGGATTTAAAATTCAATTAAGTTGCTTTATTTTGGGGCTTTGGTAGGGCGGCTCATTTCTGACCCGTAGGACAAAGGGGAGTAAACACAATGTTAAGACCAAACAAAGGGTTAAATCAGACTGTGTTACCATGGAGATCTCACGATTTAACTGATTTATTGGAAATTCTGCTGATTAATGACCAAAGATCAGCTTTTATGGAGCTACTGATCGATCAGTCATGTGATCACATTTAAACGATCACATGAAACTGTCACAAATATCCCGTTTCAGAGCTCTGAGAAGCTGAGCTGCAGTTTCAGGCCGGCTGTGACAGATTTTCTGTGCTTTTTCTGTCATAAAAAAGTCTTCATCGTGTTTCCGGCTGATTCTGCGTCAGCTTCCTTTAACTTCTGCCCTTCGGCTCACCGTCACGGTGCTGGACTGAAACATTCCTCTGATTTATGGTGAAAATCAGCTGGTGTTTGGGAGATAATCCAGAAGTTTCCAGGCGTTCAACACATTCCTTCAGCTCTCTGAGGCAGTGGATCAGACCGGTTTTAAACTCATTAGTGCAGAAAACATTCAACCTTTGTGTTAACTTATATTCACTCGGTCAAACTTTAAGGTTTTAGTTTGTGATGGACACGATGCCTGCAGGCGTGTCCTTTGTTCTGCACTGAAAAAAGTCAACTCTATTAGAGTAATAATCTCTACCTTGTATTTTTAAGATTCAGGAAGAACTCGAGCTTCTTAAGTCAAATTAAACATTTTATTAACGTAACACATGAATTATGGGGGAAGAGTAAGTTTTACTTAGGTTTCCTCATACAATTTAAATGTTTAATAGCTGTATGTACATAAACCTAGAAATACTACATAAACTTTACTCTGAAAGTGTGTCGTTAAAATCTATTAAGTTACTTCATAACAGCAAATACTACAGAAATATAAAATGTACTTAACATTTTGAGTAAAATGATGTTCCTGCCTATGAAAAACAAGTAGACTTTACTTAATTTGTTTAAATAAATATAACTTAGATGTAATTAAGTAAATGTTACTTAATATCTTCAAAACTGTTGTGTTTTATGGTAAGTAAAATTTACTTGATATTGCAGCATTGAATATTACTTAAATCATTTGAGTGCAAATACTTACAAAGGCTTTTTAAGTAAATCTTATGAGTTGTTTTTTTCAGTGTGCAGGTTAACTTTATTTTCTATATTTTAAGGACTTCAGAGAAGCTGTGTTTTTGTATAATCTTTAACATTTTAATAATAAAATCATTTGAATCATCATGACTTTCTCTGACAAACGTAAAAATACAACACTTTGATTTGTTTTCACCAAACAGCCTGTTTATACGATGCAAATACAATAATTACATTAAATAATCATGAATTCCATTAGAATATCCCAAATATAACATTTGAACTAATCCCTCACACTGAAGCTCAGAGGAAACGCTGACTGAGGCCAGTTTTAATGTTCTGATGATAAACTGGATGCATGATCTGAACAACCAGTTAAATCAGTTCAAACCCGACTGAGTGTCACCGTTTAACCGGTTAATGTGTTCAATGGTAATATCCCAGCTTTATGTACAAAGTAATGGAAGAAAGTATCTGTGAGGATATCCCAGTTTATTTTAGGATTTACCAAAAAGGTCACAGAAGTGAACAGATCCAGTTTTTCTTTGTGCTAAAAGAGAGATTTATGGAACAATATCTTTATTTTACGGATCAATATATTTACTTTATGGATCAAAAACTGCCCTTTTTAACCTTTTAACCGTATTGGGAAACGTCAGAAGGGTAAAAGATGACTTCATATCATAAAAGTTGTTTTATGTTTTATTTGTTCAACTTTTGATGGAAAAAGAAAACAATAAATAAATAAATATATTGTTTTTTAAAAAGAATAAAGGTCTAAAGGGAATAAGCCGCATGAATTATACAAATAAATATTAGCAGTAAATAAGGTCATCATCAGTTTTATATTTAAACTAATTACAGACTAAATAATTAATTTAATTTGCTGTAAAACAGATTCAAACAGATTAAAACTTTAACTCTCCTCATGTGAAAGATTTTTTATGTTTTATTGATATTTCTGATTATTAAAATAAAACGTTTCAGACACTTTTTATTGATTTAAACTGAAACTTTGTCTGTTTTCTGCATATATTTTCAGTAAAAAAAGCTCCAAACAGTCTGAACTTTACTGCCAATAACAAAGACTAAGTTTCAAACCTGCCGTCAGACTTTTAAAGCTTTTATTTTATATTTTATTAAACGGTTTATTTCAGCAGTCTCTCTGGACTCTACAGAGGAAGGATTTAGTTTATTCTCTGTTCCAAACATCACATTTTGTTCAGTTTTCAGATCTTCATCTGTGATCGTTTTCATTCATTTTGAGCACCACGAGCTGCCTTTTACGCACAAAGCACGCGCTTTAACGGGTATTTAGGACCAGCTTTGGATCTGCAGCTTTGGTTTCAGGCTTTAAATGAACTGAACGCATCGTTCCAAACATGTTGCAGGACAGAATGATGCAAACCTCTGAATATTTTAGTATTTTTAGGAAAGACTGAATCTGCACGTGCGCGCAGATCAGCTTCACGCGGCTCGCCGTCACTTCACAACTCGACTGATTCTTCACGTTTTAAGTCTTAAAACACAAAAACTTCCCCCCAAACCAAACGGAGCCTTTAAAGGTCCTAAACTCTCTCTGCACAGACGGACAAAGCGGGTGTTTTCTTACCTGCTGGGCTCACGGTGAGGCTGATCGGCTTTCCAAATGTTAGAGCATCACGGTGTTACAGCCCCGTACAAAAACCTCTGAGCTGCTGCGCGCCCTCAGAGCGGCAGAAAACAGTCAAAACCCACCTCCAGCAGAGCCGTGCAGAGCCGTGCAGAGCCGTGCAGAGCCGGGCAGAGCCGGGCAGAGCCGGGCAGAGCCGGGCAGAGCCGGGCAGAGCCGGGCAGAGCCGGGCAGAGGAGCAAATGGAAAGGGAATATAAAGCATCTCAGCACCTGGATGTGGGAATATAAAGCACTCCAGCAGCTGGATAAAGCACTTCAGCAGCTGGATAAAGCACCTCAGCAGCTGGATAAAGCACCTCAGCAGCTGGATAAAGCACCTCAGCAGCTGGATAAAGCACCTCAGCAGCTGGATGTGGGAATATAAATAAAGAATATAAAGCACTTTATATAATATAAAGTTTTCCTGTAAAAACGAGCTGCTGATGGAACTGGAACCTGGAGCTCACGGTTTGTGTTTTTGTGTTTTTGGATGCTTTCTGGCCTTCTGCGGGGGGTTGAGATGAAGCTGGAGGTTTTTGTTCAGCTCTCTGAGGGAGTTGAATCACTGTGGAGACCAGCCCAACACAGTGAAAAACCCCTGAACAAAAACCTGTGGCAGCTGAAGCAGGAAGCTGCAGCAAGCTGCCCCACCAGAAGGAAAACTGCTTACTTCTATTAAATTGATATGATTAATAACATTGTTATAGCTGATCTCTGAAAGAGGAAACTTGGGAGTTTTACATCCAAACATTAGAACGTAGAGTTTTTGGATGAAATGTTTAAGCGGACACCAGCAGCTGGACTATTCAAGTCTAAATGTCTCTCACTAAGGTACGTGGGGACTATTTTGGTTCCTGATATTTTAAACATTTTAAGCTTCATGAATGTACAAGCTATTTGTAAAGTTAGTTTTTGTTTTTTTGGTTCTAGTTGTAAATTTAATTTGCTAATTATGAGTAACTTTATTTGATTAATTTCAGAGCTTTATTTAGATCAGATTTGTTTTGCTAATATTATGCTAATATTTGCTAATATATTGTTTTGAATATTTTTGCTAATTGGGTCACACCGATGGTTTTTTATCAGGGAAAAAGGAGAGAGCAGCAGGTTTTCTTTGTTCTTTTGTTTGTTTTATTGTTTGGAAATAAATCATCAGAAAAAGCAAGAATTGATTTTTGGACATTCATCTTCTTTTGCCTGCGTTAAACCACATCCCCCATGGTGCATCAGTGCTCTTTTGATTTTGTTTGGTTTAAGTTTAATTTGTTTTTTATGGAAGTAAAAAACCCGCCCTTGGACTCAAAGGAAGGATTCTATTCTAATCATTGGACAGATTGGATTTTCTTGGATTATGGACTGATGATATGCATGGATTGTTTTGTTCAACACCGTTTGTCATCGACATTAACGGGACACTGCCGGCGGCTCAGATGAACAAAAGTGCTCAGCCTTCACGCTGCATGGAAACTGGTATGTAATACTACTGCTGTATTGGACACTGTGGGGAAGGACACTGTTGGTACAGAGAAGTTTCTTGGAGCAGAATCTCCTCCTGGAATGTACCCACATGCCTGCACGGTTCACCTACAGCTGAGATCTAAGGAGCTGGTCCCACTCGTTCTTGGCCTCCTGCCTTTGGAAATACTCAGAGAGAGTATCTCCTCCTGTATTAGCCTGTGGCTGTGACTCTGAAACAGGCTGTGCTCTGACCAAGAGAAGAGGGAACACTTTTTGGGAACCTTGCCTCGTCTGGGGTCTCAGGTGAGTCAGCACTTTTACAGGCACATGCAGCGTTTGAAAGTCCTCCAGAGAAAGCTGGTCCATGGGTCCATGTTTGTTGCTATAGTTACACCCCATCCTGACTGAAAGATATGCAGCGTGACGATTTTGTCGGGAGTGACTCTATTGGTTCAGAAAGTACTGAGATGGGAAATCCTTATCTGCCCATATGGTTTTAAAAGTCTGTTGACTTTTCTATGACCCCATACACCCTGTGATCCTTTTGTTTGGTCATTTAAGGGAAACCAGTTCTAAATTCATCAGGGGGAGGTTTAGCTCAGGGGATCGTAAAGGGGCACCTCGTAGGGTTTGGGTTTGGTGGTGGTGGAGAGATGAGGACCCAAATGCAGACAGCAATCCTGACAAAGACTGATATACCCAAAGGAAATATATCCTGAGGAGAAACAAATGGCGAAGTGACTGCAGTCGTGGCTGATTGAGTGGAGGCAGATGTTTAAGTGAAGCTGCGGATCAAACAGGAAAACCGATGATAACTGGGAGTAATGACCAGAACAAGATTCTAAAAGCCAATACAAGGTATGAGCTCAAACAAAAACAGAGAGCATCCATGAAACCTAGAAATAAGAAAACAATAGAAACCCCAAAAATCACGAAATCTAAAATGCAGAATTCAAGGAAACATTTGGTAATTATGAAAGGAAACGCTTTGGGTCATGACTCCTCTCTCCAACAATGTGCCGGTGCAACGCCCTCCTTACGCCAAAGTCCCAACCAGCCTGTCAGTCTCTCACTCCATTCCACCTTCAACTGCGAACAAGGTGCTGAAACTCCTAGGATCGAAGCAAAATCCATCCTCAACCAAGAGGGAGCAATTCAGCTCTTTCTGTTGGGAACCATGGCCTCAGATTTGTAGGGATGGACTCTCATCCACGCCCCCTCACCTGGCTTCCACCCGCTCCAGTGTCCCCGTGGCTCAGAGGTCCACAGACCACATCGTCTGCAGGTTCCCAAACCACACAATCCTCTCCAGAACTATGCCTCAACCTCCTGTCCATAAACACCACAAGCAGTCAGCGACCAAAGGCGACTCAAACAAAGTCCTAAGCGTACCACAGGAGCCCAGAACAGCTTCACTAGGAAGCGTCACGGCGAGAGGTTCCAGCGGGGTAACATCTGCACAACCAACACCAATACAGCGGTACCTGATGAGTATTCATAGATGACTTTACATGAAGTAGGTCTGTCTTCTCACACAGAAAGATGCTGCTGACACTCAAAAGTAATAATCCGAAGTTTTAAAGGGACAGTTCGCCTCTTCTGACATGAAGCTGTGTAACATCCCATATCAGCAGCATCATTTCTGAACATCTTCTTACCCCCTGCTGCGTCCTGTGAGCAGAGTTCCAGCCTCGTTTTGGTGTTGATGAAGGTAGTCCGGCTAGTTGGCTGGGGTTTAAAAAATAAAGCGTTTTGCTTCTCAGAACAATATGCGTTCAACAGAGTAATACATTTGCATCACAAAATGGTTCTCCAGGAAAAAAGTCAGACCTCACAATCTCTTGGCCCTATTTTCTCTCCCTTCGTATCACTGCCTGCTGTGCAGACCGAGCAGCAAACACCGTAACAGGTGCGGCTATCGCTAGGTGGCTGGACGCATTGATATCAAGGGAGAGAAAATAGGGCCAAGCGATTGTGAGGTCTGACTTTTTCCTGGAGAACCATTTTGTGATGCAAATGTATTACTCTGCTGAACGCATATTGTTCTGAGAAGCAAGACGCTTTATTGTTTAAACCCCAGCCAACTAGCCGGACTACCTTCATCAACACCAAAACGAGGCTGGAACTCTGCTCACAGGACGCAGCAGGGGGTAAGAAGATGTTCAGAAATGATGCTGCTGATATGGGATGTTACACAGCTTCATGTCAGAAGAGGCGAACTGTCCCTTTAAAGAGGCGAACTGTCCCTTTAAATAAAGATGGGGCATTTTGCTGTAGGACGACTCATTTTACTTTTGAATGAACCTGATATGATATAACAGCCATATAAGAGTTATTTGGCTGTTATATGTGCAATGTTGTGTATAGTGCCTTGTGTATATGTTTGCTACTAGACACCTTAATTTCCTTCCGGATTAATAAATGGTACTCTACTCTATGCAGCACGTTAAGAAGCAGTATTTAGTGGATAAAAGAAGTAAATGTGGAAAATATGTTGATGACTGTTTAAAGTGTTAAACTCAACAAATTAGGGATCCTGACTCCTGACCTGCAGAACTCATTTCATTCACTTTATTTAGAGAAAAACAGCCTCTGATCATCTGAAATAAACCCATGAATCTGTGTTCTTTGTGCAGGACTGTGGGGGTCCTCCTGTGACGTAAAGACACCCTGAAATGAGCTCTGCTGCTCTCCTTGAGGGCCAGTCGGAGCTGGAAATGTCTCTGGAGGGTTTTTGTTGAGCCGTCTGACTGATTCAGGCACTGTGGTACGTATACACGGTGAAAAACACTCGTACAAAAACTGTTGAACGGTTTCTCTATGGAAGAGTTGCAGCAGCAGCTGAAGGCGGCTTGAGGTTTTCTCACATCAACCCACTGTGGCTTGTTTGAAGAGAGGAGGACTGTTATCTGATGGAGCTCAACATCAGTCTGAAAAAGTCTTAAGGGTCACGTGACAGCTTCAAACTCTGATCATTTGAAACACAATTCTGCTCTCATATTATCAAAGACACTAATTCAAACGTTGTATTTCATTTTTTTTAAACCAAACTGAAGAATAAAACTGTAGGAGCTATTTGTTATTTTGTATTTTTGGCTCACTTATTATTTGGTTATTTTTTGGGGGTTTAGTTTGGGGAATACACCTTTTTTTGGTTGTTTAGTATTGAGTTTGGTTAGTATTGAGTTAATTTGGGTATTTAATTATGCTTTTATTTTGAAAGCACGGGTTAGCTGGGGCGCACTGGGAGAGTTTGTTTAGGTGAGCAGGCACCTGTGAGGGCTAATAGTTTTTACCAGGGCAAGAGAGGCAGCTAAGGCCCATTGTTCTTTGTTTGTTTGCTTGTGGTTAGAGAAATAAACCTAAAGAAACCTAATTTTTTGCCTGGACAATGGACGCAATTTACCTGCGTAAATTCACTCCCTAGGTGTCTCAGTGGCCGTTTGATTTAACTTAGTTTATTATGGTTTTGACATTTTTTTAGTTTTGATTATTGACACAAGAGGACGAATAGCCACTACAAAAATGAAGTGAAGTGCCGTCTATGCATGAAATCTGCACGATATCTTTGAACTTATCTGGACTGTTGCTCGCTTTTAAATTCATTTAAATGATTTTATTTGTTTCTCTTTATATTCTTTTATGCATTTTTAATGCTTCTTCCACTCCCCGCTGCAATGCTTTTATTTTATGTAAAGCACTTTGAACGGTTTTGTACATGAAATGTGCTATATAAATAAATCTGATTTGATTTGATTTGAACACTGAAAAATTAATGTTGCATTTCTGTCACAGTGAAGAAAATGCAACACTTCTCCATTTTAACCCCTTAACGCCTTTTGTCGCATAAATGCTACAAACCGTTTGACTCAATCAACCAGCTGAGATAGCATCTTTATGCCCCCAATGCCGGTTAGTCCATATTCACTACGGACCTAGGAACCTTTATATAAATAAATATGTTTTTTTTTAAAAAATGGTGAATAAAAAAACATTGTTTTTTCACTGTTATATTACTGTGTTGTTGTTATCTTATTATTGACCATTATGCCTGGTGTTGCAAATAAGCAACATACCAAAATTTCTATTTATATTTTGTGCAAAAGTGAAATTAATAATCTCAGCATTATTTACCATCTACTTAAAGGCTAAAACACACACAAAACATTTTTTTATATTCAATTCAATTCAATTAATTTTTAATTATATAGCGCCAAATACAACAAATGTCATCTCAAGGCACTTAGATAATAAAGGCCAATTCAAGCCAGTTGGAATTCAATTAATTGTAATCATAATTATTCATAAAATAATCCAATTCGTTCATATAGAGCCAATTCAAAAACAATTTCCTTTTTTTTTTTCGGTCATATTTTTTTCGGTTTTATATATACAGCTATGTAAATTCTAGCGTTAAGGGGTTAAATTTATATTTGCCAAATGTGGACATGTTTTGAAATACTGTTTTTTTAGCTGAAGGCGGAACAAAAAAAACAAAAAACAAACTCTAAACCATTTACGGAACTTCTTAGTGTGACACCGCCGGAAGTAAACAAGAAGCTCCTATATGGGATGATCCGTGGACTCGGTTGTTGTGTCTGAGCTGAATATCTGAGTGTGAGCAGCAACAATGTCTTCAGTTCAGCATCTGAGAGAGTTTATCAGCCAGCGACTAACTGCTGCTGCTGAAGAAATATTCTCAGAGTTTGAGAAAACCATCGTCCAGTACGAGGAGGAGATCGACCGTCAGCGCGGACTGCTGGATATCAGCTGGAAACCCCAAATAAAGCTCCACACAGCAGGTGAGGAACACTGTGATGGGCTGAGTGAGCTCAAACCTGAATGTTATTCATAAAAGTCGTAATTTATTAACATTTATTTCAGGCTCACAGAGGAAAGTTACGGTGCAGCTGCTGTTACTTTCAGACAGAAATAACATGAATGCATCTGTGTTTAAAAGCGGAAACATTTAGAGTTAAACTAAGTGTGTAGGAGACAGGAGAACCTGACTGAGCTGGAGGAGTTTTGATCAAGGTAAGATTCACAGTCTCAAACTGGACATGCTAATTAGGCTAACCGAAGCTAATGCTAACGCAACAACAGTCCAGGTTCTGGAAGAATGAATCAAAATCAAATCAAATTTATTTATATAGCACATTTCATGTACAAACAGTTCAAAGTGCTTTACATCAAATAAAAGCATTGCAGCAGGGAGTGGAAGAAGCATTAAAATACATAAAAGAATATAAAGAGAAAATAATTTAAATGAATTTAAAAACAAGCAACAGTCTAGATAAGTTAAAGGTTATGAAGGTTTTGTTGAACTGAAAGTTTTGATACTTTTTCAGTGTAAAGCAGGAGTTCCTCTTTTAACCTGGTGGACAGCTGATGGTGACCTCATCACCTGCTTCAGAACAGTCCGTGTTCAGAGTTTCAGATAAAAGATGTGGGAAAAGTTGTTCCTGGGTAAAAGATGTGGGAAAAGTTGTTCCCGGGCAGCTTGTTTCCATCTTTCCCTTCTTCACTACAGTTCACTATTTTTAGTTTTTAAAACCAGAAAGCACAGGTAAGGGGAAACTATTCCTCACAAGGTGATGCTCTGTCCCGTTAAAGAGTTCCTCTTTTAATCTGGTGGACAACTGATGGTGACCTCATCACCTGCTTCAGAAAAGTTCATTACATTACATTACATTACGGTCATTCTGCAGACGCTTTTATCCAAAGCGACTTACAATAAGTGTGTTCCACATCAGTAGGCAAAAGAACTTCAGGTCACAAGAAATCATAAGTGCATTTCCTTCCAAAACCAAACAGCTAAGAGCATAACTAGTGCTAGAGTAAGTGCGATAAGTTAGGTACCTAGACAAATGGGAAGACAATTTAGGAAACAAATAAGTGCGTAAGAAGCTGGGACGAAGCAGGTGATGTCCTAAGATGTCCTAACAGTCCGTGTTCAGAGTTTCAGATAAAAGATGTGGGAAAAGTTGTTCCTGGGTAAAAGATGTGGGAAAAGTTGTTCCCGGGCAGTTTGTTTCCATCTTTCCCTTCTTCACTACAGTTCACTATTTTTAGTTTTTAAACCAGAAATCACAGGTAAGGGGAAACTATTCCTCACAAGGTGATGCTCTGTCCTGTTAAAGAGTTTCTCTTTTTTGTTGTTGTAACATTTCATTCTTGGTTATTAATGTAAAAAAAAAAAAAGAACGTCATATTTACCTCTGGCAAAGAAGATGCAATTCATTTAATTTGTTTTAAGATGATCTTTTTTTCAGACGTCCAGATTTAGAAGTGATTCCCTTTTGATCTGGATCAGTTGTTGAATTAAAAACATTTTATTCAACATTGTCTGAATCATGCAGTGTCAGACTGATGGTTTTATCCTCTCAGTCCGACAGACGTAGCTAAGTTTTACAGCAGTGTGAGCACCTCTGTATCCAGTAGAAGTTTGTCTTTGAACAAAAGTTTCTCTTTCAGACTGATGATCAGCAACATTCTGTTTCTTTGTTTTGGTTTGGGGCTTCACAAAGTACTGAACCATGAAGCACTGTGTTGGGACATCTGTTGACCTAATGGTCATGTGGCAGTTGATGCAGAAGTCAAAACCATGTAATAATTCCTCTGTCACATGGAGGCCTGGGCCTCTGTTTTTTTAAGGTTTTATCAAATCAAATCAAATCAAATCAAATTTATTTGTATAGCACATTTCATGTACAAACAGTTCAAAGTGCTTCACATAAAATAAAAGCATTGCACCAGGGAGTGCAAGAAGCATTAAAATACATAAAAGAATATAAAGAGAAACAAATAAAATCATTTAAATGAATTTAGTGGCCAACTGTCAGATACAATGTTCATATAACAATGTTTCACAGATGTTTACAAGTTTGTTTTCTAATGGAGGGTTCCAATAAAGCACTGGTACTTTAACCGCTTGCCATACACATCCGTCGCAGATGGTTCATGTCCTGTAGGGAAAGCTTTTACTCTAATTAGGAGCTAAAATAATAACCCCCTTTAAAAGGATTTTTTTTTTTTTTAACGACAGTCAGCTGCAAACAAATGTATGACGTGTGGTAATTACCATCTTAAAGTCACAGCACTACTACTTATTGAATATGTCTAGCAAAAATGACTCAGACTTATTGAAGGTGAGACATTATGCCCCTTTGAACAATGTGACACAATTTTCTGAGATCTGATTGAGATGCATGAGACAGGCTTCAGTCAAAATACCTGTTGGTTTAAACAGTCAATACGGTTAGCTACATGGCACCGAAAGGATCAGATTATTGGCTAAATTACAATCAGACTGAGTTATTAAAGGGTAATTCTCCTTGGATATATGGCGGTGAATGAATGGGATCAGAGGCACAAAGCGTGTCATACCCCGGTATGATAGGTGGCGCTGTACCCATTCCAGCTGTTGCTAATAGAGCCACTTCCTGTTGACCTCTTCACCACCAACAACAACAACAAACTCAGGCATTGGAGAAAGATGGAGAACGCAGAGCCAGATGAAGCTACGTCCCTCTACATTTGCTCTGTGATGAGCTGCTTGTTGCACAAACTCGATGCCCAACGGAGCATTCTCCATCGCGTTGTTTGTTTCTTTCTGACGGCGACAACAACAGGAATATCGTCTCCTTTGACTTCCGGGTCACGACCCCGGGAAAACATCTGGAGCATGCTCAGAACGCAAAGTCTGATTCACCACGTGCTTCAGCGTCTACAAGCTGGTTTAGAGTGACTTTAACCCAGTTATCTCGGGTAGGGCCCGACCGATGTGTTTTTTTCAGGGCCGATAACCGATATGTGCAACCGATAAATAGAAACATTATTCACGATAAGTTAAAAATAGCACACACTGACACAAACTTTCATATTCATTAAGTCTTTTTAATTGTAAAAATGAAAAGTGCAGGGAGCTGCCAGCAGCATTTGTAAAATAAAGCCAAACAAAACTTAGAATAAAACGGGAAATAAAATAATAATATAAATACATAATTATCAATAAAAAAATAAATCAATCCCTGCTATGAGAATACTTGAATATATGCTATTTTTATATTACACGCACATCTAATGTCTGGACAAACTCCCTACAGATCGGCACTTTGATATCACACCGGGCGTGTTTAAATGGTCAAAGGGCTTAGCAACGCATAATAAAGTAACTAATAAGCTAAACGTGCAATGTGCCTTTTGGGCTTTATGAAGTTGTTCACCTAACACCATGGCTGTTAGCACAAGCCTGCTAGCTACTTGGTGGTGGTGTGACAGCCTGTCTGGCTACCCGTAACAAGATGTTACTCCAGATGTTTGAAACGCAGCGACTGGCCAAAACTTAATTTTATTAAAGTTAATTAAGAGGGACATTACGACCAATCACCGTTGGTTCTAACGTGCTGGGTAACCAGTTGTTACGGAACGAGATAGGCTCTCACACCGGCAGGCTACCGAGTAGCTAGCAGGCTTGCACTAACAAATGGTTAGTCTCAGGAACAAACACAAACACGTTTTATTTGGTCTGCATTGACCATGGCTTTCAGTCCACCTTTCGTGTAGAACTACAGACACGTTCACGTTTCCATGTGGGGGTTTAAAAATGACCGTACACTATGCTGAGACTGCTTTATGGACAACCGTTTCAGTGAGGAGTATTCGCCGTCATTCTGGTTATCCTTACGTGAGCTAAAGCTTTGCGTCGTTACACAGAACAAACGGACCATTTTCACTAGCTGTATACACTAATAAAGACGTTGTGCTGCCGTGCTTTTGCAACGTTGGTGTGTTTGTGACTTATTGCAGGGGATAAGGCTTCGTATATGCTTACCTTGAAGGGAAATTGTTCTCTCCGCTTCAAGTAGTACTGCCACCACCGCGGCCCCACTTGTGCCACGGCCGCCTTGAAACCGTTCGCAGCCCTGCGTGTTGATTGGTTGTATTCCGTGTGCCAAACAAATCAGATGCTGTGACGGGCGGGGCAATGCTCATGAACTCAAAGTGGCAAGAGCAGAAGACGCGTTCAGAACCAAACGGCTGCAAAATTGGTTGTGAAAATTATATAAACTTATCGGTGGAAATTTATGGAAAGTATGGCCGATGCCGATATCCCCAAAATGCTAAATATCGGCCCGATATATCGGTGGGGCCTTAATCTCGGGGTCTTAATCCGATCCGATCCAGTTCTTAGTCAGATTAAGGTGTCTACATGAACTTAATAACTCAGTCTGATTGTAATTTAGCCAATAATCCGATCCTTTCAGTGCTATGTAACCCCACTGACTGTTTTAACACAGCTCTGAGATCTGGGTCTTTGGAGGAGCAAAGTGCACAGGTTGTTTGAGTTACAGAACGGAAGCGATCAGCTAGAAAGCTTCAGCTAACAAAGTAATGTGGGAACAATGATGTTCATCTTTCAGAAATGAGCAGCAATAACTCCTCAGAAGCTGGTGTACGTCACCTTCATTAGCTAAGCTGTTAGCGTTAGCTGCTGCTAAAGGAGCAGCAATAACTCCTTAGAAGCTGGTGTACGTCATCTTCATCAGCTAAGCCGTTAGCGTTAGCTGCTGCTAAAGGAACAGCAATAACTCCTCAGAAGCTGGTGTACGTCACCTTCATTAGCTAAGCTGTTAGCGTTAGCTGCTGCTAAAGGAGCAGCAATAACTCCTTAGAAGCTGGTGTACGTCACCTTCATTAGCTAAGCTGTTAGCGTTAGCTGCTGCTAAAGGAGAAAATAACTCCATAAATAAACCAGGAGGAGTTATTTCTCAGATGCTTCCATTTCCCTGCTCTGAAGTTCAGGCTCTGAGAGCTGGAGCTGATCCCTCTTTGTGGCTCAGCTTCTTCAGCGTTGAAGAAAAAGAAGAGCGAAGAGTGATTTTTTTTTTTTTTTTTTTTCATAATATGTCCCCTTTAAGACTTAATTTTGCTTTCAGTCAGCAACATGTCAGTGGACGCAAAGCGTCTTTGGGTTGTAGTCCCACCCTTCACTCTTCCACTTCCACCCTTTCAGCAAAGTATGGTCTTGTCCAATCTCAAAATCTCAAGATGGCAACAGCCAGAATCTAAAGTCCAGGTTTCTAAAGAGCAGTCCACAAACCACCATCATTAGGATACATCATTTATATTCAGTTTTCGTGTTTTTGATTGCAACATTTCTCTTGTCTACATGAGTTGATGAGCCTTGCTGATTTAGTAACTTCTATCTTTATCCCTGCAGAACTCCCACAACATTATGTCTGTAACGAAGAGGAGGTTCTGACTGACCGGCAGCTTAGAAACCAGGAGAGGAACTTCAGTCTGGATCAGGAAGAACCAGAACTTCCGCAGGTTAAAGAGGAACAAGAGGAAGTCTTCACCGGCCTGGAAGGAGGGCAGCTTGTGCTGACACTGGAGACTGATAACTTTATGGTGACTTCCACTATTGAGGAAAGTGACCACAGTGGACCTAAACCAAACAGTGACCAGCTCCTGTCTCACAACTCTCCTGTACCACAGAGCCCAGATCAGGACAAAAGCAAATATTTAGACTCAGGATCAGCAAGACATGGAGAGCTGAGGCCAAACAGACATCGCTGGAACAAAAATGACTTCAACAATGGGACCAATTCTGTCATCTCAGACTGTTACGCTGATATTGACGCAGGAAGAAAGTCCACAAAATGGGATGTTTGTGGACAATCGTTTCAGATTGAGTCTCAAACTAAGAAACATCTCATAATCCACGCTGACGAGAAGCCACTTTCTCACAAGACAAATGGTGGAGGTTTTGGACAAAGTGGTAGTTTGACTGCTCCTTACACCGGAGAGAAAACATTCCCCTGCAGCACCTGTGGCAAGCAGTTCACAGAAAAAAAGAAACTGAGTCGTCACAGCAGATCTCACACTGGTGAGAGGCCATATTCTTGCAGGTGTTGTGGGAAAAGTTTTAGGCAGAGTGCCCATTTGACCGCCCACATGAGGATTCACACTGGGGAGAAACCTTACTCCTGTAATACCTGTGGGAAAAGATTTAAAGACTCACGTACACAGAAACGGCACATGGGATCTCACAATGCTGAGAAGCCGTATTGCTGTCAAATATGCGGAGAAAGGTTCAAACGGGGGGACAATATGTTGGTACACATGAGAACTCACAAAGTGTAAAACTCATCCTGTTGTAAAATGTCCAGAAAAAGTTTAATTTCTAGCACTTCAGTTTGGGTCCACATGAAAATTTAAATATCTATATATATGTCTTTATGCAGTGATGGTGAGTTTGATCAATCCACAGACTGTATTGTAAAGAAATGCTACATTACCCTAGCCTGGCTGACGCGTCCACATCTCGATGAGATGGGGGTCTGGGAACTAGGTGTGCATTTTCTCGTATTTGAGGCGTGGTTTACGAATGCCTAGAGCCGTTTATTGGGCGCTATGAATGTCTATCAAATGGCGTCTGGTTCTTCCCATGCTGCTTTGCGCGCGATTCATAGCCAATTGCATCACTTGTACCAGATGACGTATGTAGAGCGACAGAAATTCGACGAGGAAGAAGAAGACGCTTTACTGTGTATGAGAAGACGTTGCTCTTTTTTAAAAGTAAACTTGCGTTCTAAGCTACTTAAAACACTTTCTAATGCTGCGTGTACACCAAGAGCGACCTACGCTACCTGAGCGCCGGAAATCATTATTTCTCTATGGAGGGGGAGCTAACTGGGCGACCAGAGCGGATTCCAGCGATTAAACTCAAGCTAACATTATGGTAATGAGCTATGACGCGGTTCGGCGAAAACCAATGACAATCCACAGATTGTAGGGGTCCGACAATCCGCGGGGTTCGCGGAAACAGACGTGTAAACTTTGTTTCCTATCCAAACAATAGTCGTTTAATCCTGAGACTGTTGCAATTGCCGTGTCGAGTGCTTCAATACAATAGTGTAGTAACCCCACGCATACCTTTCTCCCTGCAATTAAGTTTTATTTCGGATTTATTTCGGATTTTATTTCAAATTTAGTTTATTTTTCACAGCTGCCTCTGCTATTCCTGCTCTTCTCAGGTGTACCTAATGTAGTTTTACATAATTTGTAACGTGATGTATATCTTGTATAACAAATTGTAAATAACAACACGTTTATTCGTGTCCCTGCCCTCTCTTTCCTCATGTTTTTTTTCACGGGGGTGCTGCACAGCCGGGCCTTTAAGAATTGAACATTCTAATGTGATGTCACGAGCTACCAAAGCTACCAAAGCGAATTCTCAGGCGAAGCTTCTCCAGCTACCTCCGCTGTGTCCGCTGCCATGTTGGATTAACACTCTACAAGCTTCGGTGTCGCACATAGACGTCGCTATCGTCTTGGTGCCCCCCCCCGTTCTGTGATTGGTTCCCTAACTCAGGCAAAAATAAGGGCGGTGGTTTCCAGGCTGCCTTTGCAGCGTGAATGAAATCGCGCGCAAAGCAGCATGGGAATTCCCAGGCTAACATTACCCTTTGAAGTTGCTGAATATGTGAAAAACTTGTTGCAACCCACAAAATAAACATCTTGCTTTCATTCACAAGTAATAATTTTATCACGAATGTCAAAGCTAACACCATGAGTGCTGTGACAGAACATTGGTGTTAACGCAGGTTAACGTGTGATTGGATTCCTGATTCACGCCCACATCCACCCTCTCAATGGGAATGGCTTGGCTCATAAACTTGTATGAATCATATCGTGCCTGTTCACAAAGATGTGCAGAAATTTCTGAAATGTTTAACATCACCAACTTTACCAAGTCAATTAAAAATGAATCTCGTGGTACTACTCTACCTGTATGCCTTGGTGACAGTGGATGTTAATTATGGAGGAAAGATTGTGTGATTTAATGTTAGAGTTGAATAATTATAAATAAGAGTATTATCACTAGATGCATCAATAGGTACTTTGACTTAAAGGCATCACCAGCTGATTTAAACGTTTGGCGTGGTGATAATTTGTTGGTCCAAATGAGAACTCTCAAAGTTAATTCAGTTGTAAAATATACGGGAAAAGTTTCATTTGTAGCACTTCAGTTTGAATCCACGTAAAACTGAACATGAAGCTCCAGTTGAGTGACATAAAACCCTCTTCAGAGGGTGCTAGTCTGGCTTGATTTGTGGTGCAGCATACATGTTTCTGTAATAAAACAATGAATAGCCGGAAATTAAAATTGAGAGTTGATGTTAAATACAATCCTTATAAACACACCAGGTGGAGACTGTGCAGGTCATCATCTCCCTGTGTCTGCTCAGTTAGCAGCCCATTCTCCTCTTGCTTCACTCGAACCTTTGAACTATGGGTTCATTTTTCAATAGAACTGACAAACGCGACAGTCCTCAACAAATGATGAAAAACAGACTCGGCAGATAAAGATCGCTCTCAAATCTCCTGACAAGATTTGAAAGAAGGAGCGCTGTTAATTGTGTCGCTGTGGAACAACATTAATTAGGATAACTAGTTTGCTGACTCAATCACAGCTCAAACATCATGATGGATAAACTCTATAAACGAAAGCACTGACCTGCATGTCTGTCTGCAGCATTTTAAAGGCAGGTTCAGACTCATTCGTCTGCAGAAGAGGCTGAAAGGACCATAAAATTCAGTGAATCTGACCACATTAGAAAGGAAGAGCTGCCAATTGAATCTGACTGTCACAAACAACATGTGCAGCTTGTTGGAAGTGACAATAATGTCTCAAATAAGTTTAGTCAGAATTCAGATCAAAGCATAAATATTTATTCCATTTTAACATTGTCACTGATAAATGTTTTGATAATGAACAGTTTAACTCACAAAATAACTGTTTTTTTATTCAATAGAAAAGATTTTCTGTGAATGGATGTATTCATCTTCAAACAAACTTTTCCTTTCAAATAAAATAGAAATTTGGCCATTTCAGTAATTTGTCTGTTTATGACTAAATAATTTATCAGTGATATAGTTCATTTAAAAAATAAAGGGACAAAGCAATCATCATTAGGACGTTCACTTAAAATACTCAAGTATCTTTTCAGCTTTTGGAGAACTTTGTGTCACCATATTGCTTCAATTCTAATAAAAAATATAACAAGGTCTGGACTTTTTTTGCTTTATCTAAATGAAAATTGTACAAAAATGTTGATTCCGAGTCAAAATCAGGTCTTGAAAAATATTATATGACATCTCTAACTTCAATGTATTTGAACTTTGAGAATTTTTATTTTTACATATTTCAGCTTATTTTAACCACACAAGTAAATAATGGTAGTTGAAAAACATAAAAAAAAAAAACTGAATTTCATTGGATTTGCTCTGCGATTGAGCCAATTAGCCCATTATTATGGGACAGTTTCTGAGCTACATGCACTTGTTGAGCTGCTTTGTGCGTAACATACTGAGTTACTAAGACATCAAGGTCGGTGAATATTTTAGCAGAATTGATTTCAAGATATTTGACTCGCTCAATTTGTTATTTATTGATAATTACTGTACGGGTGGTTTCTTATTTTACTAATAAACGATGAGCAGCAGCACCGAGCAGCAAATATCATCTGAATGCAGAAACTTCCATACGTATGAATGACCACCAGGTGGCAGCGTAGCTTCACAGTAGAAGTACAGTTGAATCTTTTTGACACATTTCCATCTACTTCAATGTTTATTCTGATTTACATTCACATGTTGGTTCCTTTTGTTGCTGTTTTATATTATTATCTTTAATTCATGGTGTAGACTGTAGTGCTGCAGCTGTTTGCAAAGTTAAAACAGCTTCTTTGTGTGTCTTGGATTGATAATAAACTATCAGAGTTGTTGGCATACAAACACAACAAATGCACGACAGATTGAGTTGGACGACAGGGATTTGTTGCACAGACTTAACAAATAGCAGATAGTTTAACTCACCACCATTTTCATGTTTTAAAGTATAAAACCGGACTGTAATGTCTTAGGGGGACGAGCAACAGCAGCTACATACAGAAGTGACTTAATTTATTCTGACTAGTTTGAATGACTTATGGGTCCCTAAATTGTTTATTCATAATATGACTAATCATCTTCTGGAGCTTTGCTAATGGTTGAAACTCTAATATATTTTCCTTGATTTTTTATTATTTTTTTAAATCACCTCATTGTCATTGTCCTACCTTGTCTCACTTTGTCCTTCGAGAGCTTCAGCAGCAACATGTCAGAGAAGAAGAGGATGTTCTCTCCATCAGCAGCTCTGTAACCAGGAGAAGACCTTCAGTCTGAACCTGGGGGAACGAGAACCTCCTCAAGTTTAAGAGGAGCAAGAGAAACTCTGCACAGATCAGGAGGAAAAGCAGTTTGCTTCGAAGCAGGAGACTAATACTTTTATTGTGACACCTATTTATGAGGAAAGTCACTACAATGAACAAGAACCAAGTAGTGAAAAGCTCTTCTGTCACAACTTACCTGCAGCTGAGAACCAAGATCAAGAAGAAGGTAGCAATGAAGACTTGGAATCCACTAGAAATGCAGATGTGAAGCCAAAGATGAGTCATATTATCAATACAGACAACTCTACTCTGACAGAGAATCAGTACAACACTGACACAGATAAAAGGGTTGTACAACGTGATGTTTATGTAGAAACTTTTAGGCATACAGCCAAGACACGTGGGAAAAGATTTTCAATATCATCTGCACTTAAAAGGCATGTGTTATTTCACACAGGTGAGAAGCCTTATTCTTGCAAAATATGTGGGAAAAGTTGCAACTAGGTTGTTCATATGAGAACTCACACAGGTGAGAAGCTGTATCTCTGCGGCACCTGTGGAAAGGGATTTATTGTCCCGTCAACACTTTAAAAAGAACATATGGCTTTAACTTTACCTTTAAAAAACTTTATATCTTTCATCAGTTCCAGTCTGAGCCCATTCATAGATGCGTTGAGTTGTAGTCACAGCGACACCGACAGATAACTGGAAGGCACCCTACTGCGACATCTGATTAAAATAAGTTACATCCTACTGACATGTGAATTCATTGACTGGACGAGAAACATCCGTAAAAGCTTTGACGAGACCAAACGGTGTCGGCTGCGAGCAGCTGTTTGTGTTTGAATGTTTTACACCAGACAAATTTTAAATAGGACCAATTCACAACCAAAAGCCACATTAACATTATATTCCTCAGCTCAGTCCTTCAAAGCCTCCAGATATTCAGTTGGACCCAGTTGGATAAGAAGGCTCTGAACCTTTAGACCTCCGAGATTCTCCAATGATCAAAAAGACACTCGACACTACAGATTTGCAGACTTTGCCACCTCAGAGTTGGATTTGTATGTTTGTAGCTTTAGTCAAGTGTGTCTAAGTCTTACAATGGAAACTACCAAATTAATTCTGTCTGGTGGGATAGCTTTTCCAATTAAATCCTCACTTCCTGTTTCCATGATCCCTAACGACCTCGTGGCTCATGGAGCTGTGACGACAGTAAAGTCTGAGGTTGGAGACAGGTCTGCCTTGTTGGGTACGGTCTACATTCTGGAAGGCACCATCATGAAATCGAGCTGAAAATGAACAGAAGCGGACACAACGTCAAGGGAGAAAGTAGTTTATTTAAAGGCTGATTCCACCAGTTCTTAAAGTCTACAGAGAGACAAACACAAGAAGTCAAAGCTCAGATCTGAACCGGACCACGAGGACCTGCCGCCCTGAAACCTTCCAAACATCTCAGAGTGGAGACAGATCTGAGAACATCTAGTTCTTACTCCAAAAACCGCCACCAGAACCGGCCCGGCTCCGATCCTCGTGGAGAGCCTCCGACATGAAAACAAACACGACTTCTCTCCTTGATGCTTCTGGCCACATCTGTCCTCACATTCATTAAGATTTCATCTTTATTGTTTTTTTTTCAAATACATTTTGTAAATGCAACATGAAGCACAATCACACGGAAAATAGACACGTCTCTGAAGTTAATAAAACGCCCTGCTCGGGGAAATAAAAACAGGATTTTCTTTCCTCCTCAGAACTAAACAACGAGCCCTTCTATAAAGACGGAGCAGCTTTCTGCTGGTTCGAACAGGAAGTTACAGTCTGAACCGTCACGTCCAGCTGAAGCCTACAGGTGTCCTGATTGGTCAGCTGTTGCTCGCTGCGCTCTGATTGGCTGAAAACAAATGACACAGCTGGTGTGAAGATGTCCTGCAGGGGCGAAACCGCAGAAAATAAAGCCCAAACTCAAAGTCCGCCTCCACCATCCGGACCCTCATCCCGGACCGGGAACTTTCAGGGCCGGCTTCTACTTTTACGAGTCAAATAAAAAAAAAAAACGACACGAGCTGACGGTGATTTTTTTCTTTTGTTTAAAGAAGCTGCACTTTTCTCACGTCTCATGTGTGTTTTCTGCTTTTCTTTTAAGTGAAAGCAAAATGATTTTAAACGTTGAATCATGAATCTGAAAACTTCCCGCAGGTGAGCCGACGTTCCACCGGTTCCTTCATCGAGTCTTTAAACGAAGTGCTGAGCAGAAACTGTTCTAAAATTCACACTTTTTTTTCTGAACAAAACAACAAAGTGTGAAAAACTGGAGCTTTTTGTGTCACCACAACTGAATATTTACATCATCAACTGCCTGGATCCGACATTAAGATAAATTAATGGAACAATAAATTGCTGGTCAAACAAAAACTGAGCGGAAGTAAAAACCTGAACCAGAACAGATCCGGGTCGAGTCCGCTCGGGTCTCATTAAAGCAGAGCTGATCGCGTTGTTGAGTCCCAACAGAAGATTCCAGATTACCGTGATGCAACTAAACAGCCGACCGTTGGCGGGTCGAACACCTTGTTAGAATCCGCCGTTTGTCTGTAAACTTTAAATTCGTTTCAGGTTCAGGTTGAAGTTTTTGGATCGATGACGCCACAGACTGTTGGGACTTTCGTCCTCTTGATGAACCAGCGTTCGCTCCGGCCCGGCGGGTCGTCGGATGCGACGAAGCAGCAGAAACAAAACGAGATTTTTTTTGGGGGCTTCGTTTCCACATCAAACAGAAGCAGAGCGAGCGACTGTGGGACGCCACGCTCATCGCAAACCTGAATCTAACGGCTGGCGCTCAGGCTGAGCCGGACGCACCCGCCTGCCTGTACAGAGATCAGAAGTAACGGGACAGCGAGCAGGCACAGAGGAGGCAACAGCTGCTTCCAACTAGTAACAGAAACAAAAAAGGCAGAACATGAACAAAAAGAGTAAATGCTAAAAGGTTCAGTTAGCAAGCAGGGTTACACCTTTTGTTTTTGTTTTTTTTCTTCAGCAATTAAAGAAGAACAGGAAGAAGAGGAAGAGCCCCCCCGGAAGAACCGAAGCAGGAAGCTAACAGATAAACCTGCGTCGGCCTTCAGAGGGCGTGAAGCTAAAACTGCTACGAACAAATCACAAAGCACAGTTTCTTTTTTTTGTTAATATCTGCGATCTCTTGAAGCTAACGGCGATACTATCCCTAAGATGGACGGGGTTTCATCTTCTTAGCCCCCGCACCCGCTCCAGCCGTGCGATGCTCCCCGGCATCCCGGAGCCTCGAGGTTATTCCCTCAGAAAGGTCACATGGCGAGCGGGAGACGTGACAGACAGCTCCGCGAAGCAGCGTCCGGTCCCGGTCCAAACTCGGCTAAGAGACAACCCGCCTACAGTCCAACTATGGCGATATATATTTATGTAGCTGTAACCCAAACCGTCCTTCGTCCCCGGCTGCAGAGCCTTCCTCCTCCTCCTCCACAGTAATGAAAATGAATGGAGAGATCAGAAAGTCCAGTTATTTTTCTCCCCCTGCGCTTCACCCGACCTCCCCCCTGAACCCGACCACCACACCGTCCTCGCCCTCTCACAGCGACCCCCGCTTCAGTCTGCGGCGGCGGAGACGCTAAAAACCGGCGCTCCGTCAGGGCCGAGCAGACGTCCAGGAGGTCGTGTTTTTTCTTTTTAACTTTTTTTGTTTGTTCCAGAGAAAGAGGAAGTCCTTCGGGGGGGGAGGGGAGTTGTGCGGATGTGGCGGCAGTTAAAAATCAGGGAGGGTTAGTTGTGGTGAGGAGTGGGGGATGGGGGGGTGTTCCCTTAAAGTTCAGATGTGCGCAGGTTGAAGGAAACCCGGCGGCAGCGTGGCGCCGCGGTCGAAGAGATCCCGCGCCCTCCGATCCAGGAGGGGCATCACCGCTCCTCGAACAGCCGAGGGGGGTGGGGGTGGTGAGTCAGCCTCGTCGGGGGGTCGTGTCGCCTCCCCAGCCTCCACCGCTTCTCGTCGGTTTAATATCCCATTTCAATTGGAGCTGGTCTTGGTCAAACTTGAGTTTTTTTTCCCCTCCGTTTCTCCTGGTGGTGGTTCGTTGACGTGCGGACACAAAGCACCGCCTCGGGCTGCCGTTCAGTGAGGCGGGTTCATGGCGCCGTGACCTCGCTGCTGCTTCTGCTTCTGCTGCAGGAGCAGCTGCTCCAGCGCCGACGGGCCCGGCTGCATCATGGAGCTCGACCAGATGGACTGCGGAGGACAGCCGAGAGTTAGCAAACAGCCGCTGAGCGGAAATGATCAAACTTCCTGAACTCCTGACTAGGGTTGCAAAATTCCCGGAATTTTCAAAGACGGAAACTTTCCATGGGAATCTAAGGGAATAATAAGGTTGGCTCCTCTAGGGAACTTAAATATAGTTGAGGAAAGTATATTTTAGCATTATCTTGACTAAAACAAACAGATGCCATTCCTCAATCACACGCACAGAGCACACTGCTTACTGCATGGCTATTGAGACCACGCCCCCTACTGGCACTGTGCACGCCTCCATCACGTGTACAGAAGATTTCCAGAAGACTGGACCACACTTTTGAGTCTGTGGACTTAACAAAGTGAAGTAAGTTTTGAGTTTATTGACTGAACAAAAACGCAGAGGATTGCTCGAAGGAAGATTTGCATGTTTAATGGGACGTTTTGGAGGAAGAGTGGCATTTAACATTTTGAATGGGACTTTGTGGAGATTTTTGAATGAGTGGAGTTAGGGGATGGGTAATATTGTTTTTGTTCATCCCTGAAACAAGTAATTAGAACATGTTCTTCTCTACTTACAAATAAATCTGTTGAAATATCTGTTGAAAACATTTTGTATGGATGTTTTCTTATGACTTCTGTTTATATTTATGCTTGGATATAATATATTCCCAGTTAGTTCTCCTAAATTCCCATGGAAAGTTTCCAATATGGAATATATCCAAAATTCCCAAGCTTAACTTCCCATGCAAATTTACCGGAAACTTTGCAACCCTACTCGTGACACAGAACCACTGAGACCGACGAAGCTTCACACTTTATGAAAAGAATCCAATCCGTTCTCAAAGTTTAATCAAATTAAAGAAAATTAAATCAAATCATCAAATCAAATTTATCTGTAGCACGTTTCATGTCCAAAACAATTCAAAGTGCTTCACATAAAATAAAAGCATTGCAGCAGGGAGTGGCAGAAGCATTAAAAATACATAACAGAATATAAAGAGAAACAAATAAAATCATTTAAATGAATTTAAAAACCAGCAACAGTCCAGATAAATTCAAAGATAGCGTGCAGATTTCATGCATAGACACATGAGAAAATAAATGTTTTTAACCTGGATTTATCCCCTTAAACGCCTGAATTTATATAGCTGTATATAAAAAAATGTTTTGTGTGTGTTTTAGCCTTTAAGTAGATGGTAAATAATGCCGAGATTATTCATTTCACTTTTGCACAAAAAATAAATAGAAATTTTGGTATGTTGCAAATTTGCAACACCAGGCATAATGGTCAATAATAAGATAACAACAACAACAGGAAATAAGTCCGTCACTTTGCGGTCCCACTAGAAACAAGTGCTTGTCGAAGGTTCCTGGGTCCGTAGTGAACATGGACTAACCGGCATTGGGGGAATAAAGATGCTATCTCAGCTGGTTGATTGAGTCAAACGGTTTGTAGCATATATGCGACAATAAGTGGTTAAAAATGTCTCCATTTGGTGAAAGTTTAATCTCCACTGGCAGTTTGTTCCACTTGTTTGCAGCATAACAGCTAAATGCTGCTTCTCCATGTTTAGTCTGGACTCTGGACTGGACCAGCTGACCTGAGTCCTTGGATCTAAGAGCTCTGCTGGCTTTATATTCTCTGAACAGATCACAGATGCATTCTGGGCCTAAACCCTTCTGGGATTTGTAATAAACAATCAGTTCTGAAAACTGAATCATTAAACATGTCCAGAGCACCAAAACTGTGCCCGACAGGATGTTCACCCACCTTGAGGCTGTCGAGCAGCACGGTGGAGGACGACTCCTCCATCGGAGACTCCTGATTGGTCCAGGAGCTGCCCGTCGACCCGGCCTGATGCCAGCTGGTGTCCGGCGCCGTGGAGGAGACCGAGGCCGGCAGGTAGTCCAGCCCGAACCCGCCGACGGTTCCTGAGAGACGACAGGACGGGCACACGTCAGCACCTGGAACCGAAGCTCAGACCCGGAGAAGCTTCTGGCAGAACCAGCAGAATTTGGGCTGCCGGTCCCAAGCAGTTTGGCTACAACCGACACGTTTTCTCTTTATCCTGTCCGAGTCGCACCACTTCAAACGGGAAGATTTAACAACCAGAAGTTCGTTCACTCGTTTCGTACGACACTCACGTATACTTTAAAGGGACAGTTCGCCTCTTCTGACATGAAGCTGTGTAACATCCCATATCAGCAACATCATTTATGAACATCTTCTTACCCCCTGCTGCGTCCTGTGAGCAGAGTTCCAGCCTCGTTTTGGTGTTGATGAAGGTAGTCCGGCTAGTTGGCTGGGGTTTAAAAAATAAAGCCTTTTGCTTCTCAGAACAATATGCGTTCAACAGAGTAATACATTTGCATCACAAAATGGTTCTCCAGGAAAAAGTCAGACCTCACAATCTCTTGGCCCTATTTTCTCTCCCTTCGTATCACTGCCTGCTGCCGCCTGTTACGGTGTTTGCTGCTCGGTCTGCACAGCAGGCAGTGATACGAAGGGAGAGAAAATAGAGCCAAGAGATTGTGAAGTCTGACTTTTTCCTGGAGAATGATTTTGTGATGCAAATGTATTACTCTTTTTTTAAACATATCTTTATTGCTTATTGAAATTATACACGAAAAGCTTTGTACAGAAGCATGAAAGCGCCTTATAATACACAGAACGAGGTGAACAAGCAAACAAACAACCATACAACAGCAAAAACCCACACAGTGAAAGGAAAGACAAAAAAAAAAAACAGGAAAAAATCTATTCAAAACAGATTAATAGGAAGTACAGACAAGGACCAAAACAAAAAGAAACCGTACAACGACATAAAGAGCTCAGATTTGTTCTTCAGTTAAAGTGATATCCAGGTGTTACTATGATGTTTAGTTGGTTTCATAACTCAACTCAGACCAGATAAGTCCCTTCTGTAGAGTCTGTGCACTCTCCATACCAACATAATTTAAAAATGGATTCCAAGTTTTATAAAATAACAAAGGTTTGTCCTTATTACTCTTTTGAACGCAAATTGTTTTGAGAAGCAAAACGCTTTATTTAAGTAAGAAAATGTTCATAAATGATGCTGCTGATATGGGATGTCATACAGCTTCATGTCAGAAGAGGCGAACTGTCCCTTTAAGCGTGTTCCTTATTAAAATGTTGTAGAATGAACCTTTGAGCTGAGACACATGAGCAGAACTCTCTGGTCGTGCACACTGACAGAGGAAGATGGTTCCCAGTCCTCAGCATGTGAAACCCTCACAGCCTCTTCACCTGCTGGACGTGGATAATTACTGGAGCGAGTCGGGTTTTCTGCTTGGAAAACTCGACTGCGTCTCAAACCTTTTACAGAGACTCTGGGAACAGTTCCGGTTCCCTCGGTTCACTCACCGGGCTTGTCGGCCTTCCAGCGATCCATCACCCTGCGGTCCCGGCTGTCCGGGGTGCCGATGGGCCCGAAGTTGGAGAAGGGCATGGCGCCGTGGTTGTGCGTCGGGGGGGAGGAGGGCAAGCTGCTGGGGTTGGAGGAGTGGGGAGACTGACTGGCCGGGGTGGAGTGGTCTGCCAATCAGAGCGCAGCTTACATCAGAAACACGTATCCCTTAAACAAAGCCTTAAAGGGACAGTTCGCCTCTTTCTACATGAAGCTGTGTAACATCCCATATCAGCAACATCATTTATGAACATCTTCTTACCCCCTGCTGCGTCCTGTGAGCAGAGTTCCAGCCTCGTTTTGGTGTTGATGAAGGTAGTCCGGCTAGTTGGCTGGGGTTTAAAAAATAAAGCGTTTTGCTTCTCAGAACAATATGCGTTCAACAGAGTAATACATTTGCATCACTAAATGGTTCTCCAGGAAAAAGTCAGACCTCACAATCTCTTGGCCCTATTTTCTCTCCCTTCGTATCACTGCCTGCTGTGTAGACCGAGCAGCAAACACCGTAACAGGCGCGGCTGTCGGCAGGCGTCTTTCCTTTTCTTTTGTTGTTTTCTTTCCTTTCCTTTCCTTTTGTTGTTTTCTTACCTTTCCTTCTTACTTTCTTTCTTTCTTTCCTTCCTTTCCTTTAATTTCGTTTGGTTTCCTTCTCTTCTCTTTCCCTTTCCTTTCCCTTCGTATCACTGCCTGCTGTGCAGACGAAGTGCAGACCGAGCAGTCCCCTGCTTCCGAGCAGCAAACACCGTAACAGGCGCGGCTGTCGGCAGGCATCTTTCCTTTCCTTCTCTTCTCTTCTCTTCTCTTCTCTTTCCTTTTGTTGTTTTCTTTCCTTTCCTTCTTACTTTCTTTCCTTTCGTTTCCTTTAGTTTTGTTTTCTTTCCTTTCCTTTTGTTTCTTTTCCTTCCTTTCCTTCGTATCACTGCCTGCTGTGCAGACGAAGTGCAGAGCGAGCAGCCCCCTGCTTCTGAGCAGTAAACACCGTAACAGGCGCGGCAGTCGCTAGGTGGCTGAACGCATTGATATGAAGGGAGAGAAAATAGGGCCAAGAGATTGTGAGGTCTGACTTTTTCCTGGAGAACCATTTTGTGATGCAAATGTATTACTCTGTTGAACGCATATTGTTCTGAGAAGCAAAACGCTTTATTTTTTAAACCCCAGCCAACTAGCCGGACTACCTTCATCAACACCAAAACGAGGCTGGAACTCTGCTCACAGGACGCAGCAGGGGGTAAGAAGATGTTCAGAAATTATGTTGCTGATATGGGATGTTACACAGCTTCATGTCAAAAGAGGCGAACTATCCCTTTAAATCTGAGCTGCGCAGGTGTGACGTACCTGAGCTGGCCGGCAGGGAGGGGGACCACGGAGTCCCCTCGAACAGCGAGTACAGCGACGGCTCCTGCTGCACCATGGGAACGTCGGGCTTGGAGCTGGGCGGCAGGGTTTTGCCGTAAGCTTGACTGAAGATGCTGTTCTGGTTGTACTCCTGAACACACACAGATGTTATGAACATAGGAGCTTGCTTCAGAGCGGTACATAAAGGACAGCCCCAGGTTTCATGTTATTGGGATTAAAGGAACTGCATTAGGCTGGTTTAAGTCATATTTATCTGATAGATTTCAGTTTGTTCTTGTAAATGAAGAATCTTCCTCACACACCAGAGTAAGTCATGGAGTTCCCCAGGGTTCTGTGCTTGGACCGATTCTTTTCACTTTATACATGCTTCCATTAGGTAACATTATTAGACAGCATGGCATAAAGTTCCGTTGCTATGCTGATGATACTCAGCTGTACTTATCTGTAAAACCAGATGAACCCAATAGGTTGGTCAGACTACAAGCATGTCTTAAAGACATAAAGACCTGGATGACTCAGAACTGTCTGCTTCTAAATTCAGACAAACTGAAGTTGTTATCTTTGGACCTGAGCGCTTCAGGGAGAAATTGTCGATACACATAACACTTAATTGAATTGTTTGTTTCAACTGAATAATATCTGAAGTGATAAAATCTATTTTCAGCCAGAAGAAGATTCAGTTTTCCTCCGACACTGGAAAAAATGCCCCTCCAAAAATAAGTAAAAAAAACAACAAATAAAAGACGTTTTTGCTTGAAATAAGCAAAAAAATCTGCCAGTGGAACTAGTGAAAATCAGCTTGTCAAGATTTCTTGAAATAAAATGTGATATTTAGGACTTTTAAGATAAAAGTGATCTTGAAATTAGCTTAAAAACCTCTTAAAATGGAAAAAAAAAGCTTGTTTCATGTGAAATATGACTCAAAATTAGATGTTTTCAAGACTTTTTCACTTAACAAGATATTCCAGATGTTTTGTATTAAAACAAGTCCCTATATCTGGCTGAAATGGAACTTGTTAGGCAGTTGTGTCTGATATTAAGTGTAATGAGATACTCAATGAGACACATATAAGATTTAGATTTTTTGCAGTGGACATCAAACCATCAGCTGAAACATTGATTGTTTAAACGCTTATAGGAATACAGCCTCTGTGGGAATGGGGCTGTCACAGATTGGGAGGATTTTAGTGGGGAACAGTGTAAGAGTGCGTTTGATCAGGGGAGATAAAAGATGTTTGAGGGGTCGGGTGAAGGCTCTCACCTGCATGGGGAAGCCAGGTATGGGCAGCAGGGAGGATGACTGGCTGACCACCTCGGGGCCACTCTCCATCCTGGTCTGGTTTGGCAGCTGCAGAGAAATGCGGGAGGATCACAGAAAAACATCAACACGCATCTGTATTTGTACAAATCATCCGATCAGATCAATTACGTTTACTGATCTCTGCTCTTTACATGTTGCGGGTGAGGCTGTAACTCATCTGTCAGCTGTGGGGCCCAAAGACCACAGAGGGGCCCTAAAGGAGACTTCAGGGTCTCCCTAAAATATTTGTCTTTAATGAGAAAATAATTAATAACTATTAATTACAACGAGTCATCTTTGCTCTAAACCGCTTGTTCCTTGTCTTCAGTTCCTTTAAATCTCCAGATTTCCATGATCCATCACTTCATTCGATGTTTGAACACATTCAAAACGATTTAAAAGCCAAAATCAAAAACAGCTACACTGAAACATTTCAGGAAAACTCTTTGGATGAACCGTTTAAAACGGCTAAATTACATATTTTTATGTGAGGCAGTACTAAAGAGATGCAAAGGGGTGAGCAGGGATGCAGGAGGTGGGGTTCAGGATGAAGAAGACAGGGCTACATACAAATATATTTGGTCCAGGAGCATTGCTAAGAGGGCCAGCCAAGGCCTGGAAGAAATCAGGAGGCTTAGCAAAGACGAGCTCCTCCTCTTCCTCAAAATCTGCTAGAGTTTTTAACAGGTCAGGAGGTAGAAGAGGCGAGCTCTTGTTGTCCTAGTGAGAGATGATGCCAGGAGAGGGGGAACAAAGAGGGAGAGGAGCAGAAAACAAGAGAAAAGAAAGAAGCAAGCCAGTGAGAGAGGTGGAAAGAAGGAGTTATACCGACAGCTACAGAGCAAGCTGAGCAATCAAATCTGTCAAAAAGCTGCCGGAAGGCAGAAGAACCTCCTTCACATCCATCTGCACAACTAAAAATTCACGTCTTTGTTTGTTTCCATCTGTGGAGTTTCCCTTTGATCGCCGATTACGGGCTCGTCCACAGACACACAGATCTGAAGCTAAAGTTCAGGAGGTTGAAAATGGTGTGAATATGTAAGCCTAACAAAAACATTCAAGTTAAAGGGACAGTTCGCCTCTTTCTACATGAAGCTGTATGACATCCCATATCAGCAGCATCATTTCTGAACATCTTCTTCCCCCCTGCTGCGTCCTGTGAGCAGAGTTCCAGCCTCGTTTTGGTGTTGATGAAGGTAGTCCGGCTAGTTGGCTGGGGTTTAAAAAATAAAGCGTTTTGCTTCTCAAAACAATATGCGTTCAACAGAGTAATACATTTGCATCACAAAATGGTTCTCCAGGAAAAAGTCAGACCTCACAATCTCTTGGCCCTATTTTCTCTCCCTTTGTATCACTGCCTGCTGCCGACAGCCGCGCCTCTTACGGTGTTTGCTGCTCGCTCTGCACAGCAGGCAGTGATACGAATTTAATTTATTATTTAATAAATTATTTATTGTTTATTCATTATTTAATATATTTTATAATTTAATAAATAATATAATTTTTTTTATAATAATTTTTTTTATTATTTGATAATAATAATAAAATAATTATTATTTTTATCATGATATTTTATTAAAATAAATACATTTTAAAATAATATATTTTATAAACTATTATAAAAATATAATATTTTGATAAAAATATAATATTTTGATAAAATAATAATATTTTTATAAAATATATTTTATACATGGTGCTAGCCGGAGAGAAAATAGGGCCAAGCGATTGTGAGGTCTGACTTTTTCCTGGAGAACCATTTTGTGATGCAAATGTATTACTCTGTTGAACGCATATTGTTCTGAGAAGCAAAACGCTTTATTTTTTAAACCCCAGCCAACTAGCCGGACTACCTTCATCAACACCAAAACGAGGCTGGAACTCTGCTCACAGGACGCAGCAGGGGGTAAGAACATGTTCAGAAATGATGCTGCTGATATGGGATGTTACACAGCTTCATGTCAGAAGAGGCGAACTGTCCCTTTAAGGGATGTTGTAAAGAAATTCAGCATCTGTGAGGCTGTAAGGAGGATCTGCAGGTGTTCCACCACAGGAAACAGGATCTAAACTTAGAACCAGAGATATGACACCTCCAAATGGGTCCTGACTGAGTGAAGTGACCTGATATCACCGCAAGGAAACTACTGGATGAAAGAAAAGGACATAATGTTTACTTATGAATAAGAGCTCTGAGCAGTTCAGTGAGTTACCAGGTTAAATGCAGTAACTTTATCTGATCTGAAGGTGGAATAGACTTTCTGTTCAGAGGAGAAACGACTGGAAAACAAAACAGGAAAAGCAAGAGAAGCAGCAGAGAGCCAGAGGCAGACGGGAGAGGATTCTCTCCTCTGAGCTAACCTCAAACGGGGGTCCGCGGGACCCGACGGGGACCTCCTGCTCCGCACAGATGCCGCCCGGCGGAGGCCTCTTCATGCGCTCTGCCATCATGGCCAGGCCGTCCCCCATCCTGTACGGGGGCTCCCAGTGGAAGTCCTGCATCTTGATGTCGGGGTACTTCATCTTCTTGTCCATGTTGGGCGGCTGCAGCTGGTGCTCGTACAGCTTCAGAGGATCCTGAGCCGCCATGTAGAAGGCCTGCTGCTGCTGCTTCATGGACATCTGCATGGGGGGCAGCTTCTGCAGGGCCGCCTGGGCCTGGGTCCACATCTGGGCGGGCTGGTCCTGGACCTGCATGTACTGCAGAGCGGAAACAGAGGGCAGGACACACAGTGATCCCGGTCAGCGCACACAGAACAACACGTTTTTACAGCTGCTGTGCAAGCGTGTCACCAATGTTCCCTCTAATGTTTCATGTGTCCGGGCAAACACACTGAGGACTAGGAATGGGAATCGAAAACCGGTTCTTGTTGAGAACCGGTTCCCAGTGTTTCAATTCCTTGGAATCGTTTGGCGATTTTGCAAACGATTCCCTTATCGATTCCAGTGGGCGCGAATGACGTCACCACGCAACGTTGCGTGGCGAGTCCGGCGCAGCCAGCAGCCAACAGTAAACATGGCGCCCAAGCGGTACAAACGCTCGAAAGTTTGGTTACACATCCCTAAAAAAGACGACAACAGGGCAACTTGCAAAGTGAATATTTCACCAAAGGGAGGAAATACTACCAACATGCAATAACTATGAATGAATGATTAACGTCGGTGAATCTGAACCCAGCAACGTTAGCAACGTTAGCATGTCCTCGGCTAACACTGCAGGTAACTAACTAACTAACAAACACTGCCTATCATGTTAGCTCCATTTGCCTGATTGTAAAAGCTGCTGTTAGTAACGGTTAAGGTTAAATGAATGCCTTCTCAGGCATTACATTTAGATGAAATCATGAGAGACAGAGCCTGACTGGCTCAGAGCCAGAGGCTGGTGGTGCTACCCCCAGTTCACCTCTACCTCCAGCTTCTCCTTTCACCAGAGCAGGAAGAGTTAAATTACCCAGGCCAGGATAGACCAATGTGGACCTCACCGTTGTTGGGTTTGTGAGGTCATGACTCGTGTTACTTCTAAACTAAACAAAGTTGATGCTAATCGACCGGTTTGTTGTCCTTTTTCTCCAAATGGGAATCGATAAGGGAACCGACAAAGAACCGAACCGTTAAGCAGAATCGAAAATGGAATTGGAATCGTAAAAATCTTATCAATTCCCATCCCTACTGAGGACCACTGTGAGCAACATCAGATGTGCACGCTGTGGCCACACACCAGTATCACACCTGTGGCTACATGGCTTATTAAAAAAAAAATCAAATCACAGCAGCAATTTTCATTGGTTTACTTTTAAAATAAGCGATTTGGCCCACTTAAAATGAAAAAGACAGAAATCTTGTTGTTCATGAGATGTGTAGTATGTTATCTGTTATATGTGAGAGTCATGCTTGCAGCCTTGTTTTGCAGAGTAGATTTTTCTCACTCGAAAAAGAAAAAAATCTCCCCCAGTTTCACCGCTTGTTCTTCTGTTTGCACTCAGACAGCCTAAAAGAACCGCATTTCTTTTTTACTTTGGCTTGGTGAGTGGATGTGGCGCTGGCGCTGCCCGTTCGTTTCGCCATGATAAGGGGCGTCTCTTAACTCCGCCGCACTGTTGTTAGCTAGCTCACCTGCACGGCGCATATGGGCAGGGCTCTATCATATATATATATGATATATATGCAAGCACCATCAATGCTCTGATTGGCTGCATAGCGCAAGTAAACCGTATCATTGGCTGAACACCTGTCACTCACTGCGTTACATTGAAAAATGGTACAGAAAAACACTTTATTGGTCTAATTAATAAATACGTTTATGGTGAATTTTATTTTATGCGCTGCATAGATTTTCTTGTGCGCTGAGACTGTGCGAGCAGCTCGGAGGGAACGTTGCGTGTCACGTGACCTGACCTGCTGCAGACCCGGGTGGTGAGGCGGACTCTTCCCCATCCCCACCTGCTGCACCGGCTTGGTGGGCGACTGCTGCTGACTCATGGAATGAACCTGCAGCTGGACCGACTGCTGCAAAGCCTGCTGGGAAGGCTGCTGCTGAGCCTGCGAGGGTACCTGGTTCATGGGCCCTGGCCCCTGAGCCGAGGACCCGGGGCCCGAGGGCCTCTGCTGACTGTAGGGAATGTGGGACTGCTTCCCGGCCTGGACCTGGGAGCCCGCCTGGGTGTGAACGCCCGGCTGGAGGAAAGGTCCCGGGACAGACACCCCCGTGGAGAAGGCGAACCCCGGATTCACCTGGAGCCCCGGGAACGCCACCGGGGGCGGGATCACGTAGGCCGAGGGAGGGAAACCTGAAAGGAACCAATCAGGAGGAGGTTTTAAATGCAGTGGGCTCCACATAAACTAAATAAAATCCAAACTTTGAGCCTCGGTACCGCACCGTCCCAAAGAAAAGAAGAAGCCTGTCTAACATTTCCCCCCGCATGTTGTTCCCCCTCTCTCTGCCCCCTACTTCCTGTCTCTCTCTCCTCCAACTACAGGAAAATCAGGAACAGGACAAGCAGATTCAAAAACAGCTTTTTCCCTAAAGCCATAACCTAAATCTAAACTCTGACACACACTGATCTTCCCTTTGGACAATCCCTGTTCATGTGCAATATTCAACAATTATGGCCAAACACTGTTGTGTGCAATATATCTATATACTTGAATCTACTAACACCTTATTTTATTTATTTTATTACCGTAACAAAAAAAACAAATAAATAAAAACTGTGCATCTTACACCCTTCCCTTTTTTTTTTACATTACTTATATATTTTTAATATTTTTATATTCGCACTCTTTGCACTGTTTTTGGTGGCTTTAAATTTCGTTGACAATAAAGGCATTCTGATTCTGTCCTGTCCATTAAAGGCATAAAAAGCCCCAAAAAATATTTAAATAAATATTTTAAAAAAACAAATATTAAAAAAAATATATATTTTAAAAAATATTTTAAAAAAGATATTTAAATAAATATTTTTAAAAAAACATATTTAAAAAAAAAATATTTAAAAAAAATATTTAAAAAAAATATTTTAATTTTTTTTTTTTAATTAAAAAAAATAAATAATAATAATAAAAAAATAATAATTATTAGAAACAATTATCGAATATTAGCATTAAAGTGGTTGACGTCCTCTGAGACTCGGGGCGTTTGGGGACGTACCGGGCCTGCTGGGCAGCGGTGGGAAGGCTCCGGGATGGTGGATGGGGATGAACTGGGAGGAGCAGGTGGTTTGGGTTGGAGTGACGGGAGTCTTCTTCGCCTCGGACACCGGAGTCTTCCTCAGCTCCGTCTGCGCCTTCACCTGAATCAGAGTCGGCGCCACATCAGCACGACAGACATCCAGCTGGATGGATTTTTTTATTTTAAAACGTGGGCTGGATTCCAGCGTCCTCACCTGTTTCCCAACATCGGCGGTTTTCTCGTGGCCGCTCTTCTTCATCTCGCTCTTCCTCTTCCCGTCCCTCTTCACCTCTCCTTTCCCGGCCGCCCCGTTGCCTTTGGGGAACTCCCGCCGCTCCTTGCCGGCGTCCTTCTGGTGGTGGATCCGTGCGGGCTCACGGCTCTGCTCTCTGGGTTTGATGTTCTCCTTGAAGGTGACGACGGGCCGCTCGCCGCTGTCGGGCCACGAGCTCTGCGTCTTCCCCACCGACAGAACCGACTTCAGACCCGAGTTCCCGCCATCGTTCTGCGTCTGCTCGCCATTGGACGACTCCTGCAGCACCGGCGCCTCCTTCTCCTGCGGCTCCTCGATGGCCTGCTCTGGAATGTCGGTGATGAAGATGAGGAGGCCGTCCTCGCTCACCGTGCACTGGATCAGCCTGCAGAGACCACGCAGCAGAGATGTCACTTCTGCTTTCTTTAAAGGGACAGTTCGCCTCTTTCTACATGAAGCTGTGTAACATCCCATATCAGCAGCATCATTTCTGAACATCTTCTTACCCCCTGCTGCGTCCTGTGAGCAGAGTTCCAGCCTCGTTTTGGTGTTGATAAAGGTAGTCCGGCTAGTTGGCTGGGGTTTAAAAAATAAAGCGTTTTGCTTCTCAGAACAATATGCGTTCAACAGAGTAATACATTTGCATCACAAAATGGTTCTCCAGGAAAAAGTCAGACCTCACAATCTCTTGGCCCTATTTTCTCTCCCTTCGT
The DNA here is from genome assembly GCF_027942865.1 of Odontesthes bonariensis. Lineage (NCBI taxonomy): Eukaryota > Metazoa > Chordata > Actinopteri > Atheriniformes > Atherinopsidae > Odontesthes > Odontesthes bonariensis. The sequence continues at coordinate 2,189,783 of NC_134519.1, forward strand.
ATCACTGCCTGCTGTGCAGACCGAGCAGCAAACACCGTAACAGGCGCGGCTGTCGGCAGGCGGCTTTCCTTTCCTTTTGTTTCCTTTCCTTCTTTCTTTTCTTTTCTTCCCTTTCCTTTCCTTTCCTTTCCTTCCCTTTCCTTTTGTTTCCTTTCTTTCCTTTCCTTTACCTGCTGTGCAGACCGAAGTGCAGACCGAGCAGCAAACACCGTAACAGGCGCGGCAGGCGGCAGCAGGCAGTGATACGAAGGGAGAGAAAATAGGGCCAAGCGATTGTGAGGTCTGACTTTTTCCTGTAGAACCATTTTGAGATGCAAATGTATTACTCTGTTGAACGCATATTGTTCTGAGAAGCAAAACGCTTTATTTTTTAAACCCCAGCCAACTAGCCGGACTACCTTCATCAACACCAAAACGAGGCTGGAACTCTGCTCACAGGACGCAGCAGGGGGTAAGAAGATGTTCAGAAATGATGCTGCTGATATGGGATGTTACACAGCTTCATGTCAAAAGAGGCGAACTGTCCCTTTAAGTGTTTATTTTTTACAGCTAGTCTGAAACACCGAAGTTAGAGCGCTCACCCCGGCTGGTTGTCGGCCACCCATTTACCCAGACCGACGAGGCGCTGGTGCCGGGCGTGCACCGGCAGGCCGTCCCTGTCCACCAGGATTCCCTGATGGCCTTTTGTGAAGTCCAGACACCTGAAACACAGACGGAGATCACGACGTCAACGCTGGCCGAGTCTTCAGCACATTCCTGAGTGAACCAGAGTGGGTCGGTACCTCAGAGCGGGCCGGAGAGCCAAAAAACCCTGGAGCTCGAACTCCTCTGGCAGCGGCATCACTGTGGAGAAAACAAGCACGCCTTCAGCTACAACAGAAACTCAACCAAAATTTAAAAAAAAAAAAGCTTGACAGAAAACAGACTCCGACTGGATCCGAGGTCAAACTGACATGCAGACACAGCAGATTTTATTATCAGATTCCAGCACGCTGCGTTCAGCGTTTTGTCCTGAGATCACTGCTTTCAAGACCCAAGATCAGCGATATTTCATTAACCTCTTAAGCGTCACTGTCAGCCGCCACACTGGATAAAGCCGGTTCAATGTCCCACATTACACATCAGATCTACCAGCAGATGGCAGATGTTTTCTTTGAATTATGCCCTGAATTAAGGTGTGTTCCCAAAGTAAATTACATAAAATGCTGTACTACTCACACTCACACTTTACTTCTGATGTCGATGTCAGAGACTTTGTGTGTGTGTGTGTGTATATATATATATATATATATATCCACATTTGTACTGTCACTCTGTTTACCGGTTACTATAGTTTATTTTTGCTGTGTATTAAAGTGTTAAAGGGGTACTCCGGGGCATTTGAAGCATGTTTCCATTGCTAGGGGTTGTCAAATACTGACAGTAGGACACAGAGAGGTGCAAATCTGCGCTCCCTGTGTGGAGATCGCTCTGTCCGCACAGCATTTCATGCTAAGCTAATACGTGGTGGCTAGGGGCAAGCGCTAACCCTTCCATGTAAAACAACAACTTGCACACTGCAGAAACGTCACACCACTTTATAACCCATCCGACAATAAAGTCACAAGCCTTACCATCAAAACCATATGCATGGTTCTCACATTACTGGCATGGGGACGTTACAAAACAACTTTATAAACAGCATGTAACTCACCGGCTGGTTGTAGGCTCGCGCATGTGAAAGCCCAAAAGGGTCGATGGACGATAATCCCATATACAAAACAATTATATTCTCTAGAAAAACTGCGTTCAAGTATTTAAAACATTACAACAATACATGCCCAGTAATATTCTTGTTATGTTTTAAATACTTGAACGCAGTTTTTCTAGAGAATATAATTGTTTTGTATATGGGATTATTCTCAATCGACTCTTCTGGGCTTTCACATGCGCGAGCGTACAACCAGCCGGTGAGTTACATGCTGTTTATAAAGTTGTTTTGTAACGTCCCCATGCCAGTAATGTGAGAACCATGCATATGGTTTTGATGGTAAGGCTTGTGACTTTATTGTCGGATGGTTTATAAAGTGGTGTGACGTTTCTGCAGTGTGCAAGTTGTTGTTTTACGTGGAAGGGTTAGCACTTGCCCCTTAGCCACCACGTATTAGCCTCGCATGAAATGCTGTGCGGACAGAGCGATCTCCACACAGGGAGCGCAGATACGCACCTCTCTGTGTCCTACTATCACTATTTGACAACCCCTTGCAATGGACACACGCTTCAAATGCCCCGGAGTTCCCCTTTAAGTTAAATGTTACCGCTGCACTATTGATTTTGAGAGAAACGTGATTTCAATCCTGTACGTATACAGATTTGACAATAAAGTTTACTTTGACACTTTTCCCGCGTCTTTACGATCTTGTCGACCCTAGAACACTAAAGAAAGAGTTCTGACAACAGAACTCAACTCAAATAAAATATGTTTGTTATCTGGTGGTAGAAACTAGATTTGATGTGAATGTGGGACTTTCAGCCCGTTTTATTCAGTTCGGTGGAGTTTAAACAGTTCAACCAGCTCAGCTGATCAGAAACCAAACAGTTTGACAGCTACAAGAATAAAAAAAACACAGTGATCTTCATCACATAAACACACGTGCAGGTGCTTCTGGTCACATGAATCAGAACCAAGTAAGAACCAGGAGGGGTTCACACGCAGAAGCTCAGACTGATTCTTTAGCAACAGAATCTGCTGCCGTCCTACCTGAGGAACAGGACACGTCTTCTTCTTTGGGCTGGAAACTGTTGAGAATGGACACCAACCAGGGCCAGACACTGAAAAACAGAAAGAGGAGTTAAACGTCTCCCAGCTCCATGACGGCTGAGGATGAGGAGGGAGGCGCACTTACTACTGCCTCTTCTCCACTGCGGCCTCGTGGAAGACGCTGGGCCTCAGTTTGAGCCAGTCCAGGGACACCTTGATGGCCGGCAGAGGACACTCCCCCATGATCTCCTCGCCCCGGTTCTTGTTGAGCAGAACTCGGCTGCACATCACACCCAGAAAGGACACTGAGGAGACAGGAAGTGATGTCAGACTTCAGTGTGAGTAACTGCTGATGTCTTAGGGCAGGGGTTCTTAACCATAGGGCAGCGGCCCAAACTTGGGCCGCCAGCGCCACCTAGAGGGCCGCAAAAAACTTTCAATTTTGCACCTGTGGGCCGCGGGACTGCATAGGTTATCAACTGAAGACACCAGAGATATGTTATCCACGAGAAGCTCAGTTACAATGCAGCTTTCGACCACGTGGTGGCGGTAATGCATCAGTCAGTTGTTTAACAAGCTGCAATAGACAGAGAAGAAGACTGTCTTCGTCTCTACGCTAGCTGTCAGAGACGTTATATAAAATGATGGAGGAGTTTTTCAAACGGAAAAATGACGAACATCGTGCCGACCCCCCACAAAAGAGTACAATTTTGCGTCGGTACAATCCCGATTATATAAAATACGGCTTCGTAAACGGAGGTACCGTATTGCCTGCTGAAGCAATTGTCAAATGACTTTGCAGATTATAAGGCAAAGTTTCATTTGCACTTTATTTCAATTTACAGTTTATTTCATTAAAAAAAATATTCATATTATTTGAATGTATTTATTTTGTCACCCTTTGATTGATTGATTTATTTATATATATTTAAAATTTTTTTTTATTATAAGTCAAATCTAACTATTGGTCCTTTTTTTAATTAAAAAGCCTGACTTGATCCTATAAAAAAAATTCTTGTCAGCCTGTTCAGTGGCTTGATATGTGTGCAGGTTTACATACACATGTCTAATAAAAGTCTTTGTGATGATCCCATTTTATCATGTAATTTTATTTGAGGTTTTTGCTTGTCAAACTGTAAGTGGATTTGGTTTATTATTGAATACAAACCAAAACCGTGAGTGAGGTCAATTAAACCTATACAGTGTAAATATTTAATGGGCCCCGGGCCACTTTGTACTATAAAAATTGGGCCTCAAGGTCAAAAAGGTTAAGAACCCTTGTCTTAGGGGACACCTCTCAACTCTAGATTAGGGTTAGGGAGATAACTTTACATTATATTTGGGGGTATTCTTGTATACTAACTTTATATTCAGTCTTCAGGATTTCTACTCACAGAAACAGAGGCAGTTTGTTAGTGGGTGGACAGATTTATCTGGTTGCTATCTCCAATTTGGCCACCAGATGTCAGTAACTGTCACTGTAACGCAGATGCTTTTGGACCGTTTTATGGACATTCCCCCAGGATTTTGCATTAAGACCGCGGACAGGACCTCAGAAGTGATTTAACAGCTCGCCGGCAGTAGGCAGACGAGTCAGAAACACTTAATAATTCCTGCTTCACATAAAACCCTGAACACAGCTTTTGGAGGCCAACATTGAGAACTGACAGAAGCGACATTTAAGCAATAATTAAAGGATTTCTTTTGTAAAGACACGTTCAGCCCCATCACAGATATTATTTAGGGAATCGAGTATTTGATCGATTAATTGGTGAACCGAATAAGAAATAATAACTATTTAAAGAGAGAAATGTACAGTATGAACCAGCTTTAAGCCATAAATAAGGCTAAGAAACGTATTAATTTCTCTTTTAATCAATAACCGCACATGTTGCTGGTCTTGGAGACACAGTTTTGTCATCATTGGAATATTTTTCCGTAGAGGAATACTCCTCTTTTCAGCCCGTTTGCTGTGGTGCGAGTCCATTTGGGGTCCTACTCCGTTTTAATCATTTCTGCTGCCTTTGGGATGAATTATTTCCTGCATTGTTATGCTGAACACAGAATCTTCTCACTCTTCCAGAGAACATGATTGTATATGGAAATCGTTCCCATTTGGACCAGTTAACTGATACTCTTTGGCCTCCTGCTGTTCTACAGTCACCAAAAGACCTCAAAAAGAAGACGTGACCTCATCATTTTCTCTCGCTCACACCTCACAAATCTACGGTTTTGCACACACGGTGTACATATCTCGGACTTTAACTTGTGCACATACATATATTTACTTATTTTGTACTCTATTGTATTCTATATGTATGTATTTTTAATCTTATTTTGTATTTTAATCTTGCTTATTTATTTTATACATTTTATTTGATATTCTACTATTCTAATTTAGGAATATTTAATTTTACTTTAACTTTCTATTAATGTTACTTTGCTGCCTAGTTTATATTATATTTTATAGTTTGTATTTTGTGGACGGCGGTCAAAGGTCATTTCACTGCATGTTGTACCGTGTATAACTATGCATGTGACAAATAAAACTTTGAATCTTGAATCACTCCAGTTTTTAGCAGCTTTACACTGGCTGCATGTCCGTTTCTGTGTTATTCTTTTACTCATCTTTAAAGTTTTAAATGTTACAGCAGCCAGATATTCAATCGTGCTCGGCTTATATGAACCCCAAAGAGCAGCCAGATGTTCGGTTAAAGCATGGAGAGGATCGGGAATAAACGCCACTCCATGTTCACGTCTGAAAACTCACTTTTTCATGCATCGACATGATTCCTCCACCAAAGCGAAAGCAGATTAAACAGCAACTATCAGGCGGAAGTTTGTGAAACCTGGAGAAGTGACTGACTGTGACTTTAATCAACCAGAGGAGGCGTAAGTGTATCTGAATCTGGACTGGCGGTGGCGTTTCCGGTTCTTACTGTAGAGGCCGAGCAGCTGGAACCAGCTGATCTGCTGCTCGCTGCTGTAGCTCTGCTCGCTGCCGTCAGCCGTCAGGTCTCTGAGATGGTGCAGCTCAAACAGGTTGATGACGGTGATGTGCACCAGCTGCTGGGAGCTGAAGGCTTTCTGCAGAATCAGCCTCTGCAGACGCACAACACGACACGTCAGCTTCCCAAACTGACGCGAGAAGAAAGATTCTCTGAGAAGGGATGAAGCGTCGTACCTGAAACTGCTCCTCCAGCTTCTCCCTCAGAGCGTCCAGCTTGTCCAGACTCTTACTCAGGTAGACGTGACCATGAAACTTGATGAAGGCCTTGATGAAGTCGGACACGCTCCACTTGGTTTTCACCTCGTCGCGACTTCAGAAACACAGAGAGGAAGGAGAAGTTAACTAGGGCTGAACGATATACCGTTATCGTATCAATATCTAGATATGAACATTCAAGATATTAATATTGCAAATATCAACGATATAGATTTCCCCGCATGTGCAGCTCAGGCAGTCGCAGACATCGTTTTAACGCTCGCCCTTATGCACAGCTGAAGCCAGCCAATGACAAACATCCGAGGGAGACGGAGACACACAAACTACATGCACAGCGGGGAAATTAAAAAGAGAAACATGAGGCCGGCGCAGAATCTGCGCAGCCGACGGATTTAGTGGCAAAAAATAAGTCGTTCTCTATTATTTGGAGGTATTTTGGATTCAGAAAAGAGGATGTGAACCAGAGAGAGGTGTTGACAGCACAACAAACATGTTCCAGCACCTGATACAACACCACGACGTAAAGAGTGTACAGCAATGAGAGCAACGGCGGAGAAGTGAAGCCCGAGCAAAGCTTGATCGCTGATGCGTTCAGTAGCGTTACGCCATAAGAGTCGACGTCCACCAGGCACAAAAACATTACAGATGCTGTAACATACCACATGCAAAAGACCCGTGTACACGTCACAAAAGAGGGCTTTCAGAATGGTTCAGACGCTGGACAAACGTCACAAAACACCCCGAACATATTTTAATCAAGTGGCCATTCCAAAAATCTACAACGAATGTAAAATGAATGTTGAATCCGAACACAACCACGGAGCTGTGGTGGAGCCGGACGACTGAACCCTACATCAGTTTAACGCTCCATTTTATAACAACAAACTTCCAACTCAAGACCCGATGGATGCAGACGTCCTTCTTTTGTATCGTGGTTTTTATTTTTCAGAAAAATGCTGAGTTTTCACAGTCGTATCGTATCGATATCGAGATATCTGGCATGAACATCGAGATATGAAATTTTGTCCATATCGTTCAGCCCTAGAGTTAATACAGAGGAAGGAGAAGGAGTCCCCTCAGTCAGCCGACTCCCCAGAGCTCGAATAAGGTCAACTGGACTCCTTCTTCTTGGTTCATGAAGATGTTTGAAATCTTTTTAAGGCGAGACACTACAGGTGAATAGGGTAATATTTTTAAATTATAGATATCACCATGAAACTTCTTCAGTTGATTACTTATACAAGTATGGAAAAAAAATGTATTAAAAGTTTTAGAAATTTGTATTTTTAATTATGCAAATGAGGCATTATCTCATTAAATATGCGCACATTTGCATATATTTCCGGAAGATAGATCTGAACATATGATAAAGCCAGGTGCAAAATTCTTTTTTCATTTTGTTTACACACAAAATAAAAAGAAAATTACAGAGGGATTTCAGGATATCTGCTTTCATTTCCTAGGAAATCAAAATATACTGTCCATAGCATAAAAAACATCAATTTTCGCAATATTTTTTTTATCATAATGTCACATGAATCAGGCCAGGAATGATTTATCAACAAATCCTTCTGTAAATATCTTCAGAATACTGCTACGTGTATAACTGGAAAGTTTGGTGTTAGTAGGTGCTCCATAGGCTGAGATATTGATACTGGGGAAATACAAAAAAACGGATTTTGAGAAAACGGTATTTAAAGATTTAAATAGGGGAATTCAGTCTGGTAAATTTGGGCGAAATGTACTGCAAACAAAATGTGATGAAATAAACATTTTAATTTATGTTTTGAAATAACACATATTGAAGGAGTGGACTGGCCCAAAATCTAAAAATTGTTTTTGCCCGCCGTGTCTCGCCTTAATAGAATTAAAAAGGAACTCCCGGCATTTCGTGGCGTGTTGCCGTGGGGAGCCGTTACCTCTCCAGGGCCTTGGACAGGGCCTTCTGCAGGTTGGTGGAGGCTGCTGGGAAGGGGAACTTGACTGCAATGCTGCGGCAGTAGTAGAAGATGGTGGTGAGGTGGTCCCCTTTAGAGGAGGCCAGGATGGCTAGCTGGTTGTAGGGCTGACCTGCAGGAGACACACGGGAACATTACGGCTCATCCACAGCAAGTAACACTTTTGCACTAAGTGCATTTTATTTATTTATTTCTATATTTTTTTTATATTCTTTATTCAGAGTGCTGGCACACAGCACTTCCACACCGTTTTATATTGTACAGTCTGTATAGCTTGGATATCTAGCGATGTTGACCGGTAGTCGAGGAACGACATTTCGTTGTCAAAACTCACTTGTGTTTTTTGTGCAATGACAATAAAAGAAAGTCTAAGTCTAAATCCCTTTTTCCATCAACGACATGATTCGCTTTAATTTGATGCGCATCAAGAAGTTAGTGTGATACATGTGATGGAAAAACGGTTAAATCGCTAGAACGCCTGTTTTGTCGCATTAAATCAATTCGCTGGAAATAGGTGGTTCAGGGCTAAGTTGTATCGCTACAGAAGTGATGGAAAAGGTTAATGCGATTCAGACTAGCCACGCATGCGCAGATGGTATTGGTAAAGCGCGAGGATTCGATGTTGTTGTTGAGCCGCTCAGCCGCCCCATTTCACCTATCCTGTCGGTATCAAAACAGCAGCAACAACTAGTAACAACAATGTCCGATGATAAAAGAAACAACTGGTCGAGAGCAGAGACTCTGCTTTTTTTAAACACAATTCGGGAGGTCCTGAAGCAGCATAATTAATTCTCGCCTCGCTCTCATCCTCCTTCTTAAATTTCTGACGGCTATAAGCTGACACAGCAGCACTAGCAGCATGTTTAGTCCTATCCTACTGTCCATAACTCTAAATAAGTAACTAGCATAATAAATAAAACGAAAGCCGGTGGTGAAAAGGTACGTAGCCTTGAAAGTTATAGCAACTGTTATAACAGGAGGCTGACAATAACAGCGCGAGCAATTAAACTCCCGCTACCGAGCATTCTAATTCGCTACAATTCGCCACTTTTGTAATGGAAAATCATCTGGTCGAGTCAGAATAATGCGCATCAGCACGTTTTATTTCGCTAGAATCGTCCTGTTTGATGGAACCAACCGAACGCATCTTATATCGCAACAAAGTAATGCGATATAACTTTTAATTCGCTACAGAATCTGATGGAAAAAGGGCTTAAGTTACGACCTGATCCGGTCTGCTCACGTCTTCACGTCCTAACCACGGCTTAGAGGAGCATCGATGTCAGCTGAACACTCTTTAGTCCAACATAAAAACTATACAAGAATGAACAGCAAATGAATAAAAACACATCTGTGTGTCCAGAAGACGATTCAGAGGCTCCGTTTCCAGTCCACAGAGACCCTCCATTATCTCAGACTGTGTCACCTCTGATCAGAACTTACCAAACGCTATCTTTTAACTTCTCCTTGTAGCACCCAAGCATATGAATAATCATTGAAAAAACTCCTTTAGGCTCTTCTTGCATCTTTTTGGGTGGGAATAAACCAATATTTTGGGAATTTTTGGAATTGGGCTTTTTTTTTTTAAATCATTTTAGGCAATGTTGCATATTTGCAACTGTGGGCTTTCCTGATTAATTTTGTAATAATACAATTTGGAGAGCTGAGCTCCCATTAGCGCTGTGAAAGGTGGACAAAGCAGACCACACCAAACGAGAGCAGAACCAACTGGAACAGAGCACCGCAAAGCAGAGTGTAACTCACTGAGCCAAGAAAATGATGTTGTGACAACTGTCGGCACATAAAATGTAATGTAAAAAAATATTACACATGAATGTAAATAATGTATGTAAATTTAAAAAAATCAAATAATGTAATGTAAATAAAAATATAAAGTAAATAAATAATGTAAATAAATAAAAAGCTTGTTGCATATCTGCAACTGTGGGTGCTACAAGGTTATCTTGACTGTTGCTTGTTTTTAAATTTATTTAAATTATTTTATTTGTTTCTCTTTATGTATTTTAATGCTTCTTCCACTCCCTGCTGCAATGCTTTTATTTTATGTAAAGCACTTTGAACTGTTTTGGACATGAAATGTGCTATATAAATAAATCTGATTATTTTTATTTTTTTTTGATCAAACAGGAGCATTAAGAAGTTTTTGTAGGATTTGGACCTAAATCACTCAAAGAGCCAACAGAAAGTACTTATTTTATCATTTAAGGTACATCCCACCAGCTGATTAAAAGATAATCAACAAACAATTTCAATTTAAGTCTCATGCAGCTTTAAAATATATGAATAAATATAAAGAAGTCAAAAGAGAATTTCTTAAATAAAGTTTAGCCTTTTAGGGAGATAAATTAAAGCTGTGACGGGGATCATCTCTGGGGGGCTTTGACTTTGGTTAAAGGTATAATCCATCCAGACCTGAGCTTAGAACAACTCACATTACTGCACCGAACATGTGCACGAGCAGAGACGCTCAGACATGAACCAGCACCGAACATGTGCACGAGCAGAGACGCTCAGACATGAACCAGCAGCTGAGAGGAGGACAGCCGGACTCACCGTTTGATGGAACCAGCTGAGCTGCATGTCGGTAATACGACTCGGCCTGGCTGGTCTGGTTCCGATAACGGGCTGAAACACAGAAACATGCACCAAATAAGCAACTGACCGACAGGTTTCATATTTTTGACACGGAAAGAGGATAACAGAGCTGTCTTCTGACTGATCGTATCGAATGTAAGACCACTCCTGTTTTTGTTCATCCATGAAACAAGTAATTAGAACGTGTTCTACTCTACTTACAAATAAATCTGTTGAAATATCTGTTGAAAACATTTTGTATGGATGTTTTCTTATGACTTCTGTTTATATTTATGCTTGGATATAATATATTCCAAGTTAGTTCTCCTAAATTCCCATTAGTTCCCATAATTCCCCATTATTCCCATGGAAAGTTTCCAATATCGAATATATCCAAAATTCCCAAAAGCTTAACTTCCCATGGAAATTTACCGGAAACTTTCCGGCCCTTTGCAGCCCTACTCAGGAGGGACGTGAACCATTTCATTTAGCACGGACGTGTTGCTACATTTGGACGTTAGAAGATGAAGACATAAACAGCCTCTTTTAAACCTTTGAAGTTCTTTCTTGGAGAAAGAAAAACTGCAGGTATTCTGTTTACAGGCATCATCTCGAGCTCAGCGTGGCCGATGCTGCAGCAGGAAGGCTTTCTCACCGATGTCTCCGAGGTGGACGAGGCAGTGCTGGCAGATGTAGGAGCAGGAGCTGGGCTGAGGGGTGACGATGGCGCCGCCGCCGCCCTGCTTGTTGCTGATGATGCCGAGCTGGGACGACTTGACGCGACTCGGCAGGTCCACGTTGAACACCGTGCACAGCTCCTGCAGCAGCTGAAACACAGCAGAGGTCCAGCGTGACTCAAACTCTGAACATCACACCCACCGTGCCTCCATCTGCAGGCCGGCTCAGCGAGTTCCTGACCTTTTGTTTCTAAAACTGTGAAACACAAACTCCTTCCTGCAGCGGCAGTGAAGAGATCTAAGGAGATTTAATTCTTTAAGCCGTTTAAAGAAAACAACATTTTGACGACAAGATTTCAAATGTCTGTGGTTAAAGATAAAGGGAAACGAGCAGGTAGCCCAGTGGAACAATGTTTGCAGTCAAATATTCAATTTGAACAAGTTTCGGAAATGTAAAGAAACATTTTTTTCGCAGTGTTTAAAAACATATCTGATCTTACAAATAAAGACTTTTTAAATTTATTACGAGGCATTAAACCACAACACGACCATAGAACTCAAGAGCATTCACTTGGAAGAACTAAATCTGATATTTTATTACATCTAAAGCTTAAAGGTAAACAACTAAAGGCTTAAACACACACTTGCTTTCAGAATCTTTCACATCCAACTTTTCCCACATGTTTTTCTTTCACATCCAACTTTTCCCACATCTTTTTCTTTCACATCCAACTTTTCCCACATCTGAACAGGCTAAATGTTGGAATAGTTCACGTATGTTCGGTATGTCAATATCAAATAAATAAATGAATCGTAGGGGTGTGACGAGATCTCGCGATATTAAACTCCGCGATATTTCTCGTCACTTCAAAAATCTGTATCGTGAGTTTTTTTTTTTTTTTGCTTTATCACTTATTTATTTATTTTCATTACACCAGAGACGGTGAAAACTAAGAAAATCTTTGATTAGGCCTACACTACAAAAAAAAAAAAAAACACCCAACAGGAAACAGGAAACGTGGACTTGTCTGTCTCGCGATCAGATATTTGGTCAGGCTCTGTTTGCACTATTTGCACTCTGTATTGACAGAGAATAACTTTTTGTTTTGCATATAATATTGTTTGCACTTGAAAAAAGGAGAAATATTTAATTTAATTTATTTTAACTTTTATACATTTTTATTTTTATTTCAATTTTTAGAGGAAGAAGTTTCAAAGTTCATGCTTACATCATGCATGTTGTTAAGAGTTATAAATGCATGTGCAACTCAGTTAAATAAAAGTCTGTTATCCAGTCATAATTTGTCATTTTAGTTTTCTTAAAATATCGTATCGTCTCGTGAGATGAGTGTATCGTCACACCCCTAATGAATCGGGGCTCTAACATACAGCTGATACATCAACTCGCTGCTCTTTATATCTATATGATAAAATCTTGAGGGAGGAGAAAGATTCTGATCCTCGTGAAGCCTACCTGGGTGTAGAAGCCGCTCGCCGCCTCCAGAAACAGCGACAGGTTGGCCTGGACCTCACTGCGGTTGGGGTTGGCTCGGTTCTTGGCCTGGCTCTGCAGCGTGGTGATCTGGTTCTTAAAAGCATGATTCCACCTGAGAAAACAAAATGAAGCTGAGCAGGTTGAACCACCATTTATTTACAGATTTTTCTGCATCCAATCACACCAGCTGCTCCAGGCGTTGATGGTCCGCTACATAAACCCCCTCGTTACAGGGGCCTTTACCTTTCTGAATGGATTAAGGATGTGTGAGCAATTAAGGTTTCCTTTAACTGTATCACACATTGCTTTATCTTGCTTTATGCTTTATCTTGATAATGTTGTGTTTTAATTATCATCTATTTTATTGCTTTTGTGAATCATTTTGTGACATAAGTTCTTAAAAAGTGCCACATAAATAAAATTCCTTCCTGACTGTACGCTCTGCTGAGGCTTGATGACCCATGAAGCTTCGCTGCCGTATCTAAATGCCTGAATGATAAAACTCTGAGCAACTAAACAATTCAAAAGTTCAGTCCCTCGATAATCCATTAACTTTAGTTAGTAGTAGTATTTTTACTAGAATTGGTATTATTACTGTTGTTAATACAATCATTGAAAATATTTAAAAGAAATTGAGCTACTTGACTAATTTGAATTTCCCCCATTAGGGGATGAATAAAGTATTTTTCTATTCTATTAACGTCCGCCCCACAGCCAGAAACACTTAACACTTAAATTAAGAACAATGAACCACTGCATCTGCCCTCCAGTTTTTGATAAAGTTATTCACACATGTATCTTCTCTAAACTGGATTATTGAAGGTATCAGCTATCTATTAATTTAGATTGTTTTTCATATTTTTAACTTTTATTCTCTGTTGTTTGTTGTCCTTTAACTGTCAAAGCACCTTGTGAACTTTTTAAAAAGGTGCTACATGATTAAAGTTCTTAAAATGATCATGAATATCTAAAATATTACTGTCATCATCTGGGGTGTGTGACCTTCGGCTGTATATTAGGCGGCGGGGGAAGCCGTTACTTGCGGGCGGTAGAGCTGCAGCGATGCACTAATCTCACGATACGATACACTTACATCTAACTTCTAAGAAAAAAAGGGACAGTGTGATTTGACATGAATCGTTGCTGGTTGGACTGGTGGTCCGGTCCTTTGAACCGGAAGGACAACAAGTGTGAGAGCTATTTTATTACCGTTTTGTATAATGTGACCCCCCCCCGGCATTGTATTGTATTATATTAATGTTCTGTGCTTTCACTAATTGTAACGTCTGACTTTTCAATAAAGTTTGCTAAAAAATAATAATAATATTTTTTTAAATAAATAAATAAAAAATTGTACCATCTGACTTTTCAATAAAGTTTGCTAAAAAAATATATAATAATAATAATTTTTTTAAATAAATAAATTTAAAAAAAGATACTTTCGGCTGAAAAATCGATACTTTATCAGGAAAAAAAATATCGATATATATCGCAATATTGATAAAATTGGTCAGCCCGAGCGGGCGGGTGCAGCAGCTTACAGGTCTTGCTCCACCTTCTTGTCCAGCGCGTACTCCAGGTCCGTCACCAGCATCTTCTGGTAGAGGTCCTGCAGAGCCTGCCGAGACGTCCACACCTCTGCCGCCCCCAGCTTCGAGTCTGAACACACACGCATGAATCAGAGTGAGGAAACCATGTGAAGCAGCAGCATGAAGCATCTCTGGGCTGATGAACACGCCTGCTGGACCCAGAGTTACATCAAATTTTAACAGACTTTGATTATATGGTTTCTGATTAAAAGTCTAAATATTATAGGTCATTTGACAATTTGACACATTTCCCTGAGGTCTTGTTGAGACGTACGAGGCAGGCTTTGGTCGACATACATGTTGGTTTAAGCTCAGCAGCTCAGCAGCTCTCCATCTCAGTCCTGTTTCAACACCTCTTTGCTAACAGTCTGTTTTCAGGGCGGAGGCTCAGCAGGAGCTCAGGTGATCAGCACTCAAACAAAGCTGCACGAGGAAGGTTTCTAAACAGAAAGCGACTCAGACAAAACTTTTGATTTATATCAGTTTGAACTGGAGTCGGTGAGCTCCAAGAGAGGTTCAACCATCAGCTTCAACAGGACTTTGGAGAAGGGTTAGTTTCTGTACGTTTGTACGTTGGCTGAGGACACATCGCCATGCTGCTGTGGAGAGTTTTACCTGCGTTAGCTGCGTTTACCTGCGTTAGCTGCGTTAGCTGTGTTTACCTGCGTTAGCTGCGTTATTAGCTGCGTTTACCTGCGTTATTAGCTGCGTTTACCTGCGTTATTAGCTGCGTTTACCTGCGTTATTAGCTGCGTTTACCTGCGTTTACCTGCGTTATTAGCTGCGTTTACCTGCGTTATTAGCTGCGTTTACCTGCGTTTACCTGCGTTAGCTGTGTTTACCTGCGTTATTAGCTGCGTTTACCTGCGTTAGCTGCGTTTACCTGCGTTAGCTGCGTTTACCTGCGTTAGCTGCGTTTACCTGCGTTTACCTGAGTTATTAGCTGCGTTTACCTGAGTTATTAGCTGCGTTTACCTGCGTTTACCTGAGTTATTAGCTGCATTTACCTGCGTTTACCTGAGTTATTAGCTGCGTTTACCTGCGTTAGCTGTGTTTACCTGCGTTAGCTGTGTTTACCTGCGTTTACCTGCGTTAGCTGTGTTTACCTGCGTTTACCTGCGTTAGCTGTGTTTACCTGCGTTATTAGCTGCGTTTACCTGCGTTATTAGCTGCGTTTACCTGCGTTAGCTGTGTTTACCTGCGTTAATAGCTGTGTTTACCTGCGTTATTAGCTGCGTTTACCTGCGTTAGCTGAGTTTACCTGCGTTAGCTGTGTTTACCTGCGTTATTAGCTGTGTTTACCTGCGTTATTAGCTGTGTTTACCTGCGTTATTAGCTGTGTTTACCTGCGTTATTAGCTGCGTTTACCTGCGTTATTAGCTGCGTTTACCTGCGTTATTAGCTGTGTCTACCTGCGTTAGCTGTGTTTACCTGCGTTATTAGCTGCGTTTACCTGCGTTATTAGCTGCGTTTACCTGCGTTAATAGCTGCGTTTACCTGCGTTAATAGCTGTGTTTACCTGCGTTATTAGCTGCGTTTACCTGCGTTAGCTGAGTTTACCTGCGTTAGCTGTGTTTACCTGCGTTATTAGCTGTGTTTACCTGCGTTATTAGCTGTGTTTACCTGCGTTATTAGCTGCGTTTACCTGCGTTAGCTGTGTTTACCTGCGTTATTAGCTGTGTTTACCTGCGTTATTAGCTGTGTTTACCTGCGTTATTAGCTGTGTTTACCTGCGTTATTAGCTGCGTTTACCTGCGTTAGCTGTGTTTACCTGCGTTATTAGCTGTGTTTACCTGCGTTATTAGCTGTGTTTACCTGCGTTATTAGCTGCGTTTACCTGCGTTATTAGCTGTGTTTACCTGCGTTATTAGCTGTGTTTACCTGCGTTATTAGCTGTGTTTACCTGTGTTTACCTGCGTTATTAGCTGTGTTTACCTGCGTTATTAGCTGCGTTTACCTGCGTTATTAGCTGCGTTTACCTGCGTTAGCTGTGTTTACCTGCGTTATTAGCTGCGTTTACCTGCGTTATTAGCTGTGTTTACCTGCGTTATTAGCTGTGTTTACCTGCGTTATTAGCTGTGTTTACCTGCGTTATTAGCTGCGTTTACCTGCGTTATTAGCTGTGTCTACCTGCGTTATTAGCTGCGTTTACCTGCGTTATTAGCTGTGTTTACCTGCGTTATTAGCTGCGTTTACCTGCGTTATTAGCTGCGTCTACCTGCGTTATTAGCTGCGTTTACCTGCGTTATTAGCTGTGTTTACCTGCGTTAGCTGTGTCTACCTGCGTTATTAGCTGCGTTTATCTGCGTTATTAGCTGCGTTTACCTGCGTTAGCTGTGTTTACCTGCGTTATTAGCTGCGTTTACCTGCGTTATTAGCTGTGTCTACCTGCGTTAGCTGTGTTTACCTGCGTTATTAGCTGCGTTTACCTGCGTTATTAGCTGCGTTTACCTGCGTTATTAGCTGTGTCTACCTGCGTTAGCTGTGTTTACCTGCGTTATTAGCTGCGTTTACCTGTGTTAGCTGTGTTTACCTGCGTTAATAGCTGTGTTTACCTGCGTTAATAGCTGTGTTTACCTGCGTTATTAGCTGCGTTTACCTGCGTTAGCTGAGTTTACCTGCGTTAGCTGTGTTTACCTGCGTTAGCTGAGTTTACCTGCGTTAGCTGTGTTTACCTGCGTTATTAGCTGTGTTTACCTGCGTTATTAGCTGCGTTTACCTGCGTTATTAGCTGCGTTTACCTGCGTTATTAGCTGCGTTTACCTGCGTTATTAGCTGTGTTTACCTGCGTTATTAGCTGTGTCTACCTGCGTTATTAGCTGTGTTTACCTGCGTTATTAGCTGTGTTTACCTGTGTTTACCTGCGTTATTAGCTGTGTTTACCTGCGTTATTAGCTGTGTTTACCTGCGTTATTAGCTGCGTTTACCTGCGTTAGCTGTGTTTACCTGCGTTATTAGCTGTGTTTACCTGCGTTATTAGCTGCGTTTACCTGCGTTATTAGCTGTGTCTACCTGCGTTATTAGCTGTGTTTACCTGCGTTATTAGCTGTGTTTACCTGCGTTATTAGCTGTGTCTACCTGCGTTATTAGCTGTGTCTATCTGCGTTATTAGCTGCGTTTACCTGCGTTATTAGCTGCGTTTACCTGCGTTATTAGCTGCGTTTACCTGCGTTAGCTGTGTCTACCTGCGTTATTAGCTGTGTCTACCTGCGTTATTAGCTGCGTTTACCTGCGTTATTAGCTGCGTTTACCTGCGTTATTAGCTGCGTTTACCTGCGTTATTAGCTGCGTTTACCTGCGTTATTAGCTGCGTTTACCTGCGTTAGCTGTGTCTACCTGCGTTATTAGCTGTGTCTACCTGCGTTATTAGCTGTGTCTACCTGCGTTATTAGCTGTGTTTACCTGCGTTATTAGCTGTGTTTACCTGCGTTATTAGCTGTGTCTACCTGCGTTATTAGCTGTGTCTATCTGCGTTATTAGCTGCGTTTACCTGCGTTATTAGCTGCGTTTACCTGCGTTATTAGCTGCGTTTACCTGCGTTAGCTGTGTCTACCTGCGTTATTAGCTGTGTCTACCTGCGTTATTAGCTGCGTTTACCTGCGTTATTAGCTGTGTCTACCTGCGTTATTAGCTGTGTCTACCTGCGTTATTAGCTGTGTTTACCTGCGTTAGCTGTGTCTACCTGCGTTATTAGCTGTGTCTATCTGCGTTATTAGCTGCATTTACCTGCGTTAGCTGTGTTTACCTGCGTTAGCTGTGTTTACTTAACTCGGTCCTGGTTGGTGTCAGTATGAGGCGCAGATACCTGCACAGGTGAGTGTGGGAGGAGGTGATGGAGCAAACTTACCCGTCATGTCAGCCTTCAGGGCCTCTGCCTGGCTGCTCGGAGGTAAACAGAGGAGAGGAGGTTAGACAGGACCGACAGAAACTCACGTAGCATGACAACACCGGTGCATACATAACTTCCTCACTTCCACACGACCCAGCTAACAGCTCAGCCTCAGTTTAACATTTAACGGCATGAAGACACGGGGATGATACAGGGCTCAGGCTACCTCCTCAGAATCAGAATCAGAATCAGTTTTATTGCCACAGTGTTCACTAACTAGGAATTTGCTGCGCGTTAGGTGCAAACATGTAACATAGGAATATAATGATAAAAATAAAGAATAAAAATATGTGAATATAAAATGTACAAGGTGTGTACAACAATACACAGTTTACAGTGGGCAGAGCAACAACAGTGCAGCTTCATTAGTGCAGTTTTAATGATGGTAAAGTGACTGGGGCAGGTTATGAGGTGATTATGAAGTGTTCATAAGTCCAACTGCAAGGGGGAAGAAACTGTTTTGGTGAAAAAAATGTAACCAGAATGTAACCACACACACAAAACCTTCATTACAGCGCAAGCTAGCGCCGATTGTCCGCTGCTGATTAGCATCACAAACACCTCAACAACCAGGCAGAACCGTTAAACATGTGGATAATTAACTGTATATATGGGGGGACGGGACAGGCTCTAGCTCGTTAGTTAACCTACATGACACGTATGAGTGTATAAGAGCGTCGATGCTAACCAGACATACGCAGAAACATGCTAGCAAGCTAAAGCTAACTAGCAACAACACTGAGTGGCGGGTAAACACTACCTGTGCGCCCCGGCACAACACACCTGTGAGCTCCGGCACATCACACCTGTGCGCCCCGGGACCGTCTCATCAAACACCCGTCATGTCTGTGTGAACGTGTGCGAGCTGACGGCACAAGCTGCCATTACATGTTGATGTACGAAGCTAGCTAGCGCTAACATTGAGCTAGCGATAACATTGGGCTAGCGATAACATTTAGCTACGGCTAACATTTAGCTAACGCTAACATTTAGCTACGGGGTGGTCCCAGGACCTGCTAGCTGCGATGCTAAAATCCGAACAAAACAATCCGCCTGTTGGAGAAAGATAGGCCGGTTCGGGGCGCACCGGTACCACCGAGGGGGCGGACCGACCACACGGTGCCGAACTTACCGTAGATACTGGGCGCATAGGTTCATCCTGCCGGATCGCCAGTCTTTCAGACAACGACTGGTCCCGATGCTAACGATCCTCCCGGCGCCATATTGTTCCTGTCTGACCCGCACAGGGCCGCTCTGAGGGGGGGGGGGGGGGGCGGGAGGATGGACGCACGCTTCACTTTCAGTGTTTTAAACGATCAATAAAAAGTATGCAACTGCAACAGAAGAATAAACATTTATTTTTGTACGTTTTTTTTTTAATTAAAGTTTTGTTAAGAACAGGAAAAAAAAAGTTAAAGCGAAATTTAAAGCTGTCTGTTAGGTTATTGATCAGGACTCGTTTTTATTTTGTTTATTTTTTTATTTTTTTCTGTTTCATTTTTTTTTTCTGTTTTATTTTGTGTTTTTTCTGTTTTATTTTGTTTTATTTTGTTTTATTTTGTGTTTTATTTTGTTTTTTGTTTTATTTTGTGTTTTTTTTCCTGTTTTATTTTGTTTTATTTCTGTTTTTTTTTGTTTTATTTTGTATTTTTGTTTAAATTGTGTTTTTTCTGATTTATTTGGTGACTTGGGGTCAGATTTCCTCCTGTTCAACTGCTGGAGATAGTTCTTTAGGCCGGACACTTCTTCTTCTGTCCTCCACTTGTCCAGTTTCCTCAAATGTTTTAAGGACACACTGCACACCATGCTGAGATATGCCAAGTTTTCAGCTAACAGCTCTTTGGGAATCACCTTGTTGCTGCAGAAATCCTGTTTTCTGTCTGTCACACTGTGTTATCTTTGCTGTTTTTCACACATGCAGCTAAAGAAATGGGAACAAATCTTAATTCCAGCCTAAAACCCACAAAGAGCTTCTAGATTATTCATTTCTGCTGGCATAAAACACTTTAATTTTTTCATTTATATTAATTGTTCCATAATTAGTCATTAGATTATATCTTATAATCCTTTTTTTAAGCTTTAAATTGAACCTTATTTACTTTTTCTTGATGTTGAATAACATATAATTCTTATTATTGTCTGTTTTTTTCTACTTTTCTACTTTTAGACGTGATAACAATTATTTTGGGATTAGGATTTTTAAACTGAATTTCTTTTATTAATTTGACTCTTTTGGTAACTGAAAGCAGTTTTAAACGTAAATGTAGAAAAAAGTTGAAACTATGAAGCTGTTTTTCACAGATGCAGCTAAAGAAATATTGAGTTAGGAGCCTTTTTCCTGCCTGAATGGTTCATAGCTCAGAGTTAAAGTGGCTTAACAAAGAAAAAACACATTCCTCTGAAGATGCTCAGGTACAAGGACTGGACTGAAGATGAGGGAAGAATCAGAAAATGTCCAAAGAGAAACTCTGAGAGAGCTTCAGGAAGCTGCAGAACTGCTGATCAGGACACTATAAAGGTTCCAGGAAGTCTGGAAGACATGATGATTGGATAAGGACATTAAAAGTTCTATATTTCTGATATATTATTTAGTTTGCTACAATAGTAATGCAACATTTATGATTTTCAACACTTTGTCCTCAGACAGGTGTCTCAAAACAAGTATAAACAGTCTTTATATATAATCCGTATTCACTGACCTGAAGCAAACAGGTTTGTTTAAATTAAATGGTAACCATTTAATTAAATTACAATGTATTATAATAGTAATTTTAAACATTTATGTGAGGCGCTGCTGCATCAAATGTGTGTTTTTTTTTTACAGAAATATAGAATTATATTTATTAAACTGTAATACAATTTTCCCAAATAAATTTTGTTTGAAGAAAAACAATCATATAAATTTATTTTCTATATCTGTTCTCTTTCTATATGAATATAGAAACCAAATGGTGCCTTTACTGTCAAACGTTTCCATAAAAGAGTTTCTGAGAGTCCAGAAACAAAAATAACCTGAAAGGTCTTCTGTTGAAATGAAGGATGTTTTCATGATTTTCTGAGGTTTCCCACACAAAAACTTTAATTTCCAAGTTAATTTTATTAATCAATACCAAGTGTATCAGATCACTGAGAGCCACTAATGAGGAAACCTGTCAGTCTGATGTGGTTCCTCTCTGTGACCAGCAGAGGGCAGCAGAACAACCACTATCAGCAGGCCCGTAGCCAGGATTTTGCTTGGGGGGGCTCTTTTTGTATATTTTTGGGACTTTTGCCCCTTTTCCACCGCCGAGCTAGCCCTACTCTACTCGGTTCGATATAGCGCGACACTACACGACACGGCACCAGTACCATTTCCTTTTCCACACAAAGTGTGACCTGGAAGTGGGCGGAGTCGGCCCGTTCACCACTAACGTGACGTCGGTTTCAGGCGATTACAAAGTGTCACGCCGCGGTTAGTCAAAAGTAAACACAACGATGGAGTGTAATGTGTAATGCAGTTGACAATTCATATTGTTCAGTTGAACCAAGCTCTTTATTAAAAAAGACAGTACAAAAGTAAACAGCAGGAGTTCTCTCAGATACAGGCGTCTGTGTTGGTGCCGGTGGAATGCAGATAGCAGCTGTTGCCTCAGCTGCAGATTGCGATGCCAGTGTCGGTTCTGAAGCCTGAGGGATTGGAGGATCTTCGCTGACCTCAGCAACCGAACACTCAAAGGTTGCACAAACCGAGTCTTGAGGGGAAAAAAATTAAAAGTGTGAACATACGAAACGCATACACGTAAACCACATATGTGAGACACTGTGCTAGCCTTCCAAAACAGCGTTGTTTGCTAGCTCACTCAGAACAACTTACATGAGACACCTGTGTAACGTTTTACACAAGTTAAAGACTGAACATGTATTTGTTACTAAATAAAACATGCATTTGTTAAGATATAAGCGTTGCACCAAGGGGATAAGAACAACACTTACCATTTCCCATCGCCTCCAACAAAGACGTCGCCGTATCCACGCCGTTCGCCGGGCGGTGACCGTAAATGCCGTCCATTTGGTCAAACCACTTCCATGTCTTTCGGTTTGACCCACTCCGGCTGTTGTGGTCCTTTACCTGCTGGTAATCACTCTTCAGCTTCTTCAGTTTGTCTCGGCACAGTTCCTTCTGTATGCGGTCCTCGGCCACCACACACAGAAAGGTCTGCACCTCGCTCACTGTCCATGGGTTGGCTTTCCTTCTCTGGTCTTCCATATTCACAATTCTGTTTATTCTCTGTTGCTCTCGCAGGTGTGTTTTCATACGGCGGGTGATTATTTAAAGCTCCCCAAGCTTTGTCGCGTGTATGACGTAATTTCACCTGACCAATCAGTGGACAGCACTGATCACATGACGTTTTAGTATCGGCTCGGCCCGACTAGACCCACCTCTGAAGCAGGTACTAGCTGGTGCTAAAAATCGTAACGGTCCCACCTTCAACCCGAAATGGAAAAGCTCACAATCAGGGTAGAGTCGTACCGCGTAGAGCCGTACCGGTACGAAAATGTTCGGTGGAAAAGGGGCATTCGTTCTAGGGGGGTCCCTAATTACCGTAATTACCCCCTGAAGAAGTTGCATTAATGTTTTCACATGTGTGGTCTATCTGCTCATTATACACTGTTTCTCCAAAATCATTTTGATCGATGAAATACTGTGTTCATTGGTGTTTTCATTCAAACATATTATAACAACCCTTAATGTGTAGGCTATTGTACATCATAAGTAAGGAATCCTTGCGCCGCTCGTATCAGTAATTGTTAACTCATCACCTGCCGCGACCGGACTTCTCGGGATTGTGGGGGGGTTTGTCCGAACCCCCCGAACCCCCGAACCCCCTACGGCAGTGGTGTAGTCTAACGTTGAACGCAGGTATACGGCGTATACCCACCTCTTTTTTGGGGGGATTTCCGTATACCCACCTAAAATTCGTTTTTCAATATTTAGAATAGCACAGCCACGTTTCATCAACTACCACTTCTCATGGAAGCCTTGTTATAATTTAACAATACAACGACAACACTTCAAGCGATAGTTCAGAGTAGATTCAACCTGGGGTCATTTGAACCGTGATATCCAGCCAAGTAGCCCACCCGAAGTTTTTTCGATATTGGCTGAACATCAGCTGAGTTACCGAGTTATCCCGAATAGCTTCGTACAAGCGCTAACGGGACCTGGCAGTATCTCCAAAATTACCACACTAAAATCACATGCCATGACACCAAACTTCTACAGTAGTACAAATATGGTCTGTACTCACAAAGCGATGCATTTGGAAGTTTGAAAATAGTCCAGGAGTTTATTATTATCAACACAAGCCTGATAGCTTCTCTGCAGCTAAAGCTGCGTCGACGTCACTTCTGGAGCTGGGAGCTTCAAAGTAAGATGAGGGTTGATCTACTACTGTAGACAATTAAGTATATGCTATATTCTACATGTTTTTTATGAATTTTTATGTTGTAGAATTGTGAATTTATTATATCAATGGAGAAATTGAGCAGCCTACTTGGCTGGATATCACGGTTCAAATGACACCAGGTTGAATCTACTCCGAACTATCGCTTTCAGAATAGCATTCATTCGGAAATTGCGGCAGTCAGTCAATCTCCCAGGGATTCACTATCAGTTGTTTGACAATAACGTCCCATAGAAACTCTTCTTCTTTGTATTAGTTGAAAGCGGTGATTCTCTAACGCACAACAGCGCCCCCTATAGGAGTGGAAGGTGGAAAACTAAAATGGATGTGTGTGTATATATATATTTTTATGTATATTACATATATAAACGAATGTAATACACATATATATATATTACAATTAATTAATTCTGACAGCCCTTGTGTATATATTAATATATAAAACAACCTGTCTCAAGATGTGATGGTGTTCTGCTGCTTTAAAACAATCACTCTGTTAGGCTTCGCTCTATGAGGGATGAGTACAAAGATTAAGTGCCACAGGGAGTCCCATTGCCACTGAGATACACAGCACACAGTCCACACAATCAAAGTGAGTTTATGGTGTCCCTCATCCTGTCCCACAAACATGTTTGTCCCTTAACACGTTAAGACAGCATTATAAATGTGCTGTTACCAGAATGGCAATGACCAAGTCATAGTGCATTATTAAAAGCCCTGTGTTATGTCATAGTATTGTAGTACTATGGTACTTAACTTTTCAATGACTATTACAGCGCGCCACTCGAGGTACGGCGTGCATTAAGGGGCTACTATTGGTCCCGAGGGGTCCCGAGGGGTCCCGAGGGGTCCCGAGTCCCGACCCCTAGTTTGGTACCACGGGCCTGGCAAACTATACAGTATACCCACCTCAAAAATGTAGACTACACCACTGCCTTACGGGCCTGATCAGGAGGAATGAACTGCAGTAACCTCAACTTCCTGTGTTTCAGCTTAAAGAAAAACACGTTCAAAGGACAAAATGAGAGCAGCAGAAAGTTAATTGTGGCTTTAAACAGGTTTTGTGCGGTAAAGTGCAATAAACTCATAAATATATTCGTACTTTGAACTCATCTTGGCTCAAAAGTCAGTAAATAATCACGTCTGAACCTGAAGGAGGAAACAAATGCTGAAAAAAAAGGTGCAGCAGGAGGCGGAGTAACACTGGAAAAAACAGTTTAATCGTCATTTCCCTGAAATGAAAGTTGAAGTCTGTCAGAGTGACGGCAGAGCTGCAGTCGAGACAAACCTCTGTGTTTCTGTCTGAAGAGAAATAAACTGAGTTCATCTGTTCTTTCTCAACCACTGAGTCAAACACTGGTGAGTACAGCTGATAATATTTACTGTGTTTCAACAACCAGCATTAACACAGAACTCAGAGCTTCCACCAAACAGGAAGCTTCACTCCTGACTGACTCTCATCAGGACAGATTCAACTTTAGGATCATTTGGAAGCTTTAGGATTGTAGATATTGGGCCTCATGCAGGAATATTTTCGTATTTTTATTCAAATTTTTTCCGTACGAGAGCTTTCTTACGAACACGCCACGTCAGATTCAACAAACGCTCTAAACTTCAGAAAAAGTGTGTAAACGACCTGCGTAAATGAATAATGCCACCCGTGCATATTTAAAGGGACAGTTCGCCTCTTTTGACATGAAGCTGTGTAACATCCCATATCAGTCCGCCTCCCTAACCACTAGGCCACGGCTACCAGGTAGCGTAAGTCGCTCTTGGTGTACACGCAGCATTAGGCATCCAAAAGTAGAAAATCAGCCGCTGGTTACGCTTCCCATTGACCTTGTTATATACAGAGTCAAATTAATCTTCAATTAGTGCATAATTCAAGTCAAACAGAATAATGTCAGCATCATTATGGGGTATAATGTATATATTTATTTAAGTTTGCTTCAAAGTGATTAAATATAAAATCCATTAGTCAAGCAAACTTGATTGGAATAACAGCGGACTATTTTAGGAAACTCCTACGACAGGTCTGGATCACTCGTAAATTCTGTTCGTACCTGAAAGAAAACGTAAAATACGAAAAGATTAGTGCACACGCAAATTCTCTTAAATCACTCGTACGCACGACTAAAGAACAAATCTGTGCGTACGGACGGTTGTTGCATGCATTGTCTTCATTAGTGTAAAACTCTGTTTTTTCTCTCTCTGACTCTTGTCCTCAGAGTGCAGACATGTCTGCTGGCAGCAACCTGCGATCTGAGGATCAGTTTCTGTGCTCCATCTGTCTGGATGTGTTCACCGATCCAGTCAGCATACCATGTGGACACAACTTCTGCAAAAGCTGCATCACTCAACACTGGGATGCTAATGTTCTGTACGACTGTCCCATGTGCAAAGAGAACTTCAGCACTCGACCTCAGCTGAGAGTCAACACTTTGTTGTCTGAGCTGGTTGCTGAGTTCAGACGTGAAGCTCAGCAGAAAGCCAGCAGCAGCAGCTCAGAGCAACAAGCTGCCAGACCAGGAGAAGTTCCCTGTGACGTCTGCACTGGAACCAAACTGAAGGCCCTGAAGTCCTGCCTGCTGTGTTTGGCCTCCTACTGTGAGACTCACCTGGAGCCTCATCTGACAGCTTCACGTCTGAAAAGACACCAGCTGACGGAGCCGGTGGAGAACCTGGAGGACAGGATGTGTAAGCAGCACGATAAACCTCTGGAGCTGTTCTGTAAGACCGACCAGACATGCGTCTGCATGCTCTGCTCTGTTTTAGACCACAAGACTCATGAGTTTGTTCCTCTGAGAGAAGAATATGAAGGAAAGAAGGCAGAGCTGGGGAAGAAGGAGGCTGAAATCCAGCAGATGATCCAGAAGAGACGACTGAAGATTCAGGAGGTCAAAGAGTCGGTGAAGATCAGCGAAGATGCTGCAGACAGAGAGAAAGCAGAAGGTGTTCAGGTCTTCACTGCTCTGAAGGAGTCTGCTGAGAGAGGCCTGAAGGAGCTGATAAAGGAGATCCAAGACAAACAGGAAACTACTGAGAAACAGGCTGAAGACCTCATCAAAGATCTGGAACAGGAGATCTCTGAGCTGATGAAGAGGAGCTCTGAGGTGGAGCAGCTCTCACGCTCTGAAGACCACCTCCACCTCCTCCAAAGCTTCTCCTCCCTGAAAGCTGCTCCACCCACCAAGGACTGGACAGAGGTCAGCGTCCGTCCATCATCATATGAGGGGACTGTGGTGAGGGCTGTGGCTGAGCTGCAGGAGACACTCAGTGAAATGATGAAGAAGGTGTTTGCTGAGGCTGAGCTGAAGAGGCTCCAGCAGGATGCAGTGGATGTTACTCTGGATCCTGATACAGCTCATCCTAACCTCATGCTGTCTGAGGATGGAAAACAAGTGAATCACTGTGGTGTGGAGAAGAATCTTCCAGATAACCCAGAGAGATTTTCTCATTGTGTTAATGTTTTAGGAAATCAGAGTTTCTCTTCAGGCAGATTTTACTTTGAGGTTCAGGTTAAAGGAAAAACTGAATGGACTGTAGGAGTGGCCAGAGAGTCGATCAACAGGAAGGGAAACATCTCACTGAGTCCTCAGGACGGTTTCTGGACTGTATGTCTGAGAAATGGAAATAAGTACACAGCTGCTGCTGACCCTCCAGTCGGTCTTAGTCTTCAGTCTGTTCCTGGGAAGGTGGGGGTGTTTGTGGATTATGAGCAGGGTCTGGTCTCCTTTTATGATGCTGATGCTGCAGCTCTGATCTACTCCTTTACTGGCTGCTGCTTCACTCACAAACTCCACCCGTACTTTAGTCCTGGTCTGAATTATGGTGGTAAAAACTCAGCTCCTCTGATCATCTGTCCTGTCAATCAAACTGTCTGATCTGTTCTGTAAAGAAGCTCCATGAACAGTGAATCTGCTTCTTCTAAAGTTTAGGTCTGGCTGTCTCTGCAGATGAAGTCCTACTAGTGGAGTGATGAGGTTGTAAATGTCCTCAGCAACAAGTCAGCAGTTCAGTTCACAGCTGGATTATTTGCTGCAGGTCCTTCCACTTCGGTCTTTCTCCACATTTCTTCTTTCTCTTCACTGTCGCTGTCAGATCAATAAAAGTGATCCTTTTCCTTTATGATTGGTTATCGTGGATGTTGTACTTTCACCTTTTACTCGTGGATTTAATCTTTAATGTGGCCCATTATTGGTTCTGGTCCAGAATCTGAACAGTTCAGAAATCATTGAAAGCCTGATTTTACCATGAGAAGTGTGATGATGATGATGATGATGATGATGATGATGATGATGATGATGATTGAGAAATAAAAAGCTAAATCAGGTGAAAGTGTCAGTTAAGTTTGTGATGTCACAGCCTTTAAGTTAGCACGCCACCTACAGGCCTGCTGCTGCTTCTACACCTGCTGTGGACGTTGGTGACTGTGAGAAACTGTTGGAAAGCTCAGATTATTCTGATTAAAATCAGGTGAAACGTTTTAACATAAAGACCCACAAAGTGTCCCAAACAGCAGCTTTAGGACACCAGGGGGGGGTCTGATTGCACTTTCTTATCTGGATTCCTGTGTCTGCTTTGAGGACGTGGGAAATGTCCACTTCTCAATCAATTGGGCAACATTTATCACTCTCACAGTGTTTTTGTTCTAACCCCTAACCCTGTTGAGCCAAACGGCTGAAACAACCAAATTGACGGTGGCACATGTTACGTTCACTGGTAATCAGGTTAATACCGTGTAGAAGAGCTTCAGAAGGCATCATTTCAGCAGGCTGAAAGTGTAAAAAACAGGTGTTTTTTTCTCACCTCACACAGGTGAGAAGCGTTTCAGTCACAGTAAAAGTTTGACTGATCATCTTAGAGCAAGGGTTCCCAAACTTTTCAACCCGCGACCCCCAAAATAATGGTGCCATGAGACTGGCGACCCCCACCATCCCCGGATGTGACTGAAAAAAAAAAATGTGCGCACAGGCCATACCCACTAGGCTTATCCAAACACGGGCTTAACGACAACACAAAAGAACAGAGCAGCCTGTTATGATTTTATATATTGAAATTTACTGTTTGATAAAAGCAGAATACCTCAGTCAAAATAATATCCATGTAACATGAGTGCACAGTATTACTGTCATGTGCAAACTTAACTTTGAAATATTACTTTAATTTCCATTTGAACAGAAGAATATCTCAGGGTAATTTCCACAAACTATAAACATATGTACATTGTTGCTGGCAACTATATTTCAGCGTTAATCTCATCTAATGAGATGGATGCGCGCTATGCGCGGAACACAGCAAGTCGATTCTCGGTTTAATTGCGGAGACGGCCACACGGAGATCATCCTCCACATTTAGCTGTGATCTGTATTTATTTTTAATATATGTCTTTTGGGCTTTCACATGTGCGAGCCTACAGCCAGCCGGTGAGTGACATGCTGTTTATAAAGTTGTTTTGTAACGTCCCCATGCCAGTAATGTGAGAACCATGCATATGGTTTTGATGGTAAGGCTTGTGACTTTATTGTCGGATGGGTTATAAAGTGGTGTGACGTTTCTGCTGTGTGCAAGTTGTTGTTTTACGTGGAAGGGTTAGCGCTTGCCCCTTAGCCACCACGTATTAGCCTCGCATGACACGCTGTGCGGACAGAGCGATCTCCACACAGGGAGCGCAGATTTGCACCTGTCTGTGTCCTACTATCAGTATTTGACAACCTCTAGCAATGGAAACACGCTTCAAATGCCCCGGAGTTCCCCTTTAAGCCCCATTGTATCGGCTTTTTGGCTGCAGTTCCACCAGAATTCCACTGGGGGCGTCGGTGGAGACCAGAATGAATGGGGCCCTATGGAGCTAGATGCTACAAATGGTCAGTTTCACCTAAGTCTCCTCAAGAGCGCTCAGATTTGAATGTAGTTTCTGAGAGCTCAACATTGGTTTCAAGTCAAAAATCTACTGAACGAGTACATATATCCCTTTGATTTCTTACAGGTTGGCTTCTTGTTGTCCACCACGCACTAGCATTGTGCTAATGACAGCGCTCGACCAGAATTACGACCAGAGGCATCGCTTGACGGCTGGCTCCATACCAAGCGACAACAGAATTGAGATGGACTTTTTCCGCTTATGTTACCACAGCCTAAGAATCTGTGATGTTACCACACATTCTCTCTTACTACAGCTCTTCCTTGAAAACGCTGCTGCCTTTGAGACCAACAACAAGCAGGATTGTTGCCGTAAAGCGGCATCTCCGGTCGTAAGCTATGCATGACGTCATATACACTTCAAATCCTTTTTTTAAGCAAATGAGTGGCTCTAAAAATCTAAAACTCAGCCATGGGTATTTTCTAAACATCCTCTTTCGAAAACAACATTCGAATTACTAGAGAAAAAATTATATCTTGAGATAAGGGCACGAAAGGGCGTATAGCTCCATAGGACTCCATTCATTCTGGTCTCCAAAATTGAGCGCCCCACGTGGAAAAAGGGTGGAACTGCAACCAAAATCACCTCGTTGGAAACCGGAAATGCACCGTGAGTGGCGTATCTGTCCTATTATAGAATCTGTGTTGAAACTGCCGTTTTGACAGGAAATGACGGTATGCCGAGTTATTTGATTTATGAAAATCATTTCGCGACCCACCCCTCGGCGTCCCGCGACCCCCAATTCGGGAACCACTGTCTTAGAGGACACACAGGTGAGAAGCTATATTTTTGCAAAGCATGTAAGAAAGGTTTCAGTCTACATTACAGTTTAGACTAAACAGAACTGTTTAGACTTTTTACTGGAGTTTAAGTTTGTGTCCAATGAAATTAAAGATTTCACTCATAATTATGGCATATGGATCTGTAAAATTGGCTTTGTTCTTAGACATTATATATAAATAAGTCTCAGTACTTTTCCAGAATGACCTAAAGTGATCCAGGAGTAGAAAGACAAAACAATTAGGAAAGCCTGGGAAAGCAAGGGCAGATTCACACACACACATGAGCTCCTTTCACACTGCGACCCGCTACCTTAGCGGGTCCAAATTGCACCTTCATCCCGCATCGAGCAATGTGAACGCTTGGCGTGTTAGGGTGACCCGTGTCGCCTGAAGCCGAGTTCAGGGGGCGTGGCCTAGTTGCAGAGCGTCACACGAAACACAGAAAATGCTGGGCGTGCACAATGACGTAGGCACAAGCCATGCGTCGGAGGTAGGGTTAAATACACCTGTCTGCATCAAATTTTTCAAATAAACGATGGCGGGACACCTTGAGAACTCATTTTTGCAATGCAGTTCATGGAGATGTTACTTTACGGTGCGTCTTGCTGCGTGGGAAACCGCGCTCTCCCATCTTTCTCGCCAGCCCTTCCAGCAGAGGTCCATCTTTCACCGTCCCCGACATGTGGCGGTAAATAACGTCCTCTGCTCGGAGGCTGAGGAGCTCGCGGACCTCCTTGTCTCCCCAGTTGGCCATATTAAAAAATGTCTCCAACTTGATGTAGGCTAAAACAGAGTAAAACGTGTCCTCACCTGTCGCTGTTGTTCTGAATCAGCTGTCCATTCTGTCTTTTAAACTCCTCACGTCACGCCCACGTCCGACCCGCGCCGATTGTGTTCACACCAAACTCGGCTCGGCAGAAAGACTAGGGTCCGACGCGGGTCGGCAGTGTGAACGCAACAGCAGACACGCTAAATTCGCGAATTAAACGCGGGTTATTCGGCAGTGTGAAAGGGGCTATTGTTTTGGGCTGATCCAGAGAATATGACGAAGCATGTTGAACCTACTCATGTCCAATCATACTCGGTCGAGTGAGAGTCCAACCTATGAGGCTTTAAATACAAATGATTACCGGAAGTCGAAGTGCAGTCTGAAGGACTTCCTGCGGGAGCGCTGTTCCACTGAGCCCAGCGCTGATATGCTTTGATGTGTGACTACAAATAAAGACTTCATTTTACTTGAATTACTCCGGTCCGTTCTGTAGCTTCCAATTAAAGAACCGAATCTAACAGATCCCAATACTCCATGTCCTTTCAATTACAAGTACATTTTTGTTGAATTGTTTTAATGTAAATTAAATGTATTTTGTCAGGATACATTTGGGTTTAAACCTACAGTTTATAGTTTGTTCTTGTGTTTCACATGTGAAGAGGTCAGCTTGCCTGGAAAAGGGATACCGGGGAACCCCCCGAGAGCAAGCCAGGGGGAAAAGTAAGTGGTACCAACTTGATATAGTTGGGCTCACCTCCACACAGAGTGTTGGCTCCTCTGAACCGGACTCCCGGAGAGGGACTGGACTCTCTCAAACTCTTGATTTGACCACGGAGAGAGGGGTCAAGCAGGTGTGGGGATACTCACGTCCCCGGCTAAGCACCTCCGTGTTGGAGCTTTCCCCGGTGAGCGAGAGAGTCGCCTCACTGCGGCTGAAAGTCATAGGAGGGAAGGTTCAGACTCTTCTTTGTGTGCATGCACCAAGCAACCCAAATTACCCAGCATTCTTGGAGTTTCATCTGAAGGGGTGTCTTGTTTTTGGACTTCTGTGCTAATCATGGATTGTCCATCACTAATACAACGTTTAAGCATGGCACTGTGTTACAGGACCTTCCATCATTAAAGGCTTCAGGTGTCGGGATCTGCGGTTTCTATGTGTTGGTTCTTCTTGTGTTGGTCAGCTCTGCTCACTGATCTATAGAGGGAATTATTCACTCAGTCTGGTCCATTTTTCTTTAGCACAAGTTTCTTGTGTTTACCTTAAATCAGCCTGCAGGTAGAACCCCCCCATGATCTCCACTGGAGCCCTCCCTCTGACCTGATGACAGCTGGGATAGGCTCCGCCCCCTGTTTCCACTAACAGAAGATTTAAAGGTCCCATGGCATGAAAATTTCACTTTCAGAGGTTTTTGAGCCTTAAAATGAGTTTCTCTAGCCTCCTTAAGTCACCCCAGTGAGTAGAAATTGCGAAATGTATTCACTGAGCAGTACAGCATTTCCTCCGTGTTTTGAACAGAGCGCCTCCAAGTGTCTCGTTGACTCAAGGCTCCTGGCATGACGTCATGCCAGGATAGAGCTCATCAAAATTTCCCACCCCCTCTCTCCGCCACGCCCTCTGTCTCCACCCACTGCTGGTAAACTACCTGTATCTTACCCGCCCAACTCATGTGGAGTAGACCGAGACTCGCCACGACTGAAGACAGTCACAGAAGATACAGCAATGGCTTCCAAACGACATTATCATGCGAAATGTACAGTGCCAGGATGTGAAGATGAAGAGAAGAATATGTTTCCGCTTCCACCCTCTGTCCCTTTGAAAACGGAATGGCTTAATTTCATTTACGAGGGACGGGTGCCCATGCATGTTCCAAAGAGCGTCAGTGTTTGCGCGACACATTTCAGAGGAATGCTTTCACAACCCTACACCTGAAGTTGAAGCCTGGATCAGTGCCAAGCCTTGCCGGTCCATCAGCTACCCACACCGATCAAGTAAGTCATAATTATTTGCTAGCCGCTAGCTACTTTATGGGTGACAGCTAACTAGCCAACATTAGCTGTGGAGGTATTTATCCATGAAACCTACACTGCGCTACAAAACCAATACTCTGTTAAACTGGTTAGATTTGGAAAATTGGTTGTAAAACAAGACATTTGTCTTTTGACCAAGTATCTTACGTGTAGGGGACTACATAAAGCATGAATACTTAGGTAAGCAAGTCTAGTTATGTTCTGCGGCTAGATACGTCTGTTACACGGAAAATGACGCCCGACGATAACAATTCATATTTTGTAAGCTTTCTTTCGATTGGTGACTTTATATTTTGAAAGCATTTGTTACGGTTTGGTGACCTTTTATTTTTATTTTTTTTAACGTCGAGTCGTTTCTGCGTCTTTCGTGTGTGATATGCGATCGGGTGTTGTGGCTAGGTGAAGGATGTTTAGCAAACGTTTGCTGACTTCCCTCGAACATACACCATTACGTATCTGTCAATTCGAACACAGTTTTGACTTCAAATCTGTCGTGACTCGTCAGTTTATCACGAGTGTAATGCTCAGCTTTCGAACCATGAGATGTGTGCTCTCTGTCTGCATCAGGTTCACTCTTCACTGGCCAGCACATCAAGTGCTCACGTCCAGACATCCCGGAGCAGGGATGCTGCCTGCCAGACTGCAGCCACACCGAAGAATGTTGTCTTTCTCTATATTGGAATGCTTTGCAGGTGAGATGTTTTAACTTGTAGTTGTTGAAAGTTTTTGTTGTCTGAAATGTCATAATTGAGCCGGGTTTCTCCAGCACTATAAGGCACAAAACACCTAGACCAGGTCCCCTGAAAAGATTGTCTTGTGAATGTAATTTATATTTGATTTACCAAAAAATGTATACTTTTAGGGGGTTTTCAGATCATAGTTCCTATGAAACTTCACAATATATGAAAAGCTTTTTCCAAAATGTTTTATACCTACTTTCAAAAATATTGTTTTATTTGTTACTACCATTAAAAGCAGCATTTAAATGTTTCAAATGCTATCTCAGCTGATATCACTTTCCTGATGCTTGAAATCAGATTTTAAAAAAAAAGTAATGAGAACAGCTTCTATAGCATTTTGGAAAAGAGCTTTTCATATGCTCTCCCATGATGATGCATGTGTCTCTACCAGCTGACCCCCACCACCATGACAAATGAAAATTCTGTGGGAAACACCGTTTACATTGTTTCTTGTTCTTTCAGACTGTACTTGGCGGCGATCCACTTTAATGAAAATGCAAACCGACCACAGGCCCAGACAGCAGACGGTGTACCTCTCTTCAAAATCTCCTTTCCCAAATCCAAGAAGGGAGAGTGCAGTCAAACGTCAAAAGACTAAGCCAACCTTTGGTAAGACCTCAAAAGTTCAAGAATTCAAGTCCAACTACTTTTGCCTTTATCACATTTACTGAGGTTAATTCCAACAAATAGGAATACAAAAAATGTGAGAAATAGAAATCTAAACAAACATAAATATATATATAGAACAAATATAAATATATAAATAAACATTGAAATGTACAAATGACTAACTGAAATATACAAATGTTGAGCGTGTACAGTGTGTATGAATGTTCTGTGTGAAAGGGTATGTGGATGTCCTGATGGACCTAATTTTTCACACGCGAGGGAGTCTAAACCCGGTGTAGTCTCCTTCATCATCGGGGTACTCGGCACGGATACGCAGGACCACACAGGCAGGAATGACCACTCTGATCCGGCGACCCAAAAAGCCCCAGCACCACGCCACGAACTGCCTGTAGGCCAAATACCTGAAGCGCCTGGAAGAACAGATAGAAAAAATGACACTTGAAGAGAATGTTGTTGTTCTTCTGTTATTGCTATGTTGTACATATTTACATATTCCTATGGATTATTCTTGATTGTGTTTTAATAATGTCTTGTAAATAAATATACAAACACTCTTCATACCGTCTGCATAGTTGAATTATCAGGCTCTGTTGGGTGGGTATACTGTAAACTCTATGTATGTGGCTATGAGTAATTATTTTACAGCGCTTACCGATGCGTTCTTCTCAGGCGTAAACTGTAGACTCGCCCAGCGGTTTGTAGCGAATATACATTGAGACAGACCGGCTCAAACCCTGGATGATCCAGCATACATGCTGGCTCTGCCGCCACTTCTCCTAGTAGTGCTGTGACCTAATAAAGATTAGAACTAGACATGGTAAGTGTCATTTCAGGAACAGGTAGATCCAAATGTTTACAGTGTTACCTGAGGGATCTCCATGCAGCATCTATTCTCCCTTTCTGTGGGCATTGTCTCGCAAATTCCACATTGACACCTATTATTAAAAAAAAAGACAGTGTAATGATATTCTGTTTTCAGGTAACGCTGGCAAATATAACAATGAAACATCTTTAGTGGCAAGTAAATGAGTTAACAGGTGAGCATGGAGAATAATTACATGCTGGTCAGACTACTATCATGTTTTTTGCATGCCATAGGCTACTGTATAACTACATGGGCAACGAACAGCTGGCTGTTCCCAGTGAAGACGGGCTACTAAAAAAGGTGTACACAGAAATATGTGGCATAAGTTTCACTTCGTGTAGTTACACTTTGGATCCAGCACATGGTCAGGATATGATGAGGTATGTTTTTTTTTTTTTTTTGTATATTACAGCATGTAAACCTTTTTGTCTAGAAAACTTGGTTATAAATCGCTCCCCTTATGTCAACACTGGGTGGAGAATCATTTGCCAAACAGGACAGTGTTTGTGGGGGTAATTGCAATTGCAATTTTCATGAAATTACCCACCGCCAGCGTTTATTACAGTTGTTTTTCATAACATGTCGGCAATGTGTACTATGGGAAATACTTTGGCAGTGTTACTGTTGTACAATGCAAGGCGACATTGAGAGAGTTACTTGGTGTAGAGACTGGAGATGCCAGCAGCCATACTCACTAATGTTAGCACTGCAAATACGTGCCCACATTGCAAAATAAGTTGGGAACTTATACGCTTTGTAAGCAAAAATAATATTTTAGGTAGTCCTGATGTAGTGACTACAATTTCTGCTCTAATTAGGCTACCGTAGGCTAAGCGACTGCTAGTATCTGCGCACCTCAGTGGTTCGGACCGACCCAACCATAAACGTTTCTAGACATAACATTTCAAACTCACCATTCTGAGACGTTTTGCTGAAGGCGCTGCTGGTCTGCAGTTTGTTGCTGAACTGCCTGCGCCTCGGCTTCAGGGTCCGATTCCGGGTCGAAGGCGAACGGTACGATGGTTTGCTCACCTGCCATTTCTATTTTTTTTTCCTACTAGCAGCTAACATGCGCGGAGCCAAAACAGAGAATCAGACACGCCCCCATTCAGCCATGACACACCCCTCGCGCTCCTCCTTGCTTCTCATTAGG
This sequence comes from Odontesthes bonariensis, assembly GCF_027942865.1. Lineage (NCBI taxonomy): Eukaryota > Metazoa > Chordata > Actinopteri > Atheriniformes > Atherinopsidae > Odontesthes > Odontesthes bonariensis. Next base: position 2,226,286 of record NC_134519.1, read on the forward strand.
AAAACAGGGCACTGGAGAGAGCGCTGAAATACGGCTTTCTTCTAAGAGGCCAAATCTGCGTTTTCCGGGTGAATTTTGAGAACGCCTGGGGGTATAACATCCTGAAGCCTCCGAAAGCCCACTTAAAGTGCCGCTACTATACCATGCCATGGGAACTTTAAAATCTCCTGCAGACAGAAAAAACAACTTTATATTTTGCTGTTGGTTTACTGGAGGAGACGTTAACGTGTGGAAATATCACCTACATGTGGATGGATTCTTAGATTTCAATATATTTGGTCTGTTTCTGCAGCAGCTTATTCAGGTTGATGGTAAATCCTTAGCTGCTAGCTATTCGTTGCTGCAGCGCTGTCCTGTTTAAGGTCATCATGGCGTGTTCATGTTCACTCTGTGATTCCTTAATTCTGCTTTTTAATGTAAACAGTCTTGGTGGTGTCTTTGATTAACAACAGAAATTGTAACTATTTGAATTGGAAAATCAACGCTAATAAAGCCAAGAACTGTGAATAAATACTCATGTTTTCAGCTTGTATCTGGTCCCAGTTTTAATTAAAGGTGAAGCAGATATCTCTCCATGTTCAAAGTATCTGAAGGGAAACTGATTACCTGCTAAAGGGAGAATCTTTATCTTGCCATCTCGTGCTTAAATGCGCTGCTGGAAATGTGAGTTGACCAGAAAAAAAAACCAAATGGTGACAGCTGACTTGCTACTTATTAATTGACGCATTGAACGGGTCACTTTAGGCATCATTGCTCCTGTTGCCCCCCAGAGAAATGTGTCCTGAGCTGCTGCTGCTAACTGTGAATGAAGGACGGTGATGGGGATGTCTTGGTGCCACAGGCCGACCTTTAGTGCCCAGAAGGGCGATAACCACGGACCGAGGCACACACCAGTTATTAAATATGTGGAAATTATTCTCACTCGTCGGGGAGCAGACGGATCCTGATGATCGATGTGACCCGAGGACAAAAAAGCTTGAAGGTGGAATCAATAAGTATCTCAAGAAAACTCTGAAAATCTATTCCAGCTCTATGGGGGCGTGTTTTAATGGGTTTATATCATTTTATATCTGCTTAGAACTGTCTGGAGTTATGTTTGGTATAGAAGGTCAGAGTTCGAGCTTTTTTAGTCCGAGGTGTTAGTTTGAGAGTCAGAGGAGAGAAAAGAGTTCTTCAGAAGCTACAAAGAGGATTTATTCAGTGTAAGCTGGTTTAACAGTGTTGTGAAATAGAGTTGTTATGGTCGTGTTTTAATGCTTTAAACTTAAAGGTCTGTGTCAGTAACATGAAGGTAAGTGTAAGCTGTTTCTGGGGTCCGAGGTGTGAGAGAAAAGGTGAAGCCTTCCTTAAAGGGACAGCCCGCTGAAGTTCAGAGGTTAAAGACGGATTCTGTCAGTGAAAAGCTGGAATAACAGAGCTGCTGAGTTTTACTGGGTCTGCTGGGTTTCTGTGGGATTTGAGTTGTAGGATGAGTTTTTGTTGTGTTTCTGTGTAAGAAAATGATTTTTGAGATAAGATTTCTGTTATGAGCCATCACTGCTCACCACTGAAACATCTGCAGTTACATGAAGGACGTGGAGGACATAAAAGGGAATAAATGAATTCACATCAGTTTTATTTCTACATAAATGCTCTCTGATGCAGTGTTCAGCCTGGTTCAGTTTAATCCATCGTGTCCTGTTGTTAGCAGCCTTGTTAGGCCTGTTTCTGCTTTATGTTGCTGGTTTGGGCTTCGTTGCATTGCTTAAATGCTTTAATACTTTTCTACTTTTCTATTCTGTGACTGCGAATATCATAGTTACAATCCTATTTTCATGTTATCATGTTGGTCAGACTTTACAGAGCTGTGATGTGGCTGTTATCTCGTTTAGAAATTTACTAAACTACTAAACTAAACTTACTAAGTTTACTGTTATTTCGCTGTTATCCCACTGGAAACATCTGGGTAGGGCAAGAGTTAGGGCAAACTCTGAACTTGAGTCGCATTAAAATAGCTCGAGCTTTAACCAAACTCCCAACGAGCAATAACAACTTTGGACTGGGGCGAAGGTTCATCTTCCAACGGGACAACGACCCGAAGCAGGCCGGCCTGCCTGGGGAGGTGTTGGTTGGATGCATGCAGCAGCCATTCTGTGCTCAGCACGTGGAAGCGCTCCAATAAACGCTAAAGATTTAAAGATCAGCAGTTTTACCTTCAAGAAACTGCAGTTTGACAGGGAACATTAAAGAGAACAAGAATATATTCAATATAAATGTGCATGTTTACTGTGTATTAATGTGTCCAACATTAATGTCACATGATCGTAAACTGAGACGGGTACGTACCTTTTGGCTGATTTATAAGCCAGAACCACGTACGTCAAACGCCTAAGTCTCACCATTCACAGGTGAAAGCAGAGTTAAAAAGAAAGTGATAACAAGTGGAAGGGAGGCAGAAAAGTGCTGCTACTGTTAAACACTGTGCATGAAGAATATTCTCCTTCGTCTTCTTCTTCCTCCTTAAAAGTTTCTCTGGCCAGTTTACTGAGCTTAAGGTGAAGTGTTCACGTAGAAACATGTTTGTTTATTTAATTATCTTCAGAAAGAAAAGTCTTGATGAGATCTGTGCACATAAATCCACTCACAGGAACAACAGAAAGGATGAGGAAAAGAGAAAAAACTGCGATAGAAAAAGAAAGAGGCACGAAACCTCCACCTTTCAGCTCGTTTATCGTCAGAGTCCTTTTATTAAGATGGAGTTCCAGATGTTGTGTTTGCCTTTTCACTCAGTAGCAGCACCTGTGGGGGCTCGTCTTTGTGCTCCTTTAATCAATCATACGTTAATATAAACTGTGACATCCAGGGGTCAGAGGTGAAGCGGGGGTCGTCCAACCTGCTCTCACGGTAAAACTCAAAGTAAAGCCAAGTTTAGACTGCAAGATTTTCAGTGAATCATTTTAATATTCACACGATTCAACGTCAGAAGGAGCCAAATTAAATGTAAATACTTTACCACAGAAGTATCTTATCATCTGTACGTAGATCCAGTGATGAAAGCAAATAAATTAATAATAATAAAATAATACATTTCGCCCTGTGATGGACTGCCGACCAGGACAAATCCTGATACATTGTGATATGTCCTAAAAGTTCTCACTTGTGAGTTCTAATGTGATTTTGCAACATGGATGGGCGCATAAATCCCCGCCCACAGGTGTTACAGTGGAAAGGCTTTTCACCTGTGTGAGTTCTGATGTGATTTTTCAGGGTCGATGACTGTTTGAAACGTTTCCCGCATGTGTTGCAGGTATAAGGCTCTTCACCTGTATGAGTTCTCATGTGGACAATCATATGACTATTTTGACTGAAACCTCTTCCACATGTTTCACAACTAAATGGCTTTTCGCCTGTATGAATTGCCTTGTGCTTTTTCAGTGCTGATAGGTCAGTAAATCCCTTTCCGCAGGTGTTACAAACGCAGGGCCTCTCACCAGTGTGGGTCCTAATGTGGACAGTCAAATTACTACTTTTAACGAAACTTTTCCCACACATTTTGCATGAATAAGGCTTCTCGCCTGTGTGAGTTCTCATATGGAGGACTAATTTATCACTTCCCCTGAAACTTTTCCCACATGTTTTGCAAGCATACGGCTTCACACCTGTGTGGATCCTGTGATGCTTCCTAACTTGGCACTTCTTTTCAAAGGCTTTTCCACAAATGTCACATTTTATGCAAGTGTCAGTATTACTCTTCGACTTGAGGAGGCTGTCAACATTAGCCGCTTTCGGACAGACCGTTCTAAGAAAGTAGTTATCAGAACTACCCTCCTCGAATTTCGTTCTGATAACTGTCCTTCCCCAGCGGAACTGTTTCAGTCTGCATTCGCACATGAGTCGGGACCTGATAGGGACTGATGCGCCGCGCGCAGCCGTCTGCTTCAGTGACGTGTTAGCCGTTAGCCGTTAGCCGTTTAGCGCTACATTCAAACACAAAACAAAACGGTAAAAGTAAGGAGAGAAGAAAAAACACCACCAAGAAGCTAATATGGAGAGCAGGGAGGCCACTGTGTTTATGATCTGCATGATGGTGATATTAATCATGGACAATCACATCAGGCGTCTAATATGGAGGCTGGAAAAGCTCACAGAGAGAGTCAGGAGATACTTTTTCATTTCATGAAGGAAGAAAGGAGAGCAGCGCTGCAGACAAATGAGACCAGTGTAAGTTTAACTTATTAAACACCCGCCGGTTGTGTCTGTGTATGAGGAAACATTTCAGCCGTGATAGCATGGCATGGGCCGTAGCTACCGACCACCACACACCTCCCTTAGATTAGTTCTATAAGAACTATGAAAAGACCCGACCTCGGAGAAGGAGCTAAATAGTTATAGGAACTAAGGGAGAAAGCCCCGAGTTCCTGTATGTCCGAACACGGGAGAAAACGGCCCCGCGGATTAAAAGGTTATTAGAACTGCCAAAGGTTCCTACAGTCCGAAAGCGGCTATTGTTACTGTGAATGGTGTCTTCTTGTTTGTTTCCTTCCTGATCTTGGTTATCAGCTACAGGTGTGATGTGAGAGAGGAGCTGGTCACTGTGTGGTTCTGGTTCACTGCAGTCACTTTTCTCATCAGGAGGATTCACCATAAAGGCGTCAGTCTCCAGCTTCAGTTTAGTTTCAGTGCTCTCCAGACTACAGCGTTCCTCCTGTTCCTCTTTAATCTGTGGAGATCCTGGTTCCTCCAGGTCCAGACTGGAGTTTCTCTCCTGTTCACAGAGCTGTTGATCAGCAAAAACATCCTCTTCCTCAAACGCATGTTTGCATGTGAAGTCTGAAGGAATAAGGAAAACATAAACATGGCATAAAACAGTTTAACCATTTAATTTATATTAATTGTTCCACAATTAGTCATTAGATTATATCTTATATTCCTTTTTTAAGCTTTAAATTGAATCTTATTTACTTTTTCTTGATGTTGAATAAAATATAATTCTTATTATTGTCTGTTTTTTCTACTTTTCTATTTTTAGACGTGATAACGTTCATTTTATTGGAATTAGGATTTTTTTTCAACTGAATTTCATATATTAGTTTGACTCTTTTGGTAACTGAGAACAGTTTTAAATGTTAATGTACAAAAAAGTTGAAACTATGAAGCTGTTTTTCACAGATGCAGCTAAAGAAATGGGAACAAATGATGCGTCTCTGTGACAGGCTGCTGGGAACAAAGTGCCTAAAGATCCAGTTTAAAATGGCATCTTTGCTCAGTTGTCTGTTCTGTGTGGACACAACACTGGTTCATCCCTTGAGTTAGGAGCCTTTTTCCTGCCTGAATGGTTCATAGCTCAGAGTTAAGTGGCTTAACAAAGAAAAAACACATTCCTCTGAAGATGCTCAGGTACAAGAAGTGGACTGAAGATGAGGGAAGAAGCAGAAAATGTCCAAAGAGAAACTGAGAGAGCTTCAGGAAGCTGCAGAACTGCTGATCAGGACACTTTAAAGGTTCCAGGAAGTCTGGAAGACATGATGATTGGATAAGGACATTAAAAGTTCTATATTTCTGATATATTATTTAGTTTGCTACAATAGTAATGCAACATTTATGGTTTTCAACACTTTGTCCTCAGACAGGTCTCAAAACAAGTATAAACAGTCTTTATATATAATCCGTATTCACTGACCTGAAGCAAACAGGTTTGTTTAAATTAAATGGTAACCATTTAATTAAATTACAATGTATTATAATTGTAATTTTAAACAATTATGTGAGGCGCTGCTGCATCAAATGTGTGGTTTTTTTTACAGAAATATAGATGTAGAGAGTTTGCTGAATTATTATAAACTGTAATACAATTTTCCCAAATAAATTTTGTTTGAAGAAAACAATCATATAAATTTATTTTCTATATCTGTTCTCTTTCTATATGAATATAGATGTAAAACCAAATGGTGCCTTTACTGTCAAACGTTTCCATAAAAGAGTTTCTGAGAGTCCAGAAACAAAAATAACCTGAAAGTTCTTCTGTTGAAATGAAGGATGTTTTCATGATTTTCTGAGGTTTCCCACACAAAAACTTTAATTTCCAAGTTAATTTTATTAATCAATACCAAGTGTATCAGATCACTGAGAGCCACTAATGAGGAAACCTGTCAGTCTGATGTGGTTCCTCTCTGTGACCAGCAGAGGGCAGCAGAACAACCACTATCAGCAGGCCCGTAGCCAGGATTTTGCTTGGGGGGGCTCTTTTTGTATATTTTTGGGACTTTTGCCCCTTTTCCACCGCCGAGCTAGCCCTACTCTACTCGGTTCGATATAGCGCGACACTACACGACACGGCACCAGTACCATTTCCTTTTCCACACAAACCGTGACCTGGAAGTGGGCGGAGTCGGCCCGTTCACCACTAACGTGACGTCGGTTTCAGGCGACTACAAAGTGTCACGCCGCGGTTAGTCAAAAGTAAACACAACGATGGAGTGTAATGTGTAATGCAGTTGACAATTCATATTGTTCAGTTGAACCAAGCTCTTTATTAAAAAAGACAGTACAAAAGTAAACAGCAGGAGTTGTCTCAGATACAGGCGGTGCCGGTAGAATGCAGATAGCAGCTGTTGTCTCAGCTGCAGATTGCGATGCAAGTGTCGGTTCTGAAGCCTGAGGGATTGGAGGATCTTCGCTGACCTCAGCAACCGAACACTCATCGGTTGCACAAACTGAGTCTTGAGGGGAAAAAAATTAAAAGTGTGAACATACGAAACGCATACACGTAACCGCATAGGTGAGACACTGTGCTAGCCTTGCAAAACAGCGCTGTTTGCTAGCTCACTCAGAACAACTTACATGAGACACCTGTGTAACGTTTTACACAAGTTAAAGACTGAACATGTATTTGTTAAGATATAAGCGTTGCACCAAGGGGATAAGAACAACACTTACCATTTTCCATCGCCTCCAACAAAGACGTCGCCGTATCCACGCTGTTCGCCGGGCGGTGCCCGTAAATGCCGTCCATTTGGTCGAACCACTTCCATGTCTTTCGGTTTGACCCACTCCAGCTGTTGTGGTCCTTTACCTGTAATCACTCTTCAGCTTCTTCAGCTTGTCTCGGCACAGTTCCTTCTGTATGGGTCCTCGGCCACCACACACAGAAAGGTCTGCACCTCGCTCACTGTCCATGGGTTGGCTTTCCTTCTCTGGTCTTCCATTTTCGCAGTTCTGTTTATTCTCTTTTGCTCTCGCAGGTGTGTTTTCATACATGGCGGGTGATTATTTAAAGCTCCCCGAGCTTCGTCGCGTGTATAACGTAATTTCACCTGACCAATCAGTGGACAGCACTGATCACATGACGTTTAAGTGTCGGCTCGGCCCGACTACACCCACCTCTGAAGCAGGTACTAGCTGGGGCTAAAAATCGTAACGGTCCCACCTTCAACCCGAAATGGAAAAGTTCCCAATCAGGGTAGAGTCGTACCGTGTAGAGCCGTACCGGTACGAAAATGTTCGGTGGAAAAGGGGCATTAGTTCTAGGGGGGTCCCTAATTACCGTAATTACCCCCTGAAGAAGTTGCATTAATGTTTTCACATGTGTGGTCTATCTGCTCATTATACACTGTTTCTCCAAAATCATTTTGATCGATGAAATACTGTGTTCACTGGTGTTTTCATTCAAACATATTATAACAACCCTTAATGTGTAGGCTATTGTACATCATAAGTAAGGAATCCTTGCGCCGCTCGTATCAGTAATTGTTAACTCATCACCTGCCGCGACCGGACTTCTCGGGACTGTGGGGGGGTTTGTCCGAACCCCCCGAACCCCCGAACCCCCGAACCCCCTACGGCAGTGGTGTAGTCTACGTTGAACGCAGGTATACGGCGTATACCCACCTCTTTTTTGGGGGGATTTCCGTATACCCACCTAAAATTCGTTTTTCAATATTTAGAATAGCACAGCCACGTTTCATCAACTACCACTTCTCATGGAAGCCTTGTTATAATTTAACAATACAACGACAACACTTCAAGCGATAGTTCGGAGTAGATTCAACCTAGGGTCATTTGAACCGTGATATCCAGCCAAGTAGCCCACCCGAAGTTTTTCCGATATTGGCTGAACATCAGCTGAGTTACTGAGTTATCCCGAATAGCTTAGTACAAGCGCTAACGGACCCTGGCAGTATCTCCAAAATTACCACACTAAAATCACATGCCATGACACCAAACTTCTACAGTAGTACAAATATGGTCTGTACTCACAAAGCGATGCATTTGGAAGTTTGAAAATAGTCCAGGAGTTTATTATTATCAACACAAGCCTGATAGCTTCTCTGCTGCTAAAGCTGCGTCGACGTCACTTCTGGAGCTGGGAGCTTCAAAGTAAGATGAGGGTTGATCTACTACTGTAGACAATTAAGTATATGCTATATTCTACATGTTTTTTATGAATTTTTATGTTGTAGAATTGTGAATTTATTATATCAATGGAGAAATTGAGCAGCCTACTTGGCTGGATATCACGGTTCAAATGACCCCAGGTTGAATCTACTCCGAACTATCGCTTTCAGAATAGCATTCATTCGGAAATTGCGGCAGTCAGTCAATCTCCCAGGGATTCACTATCAGTTGTTTGACAATAACGTCCCATAGAAACTCTTCTTCTTTGTATTAGTTGAAAGCGGTGATTCTCTAACGCACAACAGCGCCCCCTATATAGGAGTGGAAGGTGGAAAACTAAAATGGATGTGTGTGTATATATATATTTTTTTATGTATATTACATATATAAACGAAAGTAATACACATATATATATATTACAATTAATTAATTCTGACAGCCCTTGTGTATATATATATATATATATATATATATATAAAACAACCTGTCTCAAGATGTGATGGTGTTCTGCTGCTTTAAAACAATCACTCTGTTAGGCCTCGCTCTATGAGGGATGAGTACAAAGATTAAGTGCCACAGGGAGTCCCATTGCCACTGAGATACACAGCACACAGTCCACACAATCAAAGTGAGTTTATGCTGTCCCTCATCCTGTCCCACAAACATGTTTGTCCCTTAACACGTTAAGACAGCATTATAAATGTGCTGTTACCAGAATGGCAATGACCAAGTCGTAGTGCATTATTAAAAGCCCTGTGTTATGTCATAGTATTGTAGTACTATGGTACTTAACTTTTCAATGACTATTACAGCGCGCCACTGGAGGTACGGCGTGCATTAAGGGGCTACTATTGGTCCCGAGAGGTCCCGAGTCCCGACCCCTAGTTTGGTACCACGGGCCTATGACTGGCAAACTATACAGTATACCCACCTCAAAAAGGTAGACTACACCACTGCCTTACGGGCCTGATCAGGAGGAATGAACTGCAGTAACCTCAACTTCCTGTGTTTCAGCTTAAAGAAAAACACGTTCAAAGGACAAAATGAGAGCAGCAGAAAGTTAATTGTGGCTTTAAACAGGTTTTGTGCGGTAAAGTGCAATAAACTCATAAATATATTCGTACTTTGAACTCATCTGGTGCCATAAGTCTGTAAATAATCACGTCTGAACATGAAAGAGGAAACAAATGCTGAGAAAAGGTGCAGCAGGAGGCGGAGCAACACTGGAAAAAACCAGTTTCATCGTCATTTCCCTGAAATGAAAGTTGAAGTCTGTAAGTGACGGCAGAGCTGCAGTCGAGACAAACCTCTGTGTTTCTGTCAGAAGAGAAATAAACTGAGTTCATCTGTTCTTTCTCAACCACTGAGTCAAACACTGGTGAGTACAGCTGATAATATTTACTGTGTTTCAACAACCAGCATTAACACAAAACTCAGAGCTTCCACCAAAAAGGAAGCTTCACTCCTGACTGACTCTCATCAGGACAGATTCAACTTTAGGATCATTTGGAAGCTTTAGGATTGTAGATATTAGGCCTCATGCAGGAATATTTTCGTATTTTTATTCAAAATTTTTTCCGTAAGAAGCTCTCTTACGAACACGCCACGTCAGATTCAACAAACGCTCTAAACTTCAGAAAAAGTGTGTAAACGACCTGCGTAAATGAATAATGCCACCCGTGCATATTTAAAGGGACAGTTCGCCTCTTTTGACATGAAGCTGTATGACATCCCATATCAGCAGCATCATTTCTGAACATCTTCTTACCCCCTGCTGCGTCCTGTGAGCAGAGTTCCAGCCTCGTTTTGGTGTTGATGAAGGTAGTCCGGCTAGTTGGCTGGGGTTTAAAAAATAAAGCGTTTTGCTTCTCAGAACAATATGCGTTCAACAGAGTAATACATTTGCATCACAAAATGGTTCTCCAGGAAAAGGTCAGACCTCACAATCTCTTGGCCCTATTTTCTCTCCCTTAATATCAATGCGAACAGCCACCTAGCGATAGCCGCACCTGTTATGGTGTTTGCTGCTCGGACTACATCTCCCTAGGGGGAGCATGTAGATGGTGAAGAGAAGGGGACCCAGGACAGACCCCTGGGGGACGCCATGGTTAACTGCTGCAGCGATGGAGTTGGAACCTTTCAGAGTAAAGTATTGTTTCCATTAGGAGCTGCTGATGGATGGTATCCACTTTTTGTTGGTAACCACTGTGTGGTTTGGAGGGTGGGTAGCGAGGTTGATCGCTCGGGTGTTTGCCAGTGTGGGAATACACAAGCGTTTTGTGTTCCTGGTCCGCTTTATGCACTGCTTGTGGAGGGGCACAGGGACTGAGAAAAGGATGGCGTGGTGGTGATGGAGGCAAGCTGTTCAGAAAACTCCAGTAGAAAGCAGGTGGAGGCTTTTGGGGGGCGGTAGACAAGGACCACCTGGAGCTGTTTAGCCCCAGCCAACATGAAGTGAAGGCACTCAAATGATGTGGTGTTTACTGGGATTTCTTTGATTGGGATGTTTGTGCGGTGTATGACGGCCAGCCCACCGCCGCGGCCACAGCTGCAAGGCTTTTGAATATAGGAATATCCAGGGGGAGTGGCTTGGTTGAGTGTGATGAATTCATGTTGACTCTGTCTCAGTCAGGCAGAAAAAGTCCAGTTTTCTTTCAGAGATGATATCATGGATGAATAAGGCTTTGTTATTTACTGAGCAGACATTTAGTAGCATGAATGTGGCAGGTCTAGGCACTACTGTGGTAGCAGTACCAGTGCTGGCCACCACACAAACCAGGGGTCTCAGGGATATACAGGCGGTGGGCGTGGCTTCGAACGATGACGTCGCCATGTTGAGGAAAGGATCCTGACAGCTGGTATGGACGAAGTTGTAGCCCGGTAAACAAACATGTGTTGGGTAGCCCTATGCATGTAGGGGGGGCGACGCAGGAGTCGGAGAGATTTTATCACCGCAAGGCAGTTCGGAGATGAGTAAGAACTGAGATTCCTGAGTTCCGTTGCAGTGTATTTGATGAGAGTCATGGAGCAGCGTTCAGTAGCTAACATCCTAGCTCGGTCTGCTAGCTCCAGCCGCGTTGACAGACCAAGAAAGTTTGCCGTGGCAAAACGTGAAACAAGATGTTCAGGATGTTTCAGCCGGCAGAGAAGAACCCAGATGGAAGATGACAGAGTATCCACGGAAGGTAGAATAATGCCACTAATGTTCAGAGTCTGATGATAATCGGTTTGCAACCAGTAAGTAAAGTTGGAGTAAAGTTAAAGTAAAGTTGGATGTGAGAAGCGGCGACATACACGCCAGCGTCCCCTCAACATCCCAACACACCTGAGAACCTGAGAATTGGGTTTTATCGGCGTGTTTCTCTCTGGAGTTGAGGCTCGAGCAAGCTGCATATTTGCAGCAGCACAGTCCTTGGTGATCTAAATCGCGATGTCAGCCATCGTCTGTCTACACGGTCTCGGAACACACGCTCTCTTCCAAGAGCCTGACGCGCTAATGCTGCGTGTACACCAAGAGCGACCTACGCTACCTGAGCGCCGGAAATCATTATTTCTCTATGGAGGGGGAGCTACCTGAGCGACCAGAGCGGATTCAAGCGATTAAACTCAAGCTAACATTTTGGTAATGAGCTATGACGCGTTTCGGCAAAAACCAATGACAATCCACAGATTGTAGGGGTCCGACAATCCGCGGGGTTCGCGGAAACAGACGTGTAAACTTTGGTTCCTATCCAAACAATAGTCGTTTAATCCTGAGACTGTTGCAATTGCCGTGTCGAGTGCTTCAATACAATAGTGTAGTAACCCCACGCATACCTTTCTCACTGCAATTAAGTTTTATTTCGGATTTATTTCGGATTTTATTTCGAATTTAGTTTATTTTCACAGCTGCCTCTGCTATTCCTGCTCTTCTCAGGTTTACCTAATGTAGTTTTACATAATTTGTAACGTGATGTATATCTTGTATAACAAATTGTAAATAACAACACCTTTATTCGTGTCCCTGCCCTCACTTTCCTCATGTTTTTTTCCGCGGGGGTGCTGCACAGCCGCGGGGCCTTTAAGAATTGAACATTCTAAATGTGACGTCACGAGCTACCAAAGCTACCAGAGCAAATTCTCAAGCGAAGCTTCTCCAGCGACCTCCGCTACCAGGTAGCGTAAGTCGCTCTTGGTGTACATGCAGCATTAGGCATCCAAAAGTAGAAAGTCAGCCGCTAGTTACGCTTCCCATTGACCTTGTTATATACAGAGTCAAATTAATCTTCAATTAGTGCATAATTTAAGTCAAACAGAATAATGTCAGCATCATTATGGGGTATAATGTATTGTTAGGGACATATAAGGTTAAATTTGAGGAGCACAATTAGTTTGAGTGTGTGTGTTGCAGAGGGGGTGGTTCATATGGGAGTGGGCGTGTGTGCGTGCGGAGGTGTGTGTGCGTAAAGGTGTGGACTCACCGGTGACACAGATGATTGAGAGTCAGGGTTGGGAGTAGCCATAATTTTGTTGACCGCTACGCTACGCTACGCTACGCCACGCCACGCCACGCCACGCCACAAATATTCATTCATCACCTTATGTATCCGTTTAATCCGCTGGTTTTCATCTTTACAATAATTCATCCTTGCTGCGCTGTGATAACTCTGTGCGGTTTGTTCAATAAAAGCAACAAAAGCATATCTTGGATCTCAGCGTAGCCTATCTCTTGCCATAAATCAGTAGCGCGTCACAAATTAAGGAACCTAAGGACCCAACCTCAAACTCTGAGCGGCTAAAAGGTTTGTGTTGGAAGCCGCAACATTTGTCAACAAAAACTCTGGCGTCAAAAGAAAAAAGTGAAAATCATCAAGCCGCTCCAAGGAACCAAGGAACCACAAGCCAAACAAAAGAGCCACAGCTAAGTGCCACACCACGCCATCCATTCACCTGGGAACAGGTAGGCCTGAACCTGTTAATTGTTTGTGGATTAAGGAATCCGCTTCGATTGGAATGCATTGTGTGAAATGAGGACAATGTATTAAATGGATGTTACGCTGGTTGCAAGACGCATTGATGGTGGCGCAACTTCTCCGTGTTTGATTGGATTTTGATGTCGGGACTTGGTGGCATAAGTGGCGGCTGATGTTGTCTAAAGGCCAATTGCTTGTTGAAATTGCTTGGATCGAATCTGCACTGTCAATGAATTTAAAATGCAATGTCTATGGATGGATTTAAATACGCTCTTGAATGAATTGTGATTGTGTTGCTTCATACAAAATACAATCTAAAGGAAATGAGTCAAATAAACGCTGTTGCTGAAAGTTCAAACATGGAACGTGAAAAAAGGGAAAGCAAACTGACGGTCAAAGCTTTGGAAAATAAAATCGCACGGTTGCAGCATGAGCGCAAAAGTGCCGTTAATAAAATCAAGGAGCTTATCCCGCAAATAAAAGCGCACATGAACTCAAAAGAAAATGTAACTGGAATCTCCTCACAACTGAATAACTTGACTGCACTGTGTAAAAAGGCTACACAACTGCACTGCGAATTATTGCCACTACTTCCTGATGATGAAGATAAAAAACAAAATGAGTGGTTTTCAAGTATTATGGATTACAGTGATGCATTCAAGGAACAAGTGGAAAAATGGATAAAGGAAAATCCGCATGAAAAATCAAATGAATTACCACTACAGACAAATACTTCTGAACAACCAACAAAGGAAATAAACCATGCAGTACAAATTCCTGTCGGAAAAAGCAAGGATTTGTCTGTTTCTGATCCTCAAGATGAACTACAGCCCTGTGACAGCATCTCAAATGCAACCAAGAAATCACGCTCATCTGTTCGCTTAACAACGGAAACAAATCTTGCAGTTTTGGCAGCAAAACAAAAGGCATTAAAGGAAAAGCATGCATTGGATGAAGAGGAGTTAAAGCTACGCAAAAGAAGAGAACAATTTTTACTGGAAAATGAAATTGCTGAGGAAATGGCAAAACTAAGTGTTATAAAATCACAAAGCGGTGTTGGCAGTAAAGCAAAGTCAAAGGTTTCAGATGGGATGAACTCATACTATGAAAAGACATGCTCAAAACAACAGCTTAATGTCAAATCCACTGAATTTGTTCCATCACTGCCAGTTAAACCAAAACCCATTGCAATTGAAACCACACAGATAGCTGTGAAGCCTAAAGTCACTCACTTATCTGAAATAAAGGATCTCCCAGGTCCTTCGTACATGCTCCAACGGTATCTAATGGCTCCTGAAGATCCTATGACCAATGTTACACAAACTGATGCATCCCAAAAGTGAGGAGCTGTCAGCACATTGAGTCGGGCAGAGGTTATGTGAAGGCAAAGGCTCTCCTGAAAGAGCACTATGGCAATGAGCAAAAGGTGGCAGCAGCGTACATGGAGAGAGCCTTGTCATGGCCCACTATTAAAATGGAAGATGTGAAGGCCCTCCAGGAGTACGGCCTCTTTCTGCGTGGATGCTGTAATGCTATGGAGGATGTGCAGTATTTAAATGATCTGGACACACCCACAAACATGTTAGAAATCATCAGAAAACTGCCGTACAAACTCAGAGACCGCTGGAGGTGCCACGCATGTGACCTACAGGAAAGTCACAACAGAAGAGCAAAATTTGTGGATATTGCCAACTTTGTTGGAAAACAGGTGAAAATTCTGACTGACACTGTGTTTGGAAACATTCAGGACACTGTTATAACAACTAAACAAATGAAACACAAACCTCACCCTCGCTCCAGCATCAGAGGAACCAGCTTCGCTACCACAGTGAATCGTGTGGAGACACATGTGAATAAAGTTACAGACATACAACCACCAGCCAAGAAGATTTGTCCCTGCTGCACTGGAGGACACACATTGGATGTGTGTGCGCGGTTGGAAAAAATGGCACACAAAGGGAAAATTGACTTCCTAAAGGAAAATGGTGCTTGTTTTCGCTGCCTGTGTATAGGACACATCAGCAGAAATTGCCAAAGGAAGATTTCCTGCTCGAAGTGTGGCCAAAGACATCCAACTGTGCTCCATAAGGACAGTGTCACTGCAGAACCGTCCGAGAGAAGCACCAAGATTACAGTGGACGACACCTTGGTATCCAGTGGGCTTACAGGGGCTGGTGAGATGGATTGTAAGCTTCCTATTGTGCCAATCCAAGTGAAGGCAAAGAAGGGCAATAAAATCATTCTCACATATGCCTTTTTGGACCAGGGAAGTACTGCAGCGTTCTGTACTGAGAGTCTGAAGCAGAAGCTCAATTTGTCTGGGAAGAGAGCCAACATTCTTCTCAGGACCATGGGACAGGAAAAGGTGGTCAGTAGCTACATCGTACCAGAGCTGGAGGTGGCAGCACTTGAAGAGGACAGCTTCATTGAGTTGCCAAAAGCGTACACTCAGTTATCAATGCTAGTACATACCCACAAATAAGGATCTGACAAGGCGGCCATATTTAAAACACATCTGCTTACCACAGATTGAGGCTGGAATCGAGTTGCTGATTGGAACGAATGTCCCACGAGCCATGGAACCGCTGGAAGTCATCCGCAGTGAGCATAATGGACCCTACGCTATAAGGACAGTGCTGGGCTGGACGGTAAATGGACCACTGACAGGAAACGGTGGAGGGGCCAATTACTGTGAGCAGTCAGTAACTGTGAACCGTGTGTCCATTGTGAATTTGGATGAACTGTGGCAACAGCAATTTAAGATGGACTTTCCAGAATCAGCTGTGGAGGAACAAGTGGGTCCGTCCAGGGAAGATCTGAGGTTCATGGACATGGTCACAAAGTCAGCCAAACACCTCAATGGTCATTACCAGGTCGCCTTGCCTTTGAAAAATTCAAACCTCAGCATGCCAAATAACAGAAAAGTGGTGGAACAGCGTCAAAACCATCTGAAGAGGAGGCTCCAGAGGGATCCAGCATTTTACAGGGAGTATAACACCTTTATTGAGGATCTACTTGGCAAAGGCTATGCTGAAAGAGTTCCTGATTCAGAGCTGGAAAGAAATGATGGCAGAGTCTGGTATATACCACACCATGGTGTTTACCACCCAACAAAGAAAAAACTCAGAGTTGTGTTTGATTGTGGGGCCAGTTACAAAAGACAATCTCTGAATGAAGAGCTGTTGCAAGGACCCAATCTAACCAGCTCACTAATTGGAGTTGTGACCAGGTTCAGGAGGGAACCTGTGGTCATCATGGCTGATATAGAAGCTATGTTTCACCAAGTGCAAGTGCCCCCAGATGATGCTGATCTGCTGCGATTCCTCTGGTGGCCACAAGGAGACTTGAACCAAGCACCATGTGAATTTAGGATGAAGGTACACCTTTTCGGAGCTACATCCTCTCCTAGCTGCGCCAACTTTGCCCTCAGGAAATGTGCAGAGGATTTTGGTCATGAGCATGAGGAGGAGGCGGTAGACAAGCTGCAGCACTGCTTTTATGTGGATGATTGTTTGGTGGCAGTGGCAACAGAGGAGGAAGCACTGACCCTCAGTCATGAGCTCATGTCTCTGTGCGCTAAAGGGGGATTCTGTTTGACCAAGTGGAACAGCAACAGATCTGAAGTGCTCAAGACCATCCCAGAGCCCCACAGAGCTAAAAGCGTGGAGCAGTTGGACCTGGACCGGGAGTTTGTGCCCATGGAAAGAGTGCTGGGTGTAGAGTGGTGCATCAAGTCAGACACCTTCAAATTCAAAATTGTATGGAAGGACAGACCACTCAACCGTAGAGGCATCCTTTCAACTGTAAGTTCTATTTATGACCCTCTGGGTATGTTAAGTCCCCTTGTTCTTATAGCAAAAAGGATTTTGAGGGATTTGTGCAGAAGAGGAGTTGATTGGAATGACCCCATACCAGAGACTGTCTCCAAAGAGTGGCTTAAGTGGGTGCAAGGGCTTTACCTTTTGGACAACTTTGAGCTACCCAGATGTCTAAAACCTCTGGAGTTTGGAGATGTTATTACTGCGCAACTACACCATTTCTGCGATGCTTCTGAGGAAGGCTATGGTACAGTCACTTACCTGCTGTTACAGAATGAGCACCTCCAAGTGCACAGTGCTTTCATTATGGGAAAGGCTCGTGTTGCCCCACTGAAGACAGTTACAATTCCAAGAATGGAACTGATTGCTGCAACAATGGCCAGCCGCATGAATGTCCTGTGGGAGAAAGAGCTACACATGAGTCTTAAGGAATCTGTATTTTGGACTGATAGTGCTTCTGTGCTGAAATACATTAACAACGAAAGCTCCAGGTTCAAGGTGTTTGTTGCTAATCGTGTTTCGGAGATACTGAAATCATCTCGCCCTGCCCAGTGGAGGTACGTGGATACAGCTTCAAATCCAGCAGACGCAGCATCCAGAGGTGTCAAAGTGGAGGCATTTCTGAAGGACAGACTCTGGTTAGCGGGACCTCCGTTTCTTTGCCAACCTGAAACAGAATGGCCTGTGAACCCTGAGCCTGTGAGCCATCTCCCCCAGGAAGATCCAGAGGTGAAGAAAAGTGCTGTTGTCAATGCTGTACAAGCTGGAGAGGATCCCACTACTCACCTGATCCATCATTATTCCTCATGGATCCGATTAAAGAAAGCTGTGGCGTGGTGGCTGAAATACAAGGAATGGTTGTGGTCCTGTAGGAAGAGAAAAGGCCTGATAGTCAATCACAGTGAAGAGAGCATGCGGCAACAGAGAATAATGGAGAAGGAAAGGAGCAAAAGCGCAGCTGTCCTGGGAGCGCTTACAGTGGAGGACATTGACAAGGCTGAGCTGGCCATAATTCAGTTTTGCCAGAGGAGAAAGTTTTTGGACGAGCTTTCGTGTCTGGAAAAGGGACAAAATGTCAAGAAAAGTAGTCACCTGTACAAGTTGTGTCCAAGGCTGGAGGATGAAGTCTTGCGTGTGGGAGGACGACTTAGTAAAGCAGCACTGCCTTTGGAGTCTAAGCATCCTATTATTCTCTCAAAAGACCTTCATATTTCTACCCTGCTGCTGAGAAATATACATCAAGAGGTAGGACACAGCGGCCACAACCACATGTTGTCCAAGCTCAGGGAGAAATACTGGATGACAGGAGTAAGCACTGCCATTAGGAGAGTTCTGTCCAAATCCACCATCTGCAGAAGACTTAATGCTACTCCAGTTTACCAGCAGATGGCAGATTTGCCCACAGACCGGCTCAAGCCTGACGAACCCCCATTCACTTGCGTGGGAGTTGATTATTTTGGACCCATTGAAGTGAGGAGCAGGAGGAGTACAGTGAAGAGACGTTTTGTAGCCAGAAGAGGACAGGTCCGTGAGCTGCGTTCGGACAATGGGACAAATTTTGTGGGTGCAGAACGTGAGCTAAAAACAGCAATTGCGCAGTGGAACCAGGCACAGGTGCATGATGTGTTACTCCAAAAGGGCATTAAGTGGACGTTCAACCCCCCTGCTGGATCACATCATGGAGGAGTGTGGGAAAGGCTGATAAGATCGGTGAGGAAAGTCCTGAACTCCACCCTAAAGGTACAGCGCTTGGATGAGGAGGGACTCCACACAGTTCTATGTGAAGTGGAAGCCATTATTAACAGCAGGCCCATCACCAAGGCCTCTACGGATCCTAACGACCTGGAAGCACTGACACCGAACCATCTGTTACTGCTTAAAACCCGGCCTTCATTACCACCTGGAGAGTTCCAAGCAGCAGACCTGTATTCACAGAGAAGATGGAGACAAGTCCAGTACATATCTGATCTGTTCTGGAAGCGCTGGACAAAGGAGTACCTGCCTCTGTTACAGGAACGACAGAGATGGACTGGGGTCCAGAGAAACCTTGTCGCAGGAGATCTAGTTTTGCTGATGGACAGTACAGCACCTCGTAATTCTTGGATTATGGGACATGTTTTGCAAACCTTTCCGGATCGAAAGGGGTTTGTGCGTCAAATTCGGATTAAGACAAGAACCAGTTGCTTGGACAGACCAATATCCAAGGTGTGTCTGTTGCTGGAGAAGGAGGAGGCAGCACGAGGATGTTGCTGACCTCTATGGATTTTGTGTTTTCCGGACTTGAACTGGACTTTGTACTAATCGGTCATAGAAATGACCAGAAGAAGGAATATTTTGTGATGGCTTATTCATGGACTTGAGCAATTTATTAGTAATTTTTTGTACATTTTCTGAAAATGATGTGATTTATTATGTCCCCTATTGTGTTTGAAATGGGAATTATTATGTGTGACCTGATAATTCGGGGCTGGTGTGTTAGGGACATATAAGGTTAAATTTGAGGAGCACAATTAGTTTGAGTGTGTGTGTTGCAGAGGGGGTGGTTCATATGGGAGTGGGCGTGTGTGCGTGCGGAGGTGTGTGTGCGTAAAGGTGTGGACTCACCGGTGACACAGATGATTGAGAGTCAGGGTTGGGAGTAGCCATAATTTTGTTGACCGCTACGCTACGCTACGCTACGCCACGCCACGCCACAAATATTCATTCATCACCTTATGTATCCGTTTAATCCGCTGGTTTTCATCTTTACAATAATTCATCCTTGCTGCGCTGTGATAACTCTGTGCGGTTTGTTCAATAAAAGCAACAAAAGCATATCTTGGATCTCAGCGTAGCCTATCTCTTGCCATAAATCAGTAGCGCGTCACAAATTAAGGAACCTAAGGACCCAACCTCAAACTCTGAGCGGCTAAAAGGTTTGTGTTGGAAGCCGCAACATTTATATATTTATTTAAGTTTGCTTCAAAGTGATTAAATATAAAATCCATTAGTCAAGCAAACTTGATTGGAATAACAGCGGACTATTTTAGGAAACTCCAACGACAGGTCTGGATCACTCGTAAATTCTGTTCGTACCTGAAAGAAAACGTAAAATACGAAACGATTAGTGCACACGCAAATTCTCTTAAATCACTCGTACGCACGACTTAAGAACAAATCTGTGTGTACGGACGGTTGTTGCATGCATTGTCTTCATTAGTGTAAAAATGTGTTTTTTCTCTCTCTGACTCTTGTCCTCAGAGTGCAGACATGTCTGCTGGCAGCAACCTGCGATCTGAGGATCAGTTTCTGTGCTCCATCTGTCTGGATGTGTTCACCGATCCAGTCAGCACACCATGTGGACACAACTTCTGCAAAAGCTGCATCACTCAACACTGGGATGCTAATGTTCTGTACGACTGTCCCATGTGCACAGAGAACTTCAGCACTCGACCTCAGCTGAGAGTCAACACTTTGTTGTCTGAGCTGGTTGCTGAGTTCAGACGTGAAGCTCAGCAGAAAGCCAGCAGCAGCAGCTCAGAGCAACAAGCTGCCAGACCAGGAGAAGTTCCCTGTGACGTCTGCACTGGAACCAAACTGAAGGCCCTGAAGTCCTGCCTGCTGTGTTTGGCCTCCTACTGTGAGACTCACCTGGAGCCTCATCTGACAGCTCCACGTCTGAAAAGACACCAGCTGACGGAGCCGGTGGAGAACCTGGAGGACAGGATGTGTAAGCAGCACGATAAACCTCTGGAGCTGTTCTGTAAGACCGACCAGACATGCGTCTGCATGCTCTGCTCTGTTTTAGACCACAAGACTCATGAGTTTGTTCCTCTGAGAGAAGAATATGAAGGAAAGAAGGCAGAGCTGGGGAAGACAGAGGCTGAAATCCAGCAGATGATCCAGAAGAGACGACTGAAGATTCAGGAGGTCAAAGAGTCGGTGAAGATCAGCGAAGATGCTGCAGACAGAGAGAAAGCAGAAGGTGTTCAGGTCTTCACTGCTCTGAAGGAGTCTGCTGAGAGAGGCCTGAAGGAGCTGATAAAGGAGATCCAAGACAAACAGGAAACTACTGAGAAACAGGCTGAAGACCTCATCAAAGATCTGGAACAGGAGATCTCTGAGCTGATGAAGAGGAGCTCTGAGGTGGAGCAGCTCTCCCGCTCTGAAGACCACCTCCACCTCCTCCAAAGCTTCTCCTCCCTGAAAGCTGCTCCACCCACCAAGGACTGGACAGAGGTCAGCGTCCGTCCATCATCATATGAGGGGACTGTGGTGAGGGCTGTGGCTCAGCTGCAGGAGACACTCAGTGAAATGATGAAGAAGGTGTTTGCTGAGGCTGAGCTGAAGAGGCTCCAGCAGGATGCAGTGGATGTTACTCTGGATCCTGATACAGCTCATCCTGGACTCATGCTGTCTGAGGATGGAAAACAAGTTCATGATACTGGTGTGAGGAAGAATCTTCCAGATAATCCAAAGAGATTTTCTCATTGTGTTGATGTTTTAGGAAATCAGAGTTTCTCTTCAGGCAGATTTTACTTTGAGGTTCAGGTTAAAGGAAAAACTGCCTGGGATGTAGGAGTGGCCAGAGAGTCGATCAACAGGAAGGGAAAAATCTCACTGAGTCCTCAGGACGGTTTCTGGACTGTAAGGTTGAGAAATGGAAATAAGTACACAGCTGCTGCTGGTCCTGCAGTCCGTCTCAGTCTTCAGTCTGTCCCTGAGAAGGTGGGGGTGTTTGTGGATTATGAGCAGGGTCTGGTCTCCTTTTATGATGCTGATGCTGCAGCTCTGATCTACTCCTTTACTGGCTGCTGCTTCACTCACAAACTCCACCCGTACTTTAGTCCTCATCTGAATGATGGTGGTAAAAACTCAGCTCCTCTGATCATCTGTCCTGTCAATCAAACTGTCTGATCTGTTCTGTAAAGAAGCTCCATGAACAGTGAATCTGCTTCTTCTAAAGTTTAGGTCTGGCTGTCTCTGCAGATGAAGTCCTGCTAGTGGAGTGATGAGGTTGTAAATGTCCTCAGCAACAAGTCAGCAGTTCAGTTCACAGCTGGATTATTTGCTGCAGGTCCTTCCACTTCGGTCTTTCTCCACATTTCTTCTTTCTCTTCACTGTCAGATCAATAAAAGTGATCCTTTTCCTTTATGATTGGTTATCGTGGATGTTGTACTTTCACCTTTTACTCGTGGATTTAATCTTTAATGTGGCCCATTATTGGTTCTGGTCCAGAATCTGAACAGTTCAGAAATCATTGAAAGCCTGATTTTACCATGAGAAGTGTGATGATGATGATGATGATGATGATGATGATGATGATGATGATTGAGAAATAAAAAGCTGAATCAAGTGAAAGTGTCAGTTAAGTTTGTGATGTCACAGCCTTTAAGTTAGCACGCCACCTACAGGCCTGCTGCTGCTTCTACACCTGCTGTGGACGTTGGTGACTGTGAGAAACTGTTGGAAAGCTCAGATAATTCTGATTAAAATCAGGTGAAACGTTTTAACATAAAGACCCACAAAGTGTCCCAAACAGCAGCTTTAGGACAGCAGGGGGGGTGTCTGATTGCACGTTCTTATCTGGATTCATGTGTCTGCTTTGAGGACGTGGGAAATGTCCACTTCTGAATCAATTGGGCAACATTTATCACTCTCACAGTGTTTTTGTTCTAACCCTGTTGAGCCAAACGGCTGAAACAACCAAATTGACGGTGGCACATGTTACGTTCACTGGTAATCAGGTTAAGACCGTGTAGAAGAGCTTCAGAAGGCATCATTTCAGCAGGCTGAAAGTGTAAAAAACAGGTGTTTTTTTTCTAACCTCACACAGGTGAAAAGCCGTATGCTTGCAAAGTATGTGAGAAGCGTTTCAGTCACAGTAAAAGTTTGACTGATCATCTTAGAGCAAGGGTTCCCAAACTTTTCAACCCGCGACCCCCAAAATAACGGTGCCATGAGACTGGCGACCCCCACCATCCCCGGATGTGACTGAAAAAAAAAAATGTGCGCACAGGCCATACCCACTAGGCTTATCCAAACACGGGCTTAACGACAACACAAAAGAACAGAGCAGCCTGTTATGATTTTATATATTGAAATTTACTGTTTGATAAAAGCAGAATACCTCAGTCAAAATAATATCCATGTAACATGAGTGCACAGTATTACTGTCATGTACAAACTTAACTTTGAAATATTACTTTAATTTCCATTTGAACAGAAGAATATCTCAGGGTAATTTCCACAAACTGTTATAAACATATGTACATTGTTGCTGGCAACTATATTTCAGCGTTAATCTCATCTAATGAGATGGATGCGCGCTATGCGCGGAACACAGCAAGTCGATTCTCGGTTTAATTGCGGAGACGGCCACACGGAGATCATCCTCCACATTTAGCTGTGATCTGTATTTATTTTTAATATATGTCAGTGCAGAGAAAGTTTTTTCGCACAGGTATGTGGAGCCAAACGGCGTCAGTACGTCCATCGCGGCCTTGGACAGCTGTGGATATTCCCTCTCGACTGAAATCCAGAAATCAGCAAGCGTCTTAGAATGAAACTCTGTCTTTAAACTGCGGTCGCACGACAGCTCAACCAGTGCGTCCTCCACGCTGGCTGACAGATGACTTGCAGTGGTTACCGTGAATGGTGATCTTATCCAGTCATTTTGTTCCGGGGCCGTTTCCTCAGGGAAATACTTGTCAAAGTGTTCCAGGAGGGCTTGAAGGTGGGTAGTAATTGACGTCTTCACAATGTGAACACTCAGATCATTTTCTTCCATGAATTCGTCCAGCTCAGTAAACATGTCAATCCTGTCCATTTCAACTCGTGCAGTCCAGCGATCCACTTTTCTCTTGAATGCGCGGATTTTATCACTCATTGACATGATGCTTGTGTTTTCACCTTGCAATGACAGGTTAAGTCCATTCAGTCTGTCAAAAATGCAAGACAGACAAGCCTTGTTACCCAGGCAGGGTCAGTCAGGTGGTCAGCGAGCTGGGACCCATGCTCCATCAGAAATAAGCGCACCTCCTCCCGCAGGAAACAGGCGGCTGAGAACATTTCCCCGTGAAAGCCATCTGACTTCTGTGTGGAACAGCAGGCCCTCATGCTGTGATCCGAATTCGTTGCAGAGAGTGGCAAACAGCCTGGTGTTGAGTGGACGCGATTTAATGTGGTTGACCATTTTTATTGCAGTATCAAGAACACTTTTCAGCTCTGGGCCGAGCGCTACTAAAGCTAGCCGCAGTGAGCAACGCACTTACGGTTATTTTCACAAAATAAAATACCCGTTGCCTTTTATCATAGGGAAAGCCATTACGATAAAAAGGTGCTTTTGTTTTGAAAACAGGAAGTGAACCTACCCTCGTTGTAGCTAGCTTGAAACCACAGCCATTATAACGAACAGCCTTGCCACTCTCTATTAAAGGGGAACTCCGGGGCATTTGAAGCGTGTTTCCATTGCTAGAGGTTGTCAAATACTGATAGTAGGACACAGAGAGGTCCAGATCTGCGCTCCCTGTGTGGAGATCGCTCTGTCCGCACAGCGTGTCATGCGAGGCTAATACGTGGTGGCTAAGGGGCAAGAGCTAAACCTACCACGTAAAACAACAACTTGCACACTGCAGAAACGTCACACCACTTTATAAACCATCCGACAATAAAGTCACAAGCCTTACCATCAAAACCATATGCATGGTTCTCACATTACTGGCATGGGGACGTTACAAAACAACTTTATAAACAGCATGTAACTCACCGGCTGGTTGTAGGCTCGCGCATGTGAAAGCCCAAAAGAGTCGATGGAGAATAATCCCATATACAAAACAATTATCTTCTCTAGAAAAACTGCATTCAAGTATTTAAAACATTACAACAATATTACTGGGCATGTATTCTTGTAATGTTTTAAATACTTGAACGCAGTTTTTCTAGAGAATATAATTGTTTTGTATATGGGATTATTCTCCATCGACTCTTTTGGGCTTTCACATGCGCGAGCCTACAACCAGCCGGTGAGTTACATGCTGTTTATAAAGTTGTTTTGTAACGTCCCCATGCCAGTAATGTGAGAACCATGCATATGGTTTTGATGGTAAGGCTTGTGACTTTATTGTCGGATGGGTTATAAAGTGGTGTGACGTTTCTGCAGTGTGCAAGTTGTTGTTTTACGTGGAAGGGTTAGCGCTTGCCCCTTAGCCACCACGTATTAGCCTCGCATGACATGCTGTGCGGACAGAGCGATCTCCACACAGGGAGCGCAGATTTGCACCTCTCTGTGTCCTACTATCAGTATTTGACAACCCCTAGCAATGGAAACACGCTTCAAATGCCCCGGAGTTCCCCTTTAAGCCCCATTGTACCGGCTTTTTGGCTGCAGTTCCACCAGAATTCCACTGGGGGCGTCGGTGGAGACCAGAATGAATTGGGCCCAATAGAGCTAGATGCTACAAATGGTCAGTTTCACCTAAGTCTCCTCAAGAGCGCTCAGATTTGAATGTAGTTTCTGAGAGCTCAACATTGGTTTCAAGTCAAAAATCTACTGAACGAGTACATATATCCCTTTGATTTCTTACAGGTTGGCTTCTTGTTGTCCACCACGCGCTAGCATTGTGCTAATGACAGCTGGTCGACCAGAATTACGACCAGAGGCATCGCTTGACGGCTGGCTCCATACCAAGCGACAACAGAATTAAGATGGACTTTTTCCGCTTATGTTACCACAGCCTAAGAATCTGTGATGTTACCACACATTCTCTCTTACTACAGCTCTTCCTTGAAAACGCTGCTGCCTTTGAGACCAACAACAAGCAGGATTGTTGCCGTAAAGCGGCATCTCCGGTCGTAAGCTATGTATGACGTCATATACACTTCAAATCCTTTTTTTAAGCAAATGAGTGGCTCTAAAAATCTAAAACTCAGCCATGGGTATTTTCTAAACATCCTCTTTCGAAAACAACATTCGAATTACTAGAGAAAAAATTATATCTTGAGATAAGGGCACGAAAGGGCGTATAGCTCCATAGGACTCCATTCATTCTGGTCTCCAAAATTGAGCGCCCCACGTGGAAAAAGGGTGGAACTGCAACCAAAATCACCTCGTTGGAAACCGGAAATGCACCGTGAGTGGCGTATCTGTCCTATTATAGAATCTGTGTTGAAACTGCCGTTTTGACAGGAAATGACGGTATGCCGAGTTATTTGATTTATGAAAATCATTTCGCGACCCACCCCTCGGCGTCCCGCGACCCCCAATTCGGGAACCACTGTCTTAGAGGACACACAGGTGAGAAGCTATATTTTTGCAAAGCATGTAAGAAAGGTTTCAGTCTACATTACAGTTTAGACTAAACAGAACTGTTTAGACTTTTTACTGGAGTTTAAGTTTGTGTCCAATGAAATTAAAGATTTCACTCATAATTATGGCATATGGATCTGTAAAATTGGCTTTGTTCTTAGACATTATATATAAATAAGTCTCAGTACTTTTCCAGAATGACCTAAAGTGATCCAGGAGTAGAAAGACAAAACAATTAGGAAAGCCTGGGAAAGCAAGGGCAGATTCACACACACACATGAGCTCCTTTCACACTGCGACCCGCTACCTTAGCGGGTCCAAATTGCACCTTCCACCCGCGTCAAGCAATGTGAACGCTTGGCGTGTCAGGGTGACCCGTGCCGCCTGAAGCCGAGTTCAGGGGGCGTGGCCTAGTTGCAGAGCGTCACACGAAACACATAAAATGCTGGGCGTGTACAATGACGTAGTCACAAGCCATGCGTCGGAGGTAGGGTTAAACACACCTGTCTGCATCACATTTTTCAAACAAACGATGGCGGGACACCTTGAGAACTCAATTTTGCAATGCAGTTCATGGAGATGTTACTTTACGGTGCGTCTTGCTGCGTGGGAAACCGCGCTCTCCCATCTTTCTCGCCAGCCCTTCCAGCAGAGGTCCATCTTTCACCGTCCCCGACATGTGGCGGTAAATAACGTCCTCTGCTCGGAGGCTGAGGAGCTCGCGGACCTCCTTGTCTCCCCAGTTGGCCATATTAAAAAATGTCTCCAACTTGATGTAGGCTAAAACAGAGTAAAACTTGTCCTCACCTGTCGCTGTTGTTCTGAATCAGCTGTCCATTCTGTCTTTTAAACTCCTCACGTCACGCCCACGTCCGACCCGCATCGATTGCGTTCACACCAAACTCGGCTCGGCAAAAAGACTAGGGTCCGACGCGGGTCGGCAGTGTGAACGCAACAGCGGACACGCTAAATTCGCGAATTAAATGCGGGTTATTCGGCAGTGTGAAAGGGGCTATTGTTTTGGGCTGATCCAGAGAATATGACGAAGCATGTTGAACCTACTCATGTCCAATCATACTCGGTCGAGTGTGAGTCCAACCTATGAGGCTTTAAATACAAATGATTACCGGAAGTCGAAGTGCAGTCTGAAGGACTTCCTGCGGGAGCGCTGTTCCACTGAGCCGAGCGCTGATATGCTTTGACGTGTGACTACAAATAAAGACTTCATTTTACTTGAATTACTCCGGTCCGTTCTGTAGCTTCCAATTAAAGAACCGAATCTAACAGATCCCAATACTCCATGTCCTTTCAATTACAAGTACATTTTTGTTGAATTGTTTTAATGTAAATTAAATGTATTTTGTCAGGATACATTTGGGTTTAAACCTACAGTTTATAGTTTGTTCTTGTGTTTCACATGTGAAGAGGTCAGCTTGCCTGGAAAAGGGATACCGGGGAACCCCCCTAGAGCAAGCCAGGGGGAAAAGTAAGTGGTACCAACTTGATCTAGTTGGGCTCACCTCCACACAGAGTGTTGGCTCCTCTGAACCGGACTCCCGGAGAGGGACTGGACTCTCTCAAACTCTGAATTTGACCACGGAGAGAGGGGTTGAGGTGTGGGGATACTCACAAGTCCCCGGCTAAGCACCTCCGTGTTGGAGTTTTCCCCGGTGAGCGAGAGAGTCGCCTCACTGCGGCTGAAAGTCATAGGAGGGGAGGTTCAGACTCTTGTTTGTGTGCATGCACCAAGCAACTCAGATTACCCAGCATTCTTGGAGTTTCATCTGAAGGGGTGTCTTGTTTTTGGACTTCTGTGCTAGCCATGGATTGTCCGTCACTAATACCACGTTTAAGCATGGCACTGTGTTACAGGACCTTCCATCATTAAAGGCTTCAGGTGTCGGGATCTGCGGTTTCTATGTGTTGGTTCTTCTTGTGTTGGTCAGCTCTGCTCACTGATCTATATAAGGAATTATTCACTCAGTCTGGTCCATTTTTTCTTTAGCACAAGTTTCTTGTGTTTACCTTAAATCAGCCTGCAGGTAGAATTATGTAAAAATGTGGAATTTCCCCCAATGATCTCCACTGGAGCCCTCCCTCTGACCTGATGACAGCTGGGATAGGCTCCGCCCCCTGTTTCCACTAACAGAAGATTTAAAATCTCCTGCAGACAGAAAAACCAACTTTATATTTTGCTGTTGGTTTACTGGAGGAGACGTTTACGTGTGGAAATATCACCTACATGTGGATGGATTCTTAGATTTCAATATATTTGGTCTGTTTCTGCAGCAGCTCATTCAGGTTGATGGTAAACCCTTAGCTGCTAGCTATTCGTTGCTGCAGCGCTGTCCTGTTTAAGGTCATCATGGCGTGTTCATGTTCACTATGTGATTCCTTAATTCTGCTTTTTAATGTTAACAGTCTGGCGGTGTCTTTGATTAACAACAGAAATTGTAACTATTTGTATTGGAAAATCAACGCTAATAAAGCCAAGAACTGTGAATAAATACTCATGTTTTCAGCTTGTATCTGGTCCCAGTTTTAATTAAAGGTGAAGCAGATATCTCTCCATGTTCAAAGTATCTGAAGGGAAACTGATTACCTGCTAAAGGGAGAATCTTTATCTTGCCATCTCGTGCTTAAATGCGGTGCTGGAAATGTGAGTTGACCAGAAAAAAAACAAATGGTGACAGCTGACTTGCTACTTATTAATTGAACGGGTCACTTTAGGCATCATTGCTCCTGTTGCCCCCCAGAGAAATGTGTCCTGAGCTGCTGCTGCTAACTGTGAATGAAGGACGGTGATGGGGATGTCTTGGTGCCACAGGCCGACCTTTAGTGCCCAGAAGGGCGATAACCACGGACCGAGGCACACACCAGTTATTAAATATATGTGGAAATTATTCTCACTCATCAGGGAGCAGACGGATCCTGATCCTGATGACAAAAAAGCTTGAAGGTGGAATCAATAAGTATCTCAAGAAAACTCTGAAAATCTATTCCAGCTCTATGGGGGCGTGTTTTAATGGGTTTATATCATTTTATATCTGCTTAGAAGTGTCTGGAGTTATGTTTGGTATAGAAGGTCAGAGTTCGAGCTTTTTTAGTCCGAGGTGTTAGTTTGAGAGTCAGAGGAGAGAAAAGAGTTCTTCAGAAGCTACAAAGAGGATTTATTCAGTGTAAGCTGGTTTAACAGTGTTGTGAAATAGAGTTGTTATGGTCGTGTTTTAATGCTTTAAACTTAAAGGTCTGTGTCAGTAACATGAAGGTAAGCGTAAGCTGTTTCTGGGGTCTGAGGTGTGAGAGAAAAGGTGAAGCCTTCCTTAAAGGGACAGCCTGCTTAAGTTCAGAGTTTAAAGACGGATTCTGTCAGTGAAAAGCTGGAATAACAGAGCTGCTGAGCTTTACTGGGGTCTGCTGGGTTTCTGTGGGATTTGAGTTGTAGGATGAGTTTTTCTTGTGTTTCTGTGTAAGAAAATGATTTTTGAGATAAGATTTCTGTTATGAGCCATCACTGCTCACCACTGAAACATCTGGAGTTACATGAAGGACGTGGAGGACATAAAAGGGAATAAAGGAATTCACATCACAGTTTTATTTCTACATAAATGCTCTCTGATGCAGTGTTCAGCCTGGTTCAGTTTAATCCATCGTGTCTTGTTGTTAGCAGCCTTGTTAGGCCTGTTTCTGCTTTATGTTGCTGGTTTGGGCTTCGTTGCATTGCTTAAATGCTTTAATACTTTTCTACTTTTCTATTCTGTGACTGCGAATATCATAGTTACAATCCTATTTTCATGTTATCATGTTGGTCAGACTTTAAAGAGCTGTGATGTGGCTGTTATCTCGTTTAGAAATTTACTAAACTACTAAACTAAACTTACTAAGTTTACTGTTATCTCACTGTTATCCCACTAGAAACATCTGGGTAGGGCAAGAGTTAGGGCAAACTCTGAACTTTAGTCGCATTAAAATAGCTCGAGCTTTAACCAAACTCCCAACGAGCAATAACAACTTTGGACTGGGGCGAAGGTTCATCTTCCAACGGGACAACGACCCGAAGCAGGTCGGCCTGCCTGGGGAGGTGTTGGTTGGATGCATGCAGCAGCCATTCTGTGCCCAGCACGTGGAAGCGCTCCAATAAATGATAAACATTTAAAGATCAGCAGTTTTACCTTCAAGAAACTGCAGTTTGACAGGGAACATTAAAGAGAAGAAGAATATATTCAATATAAATGTGCATGTTTACTGTGTATTAATGCTTCCAACATTAATGTCACATGATCGTAAACTGTGAGACGGGAAAGTAACTTTTGGCTGATTTATAAGCCAGAACCACGTACGTTTAACGCCTCAGTCTCACCATTCACGGGTGAAAGCAGAGTAAAAAAGAAAGTGATAACAAGTGGAAGGGAGGCAGAAAAGTGCTGCTACTGTTAAACACTGTGCGTGAAGAATATTCTCCTTCGTCTTCTTCTTCCTCTTTAAAAGCTTCTCTGGCCAGTTTACTGAGCTAAAGGTGAAGAGTTTATGTTGGAACATGTTTGTTTATTTAATTATCTTCAGAAAGAAAAGTCTTGATGAGATCTGTGCACATAAATCCACTCACAGGAACAACAGAAAGGATGAGGAAAAGAGAAAAAACTGCGATAGAAAAAGAAAGAGGCACGAAACCTCCACCTTTCAGCTCGTTTATCGTCAGAGTCCTTTTATTAAGATGGAGTTCCAGATGTTGTGTTTGCCTTTTCACTCAGTAGCAGCACCTGTGGGGGCTCGTCTTTGTGCTCCTTTAATCAATTATATGTTAATATAAACTGTGACATCCAGGGGTCAGAGGTGAAGCGGGGGTCGTCCAACCTGCTCTCACGGTAAAACTCAAAGTAAAGCCAAGTTTAGACTGCAAGATTTTCAGTGAATCATTTTAATATTCACACGATTCAACGTCAGAAGGAGCCAAATTAAATGTAAATACTTTACCACAAAAGTATCTTCTCATCTGTACGTAGATCCAGTGATGAAAGCAAATAAATTAATAATAATAAAATTATACATTTCGCCCTGTGATGGACTGCCGACCAGGACAAATCCTGATACATTGTGATATGTCCTAAAAGTTCTCACTTGTGAGTTCTAATGTGATTTTTCAACATGGATGGGCGCATAAATCCCCGCCCACAGGTGTTACAGTGGAAAGGCTTTTCACCTGTGTGAGTTCTGATGTGATTTTTCAGGGTCGATGACTGTTTGAAACGTTTCCCGCATGTGTTGCAGGTATAAGGCTCTTCACCTGTATGAATTCTCATGTGGACAATCATATGACTATTTTGACTGAAACCTCTTCCACATGTTTCACAACTAAATGGCTTTTCACCTGTATGAATTGCCTTGTGCTTTTTCAGTGCTGATAGGTCAGTAAATCCCTTTCCGCAGGTGTTACAAACGCAGGGCCTCTCACCAGTGTGGGTCCTAATGTGGACAGTCAAATTACTACTTTTAACGAAACTTTTCCCACACATTTTGCATGAATAAGGCTTTTCGCCTGTGTGAGTTCTCATATGGAGGACTAATTTATCACTTCCCCTGAAACTTTTCCCACATGTTTTGCAAGAATACGGCCTCTCGCCCGTATGAATTCTTTCATGATATGATAATACTGACTGTTCATAGAATCTTTTCCCACATGTTTTGCAAGCATACGGCTTCACACCAGTGTGGATCCTGTGATGCTTCCTAACTTGGCACTTCTTTTCAAAGGCTTTTCCACAAATGTCACATTTTATGCAAGTGTCAGTATTACTCTTCGACTTGAGGAGGCTGTCAACATTGTTACTGTGAATGGTGTCTTCTTGTTTGTTTCCTTCCTGATCTTGGTTATCAGCTACAGGTGTGATGGGAGAGAGGAGCTGGTCACTGTGTGGTTCTGGTTCACTGCAGTCACTTTTCTCATCAGGAGGATTCACCATAAAGGCGTCAGTCTCCAGCTTCAGTTTAGTTTCAGTGCTCTCCAGACTACAGCGTTCCTCCTGTTCCTCTTTAATCTGTGGAGATCCTGGTTCCTCCGGGTCCAGACTGGAGTTTCTCTCCTGTTCACAGAGCTGTTGATCAGCAAAAACATCCTCTTCCTCAAACGCATGTTTGCATGTGAAGTCTGAAGGAATAAGGAAAACATAAACATGGCATAAAACAGTTTAATCATTCAATTTATATTAATTGTTCCACAATTAGTCATTAGATTATATCTTATATTCCTTTTTTAAGCTTTAAATTGAATCTTATTTACTTTTTCTTGATGTTGAATAAAATATAATTCTTATTATTGTCTGTTTTTTTTTCTACTTTTCTATTTTTAGACATGATAACGTTCATTTTATTGGAATTAGGATTTTTTTTCAACTGAATTTCATATATTAGTTTGACTCTTTTGGTAACTGAGAGCAGTTTTAAATGTACAAAAAAGTTTAAACTATGAAGCTGTTTTTCACAGATGCAGCTAAAGAAATGGGAACAAATGACAGGCTGCTGGGAACAAAGTGCCTAAAGATCCAGTTTAAAATGTGGACACAGCACTGGTTCATCCCTTGAGTTAGGAGCCTTTTTCCTGCCTGAGTGGTTCATAGGTCAGAGTTAAGTGGCTTAACAAAGAAAAAACACATTCCTCTGAAGATGCTCAGGTACAAGGACTGAAGATGAGGGAAGAAGCAGAAAATGTCCAAAGAGAAACTCTGAGAGAGCTTCAGGAAGCTGCAGAACTGCTGATCAGGACACTTTAAAGGTTCCAGGAGAGTCTGGAAGACATGATGATTGGATCAGGACATTAAAAGTTCTATATTTCTGATATATTATTTAGTTTGCTGCAATAGTAATGCAACATTTATGGTTTTCAACACTTTGTCCTCAGACAGGTGTCTCAAAACAAGTATAAACAGTCTTTATATATAATCCGTATTCACTGACCTGAAGCAAACAGGTTTGTTTAAATTAAATGGTAACAATTTAATTAAATTACAATGTATTATAATAGTAATTTTAAACATTTATGTGAGGCGCTGCTGCATCAAATGTGTGTGTTTTTTACAGAAATATAGAATTATATTTATTAAACTGTAATACAATTTTCCCAAATGAATTTTGTTTAAAGAAAAACAATCTAAATTTATTTTCTATATCTGTTCTCTTTCTATATGAATATAGATGTAAAACCAAATGGTGCCTTTACTGTCAAACGTTTCCATAAAAGAGTTTCTGAGAGTCCAGAAACAAAAATAACCTGAAAGTTCTTCTGTTGAAATGAAGGATGTTTTCATGATTTTCTGAGGTTGCCCACACAAAAACTTTCATTTCCAAGTTAATTTTATTGATTAATACCAAGTGTATCAGATCACTGAGAGCCACTAATGAGGAAACCTGTCAGTCTGATGTGGTTCCTCTCTGTGACCAGCAGAGGGCAGCAGAACAACCACTATCAGGAGGAATGAACTGCAGTAACCTCAACTTCCTGTGTTTCAGCTTGAAGAAAAACACGTTCAAAGGCCAAAATGAGAGCAGCAGAAAGTTAATTGTGGCTTTAAACAGGTTTTGTGCGGTAAAGTGCAATAAACTCATAAATACATTTGTACTTTAAACTCATCTGGTGCCAAAAGTCTGTAAATAATCACGTCTGAACCTGAAGGAGGAAACAAATGCTGAGAAAAAGGTGCAGCAGGAGGCGGAGCAACACTGGAAAAAAACAGTTTCATCGTCATTTCCCTGAAATGAAAGTGAAGTCTGTCAGAGTGACGGCAGAGCTGCAGTCGAGACAAACCTCTGTGTTTCTGTCTGAAGAGAAATAAAGTGAGTTCATCTGTTCTTTCTCAACCACTGAGTCAAACACTGGTGAGTACAGCTGATAATATTTACTGCGTTTCAACAACCAGCATTAACACAGAACTCAGAGCTTCCACCAAACAGGAAGCTTCAATGCTGACTGACTCTCATCAGGACAGATTCAACTTTAGGATCATTTGGAAGCTTTAGGATTGTAGATATTAGGCCTCATGCAGGAATATTTTCGTATTTTTATTCAAAATTTCTCTCACTTTTCTCGTACGAAGCTCTCTTACGAACACGCCACGTCAGATTCAACAAACGCTCTTAACTTAGGAATAACGGTAGGCGTCCACTATTCCGGCACGTCAACTTAACTCGCCGGATTGGATGCCCAAGTCTCGCCGTGTTGCTACTGCAGTGGGCGTGTACAGAGGGGCTTGTATACGAAGTTGTAGATAGAACATACGGGCTCCGGGGGAAAGTAAATAACTTGTGATTTTAACCAACCGAAGTTTCTCCCTTTGAGTTTTGGAGGGAAATGAATGTGTATAAATCGTCAGCAATGGAACATTATTTCGTATTTCACCATGGCTGTGGATCTGCGAGCGAGGAGAGCTGCTGTGCTGCTGCTGCTGCTGCTGGAGACAGGAGATCACATGATCTACTGTCATTGGATAACGCACTCCGTCTGCCGTGGCAAATTTGCATAAAGTTCGAGCGAGCCCAACTTTTTGACGTGCCGCAGGTCCGCCGCTCGCCGTGCCGGAATAGTGGACGCAAGCCGTATCCAACGCATTCAATTCATTTTCAATGAAATCCGGCCGATCGTTGTCGCCGTGCTCGCAAAGCATGCTGGGATTCCGGCACGGCGAGCGGCGGACCTGCGGCACGTCAAAAAGTTGGGCTCGCTCGAACTTTATGCAAATTTGCCACGGCAGACGGAGTGCGTTACCCAATGACAGTAGATCATGTGATCTCCTGTCTCCAGCAGCAGCAGCAGCAGCACAGCAGCTCTCCTCACTCGCAGATCCACAGCCATGGTGAAATACGAAATAATGTTCCATTGCTGACGATTTATACACATTCATTTCCCTCCAAAACTCAAAGGGAGAAACTTCGGTTGGTTAAAATCACAAGTTATTTACTTTCCCCCGGAGCCCGTATGTTCTATCTACAACTTCGTATACAGGCCCCTCTGTACACGCCCACTGCAGTAGCAACACGGCGACACGATGGCATCCGATCCGGCGAGTTACGTTGACGTGCCGGAATAGTGGACGCCTAAGTGTGTAAACGACCTGCGTAAATGATGAATGCCACCCGTGCGTATTTAAGTGCACATGCATGAGGATAATAGATTTGCATACTCCACGCCCAAAATGATACCATATAAGGCTGTGCTTCCTCTCTGCTGTGCCAGGAAGTGTTGAGTCATGATGATGGCATCAGGGCGCAGAAAGAACAGCTTTAGGGGCTCTGAGACTGAAGTTCTGCTTCCAGAGATCCAGAAAGGAAAATCTGTCATTTTAGCAGAGTCAGCAGTGGAATTACGGGACCTGCTAAAGCCAAGAAATGGGAAATTATTACGAGTGCTGTTAATTCTGTGTAACCTGTAGTTCGTAATGTCACCGAAATAAAGAAGAAATGGTTTGATATGAAAATGGCTTAAAAAAAAAACGTCTCGCCATGGCCAGGCGCAAACAGAATAATGTCAGCATCATTTTGGGGTATAATGTATATATTTATTTATGTTTGCTTCAAAGTAATTAAATATACAATCAATTAGTCAAGCAAACTTGATTGGAAAACTCCTACGACAGGTCTGGATCACTCGTAAATTCTGTTCGTACCTGAAAGAAAACATAAAATACGAAAAGATTGGTGAATGCGCAAATTCTCTTAAATCACTCGTACGCACGACTAAAGAACAAATCTGTGCGTACGGACGGTTGTTGCATGCATTGTCTTCATTAGTGTAAAACTCTGTTTTTTCTCTCTGACTCTTGTCCTCAGAGTGCAGACATGTCTGCTGGCAGCAACCTGCGATCTGAGGATCAGTTTCTGTGCTCCATCTGTCTGGATGTGTTCACCGATCCAGTCAGCA
The DNA here is from genome assembly GCF_027942865.1 of Odontesthes bonariensis. Lineage (NCBI taxonomy): Eukaryota > Metazoa > Chordata > Actinopteri > Atheriniformes > Atherinopsidae > Odontesthes > Odontesthes bonariensis. Next base: position 2,262,623 of record NC_134519.1, read on the forward strand.
CACCATGTGGACACAACTTCTGCAAAAGCTGCATCACTCAACACTGGGATGCTAATGTTCTGTACGAGTGTCCCATGTGCAAAGAGAACTTCAGCACTCGACCTCAGCTGAGAGTCAACACTTTGTTCTCTGAGCTGGTTGCTGAGTTCAGACGTGGAGCTCAGCAGAAAGCCAGCAGCAGCAGCTCAGAGCAACAAGCTGCCAGACCAGGAGAAGTTCCCTGTGACGTCTGCACTGGAACCAAACTGAAGGCCCTGAAGTCCTGCCTGCTGTGTTTGGCCTCCTACTGTGAGACTCACCTGGAGCCTCATCTGACTGCTTCACGTCTGAAAAGACACCAGCTGACGGAGCCGGTGGAGAACCTGGAGGACAGGATGTGTAAGCAGCACGATAAACCTCTGGAGCTGTTCTGTAAGACCGACCAGACATGCGTCTGCATGCTCTGCTCTGTTTTAGACCACAAGACTCATGAGTTTGTTCCTCTGAGAGAAGAATATGAAGGAAAGAAGGCAGAGCTGGGGAAGACAGAGGCTGAAATCCAGCAGATGATCCAGAAGAGACGACTGAAGATTCAGGAGGTCAAAGAGTCGGTGAAGATCAGCGAAGATGCTGCAGACAGAGAGAAAGCAGAAGGTGTTCAGGTCTTCACTGCTCTGAAGGAGTCTGCTGAGAGAGGCCTGAAGGAGCTGATAAAGGAGATCCAAGACAAACAGGAAACTACTGAGAAACAGGCTGAAGACCTCATCAAAGATCTGGAACAGGAGATCTCTGAGCTGATGAAGAGGAGCTCTGAGGTGGAGCAGCTCTCACGCTCTGAAGACCACCTCCACCTCCTCCAAAGCTTCTCCTCCCTGAAAGCTGCTCCACCCACCAAGGACTGGACAGAGGTCAGCGTCCGTCCATCATCAAATGAGGGGACTGTGGTGAGGGCTGTGGCTCAGCTGCAGGAGACACTCAGTGAAATGATGAAGAAGCTGTTTGAGGCTGAGCTGAAGAGGCTCCAGCAGGATGCAGTGGATGTTACTCTGGATCCTGATACAGCTCATCCTAAACTCATGCTGTCTGAGGATGGAAAACAAGTGAATCACTGTGGTGATGTGTGGAAGATTCTTCCAGATAATCCAGAGAGATTTTCTCAGTGTGTTTGTGTTTTAGGAAATCAGAGTTTCTCTTCAGGCAGATTTTACTTTGAGGTTCAGGTTAAAGGAAAAACTGCCTGGTATGTAGGAGTGGCCAGAGAGTCGATCAACAGGAAGGGACCAATCACAGTGAGTCCTCAGGACGGTTTCTGGACTGTATGTCTGAGAAATGGAAATGAGTACACAGCTCTTGCTGACCCTGCAGTCCGTCTCAGTCTTCAGTCTGTTCCTGAGAAGGTGGGGGTGTTTGTGGATTATGAGCAGGGTCTGGTCTCCTTTTATGATGCTGATGCTGCAGCTCTGATCTACTCCTTTACTGGCTGCTGCTTCACTCACAAACTCCACCCGTACTTTAGTCCCTGTCTGAATGATGGTGGTACAAACTCAGCTCCTCTGATCATCTGTCCTGTCAATCAAACTGTCTGATCTGTTCTGTAAAGAAGCTCCATGAACAGTGAATCTGCTTCTTCTAAAGTTTAGGTCTGGCTGTCTCTGCAGATGAAGTCCTGCTAGTGGAGTGATGAGGTTGTAAATGTCCTCAGCAACAAGTCAGCAGTTCAGTTCACAGCTGGATTATTTGCTGCAGGTCCTTCCACTTCGGTCTTTCTCCACATTTCTTCTTTCTCTTCACTGTCGCTGTCAGATCAATAAAAGTGATCCTTTTCCTTTATGATTGGTTATCGTGGATGTTGTATTTTCACCTTTTACTCGTGGATTTAATCTTTAATGTGGCCCATTATTGGTTCTGGTCCAGAATCTGAACAGTTCAGAAATCATTGAAAGCCTGATTTTACCATGAGAAGTATGATGATGATGATGATGATGATGATGATGATGATGATTGAGAAATAAAAAGCTAAATCAGGTGAAAGTGTCAGTTAAGTTTGTGATGTCACAGCCTTTAAGTTAGCACGCCACCTACAGGCCTGCTGCTGCTTCTACACCTGCTGTGGACGTTGGTGACTGTGAGAAACTGTTGGAAAGCTCAGATTATTCTGATTAAAATCAGGTGAAACATTTTAACATAAAAATACAAAGCCCTCAACAACCTTGCACCTCCATACTGGAGTGGTTACTGGTGTGCACTGGTAATCCATATCAAATTTAGTTGCGAAAAGTTGCTTCTGTCGTGTTTTATTTGGCAGCTCGTTCATGCTCGCACTATTTTCTTAGCGGTGGCGGAGTGATATCAACGAACGTCCAGTACAAAATGTCAAATAAAACACGACAGAAGCAACTTTTCGCCACGAAATTTGATATGGATTACCAGTGCACACCAGTAACCACTCCGGTGAGTTGATGATTTAGAAAACGGACGTTTATGGTGCTTTTACGGACCTTTAAGGACATGCGCATGACTTGCCGTTCTGAAGCAGGTTGAGAAGAATCAAAATTAGGCAAATACCGGAGACAGCAGTAAACATCAAAAAAGCGGTGAGGGGGGTTCTAAAACATTGCAGACGACTCAGAAAAGAGGCTTAATGTTGAAAATACCGCAGTTCTCCTTTAAAGGTGAAGCAGATATCTCTCCATGTTCAAAGTATCTGAAGGGAAACTGATTGCCTGCTAAAGGGAGAATCTTTATCTTGCCATCTCGTGCTTAAATGCGCTGCTGGAAATGTGAGTTGACCAGAAAAAAAACAAATGGTGACAGCTGACTTGCTACTTATTAATTGACCCATTGAACGGGTCACTTTAGGCATCATTGCTCCTGTTGCCCCCCAGAGAAATGTGTCCTGAGCTGCTGCTGCTAACTGTGAATGAAGGACGGTGATGGGGATGTCTTGGTGCCACAGGCCGACCTTTAGTGCCCAGAAGGGCGATAACCACGGACCGAGGCACACACCAGTTATTAAATATATGTGGAAATTATTCTCACTCATCAGGGAGCAGACGGATCCTGATGATCGATGTGACCCGAGGACAAAAAAGCTTGAAGGTGGAATCAATAAGTATCTCAAGAAAACTCTGAAAATCTATTCCAGCTCTATGTGTTTTAATGTGTTTATATCATTTTATATCTGCTTAGAAGTGTCTGGAGTTATGTTTGGTATAGAAGGTCAGAGTTCGAGCTTTTTTAGTCCGAGGTGTTAGTTTGAGAGTCAGAGGAGAGAAAAGAGTTCTTCAGAAGCTACAAAGAGGATTTCTTCAGTGTAAGCTGGTTTAACAGTGTTGTGAAATAGAGTTGTTATGGTCGTGTTTTAATGCTTTAAACTTAAAGGTCTGTGTCAGTAAGATGAAGGTAAGTGTAAGCTGTTTCTGGGGTCTGAGGTGTGAGAGAAAAGGTGAAGCCTTCCTTAAAGGGACAGCCTGCTGAAGTTCAGAGGTTAAAGACGGATTCTGTCAGTGAAAAGCTGGAATAACAGAGCTGCTGAGCTTTACTGGGTCTGCTGGGTTTCTGTGGGATTTGAGTTGTAGGATGAGTTTTTGTTGTGTTTCTGTGTAAGAAAATGATTTTTGAGATAAGATTTCTGTTATGAGCCATCACTGCTCACCACTGAAACATCTGCAGTTACATGAAGGACGTGGAGGACATAAAAGGGAATAAATGAATTCACATCAGTTTTATTTCTACATAAATGCTCTCTGATGCAGTGTTCAGCCTGGTTCAGTTTAATCCATCGTGTCCTGTTGTTAGCAGCCTTGTTAGGCCTGTTTCTGCTTTATGTTGCTGGTTTGGGCTTCGTTGCATTGCTTAAATGCTTTAATACTTTTCTACTTTTCTATTCTGTGACTGCGAATATCATAGTTACAATCCTATTTTCATGTTATCATGTTGGTCAGACTTTACAGAGCTGTGATGTGGCTGTTATCTCGTTTAGATCGGTGAAAGGTTGTTGTGAATAGATCCCACTGGAAACATCTGGGTAGGGCAAGAGTTAGGGCAAACTCTGAACTTGAGTCGTATTAAAATAGCTCGAGCTTTAACCAAACTCCCAACGAGCAATAACAACTTCGGACTGTGGCGAAGGTTCATCTTCCAACGGGACAACGACCCGAAGCACGCCGGCCTGCCTGGGGAGGTGTTGGTTGGATGCATGCAGCAGCCATTCTGTGCTCAGCACGTGGAAGCGCTGCAATAAACGCTAAAGATTTAAAGATCTGCAGTTTTACCTTCAAGAAACTGCAGTTTGACAGGGAACATTAAAGAGAACAAGAATATATTCAATATAAATGTGCATGTTTACTGTGCATTAATGCGTCCAACATTAATGTCACATGATCGTAAACTGTGAGACGGGTACGTACCTTTTGGCTGATTTATAAGCCAGAACCACGCACGTTTAACGCCTCAGTCTCACCATTCACGGGTGAAAGCAGAGTTAAAAAGAAAGTGATAACAAGTGGAAGGGAGGCAGAAAAGTGCTGCTACTGTTAAACACTGTGCGTGAAGAATATTCTCCTTCGTCTTCTTCTTCCTCCTTAAAAGCTTCTCTGGCCAGTTTACTGAGCTTAAGGTGAAGTGTTCACGTAGAAACATGTTTGTTTATTTAATTATCTTCAGAAAGAAAAGTCTTGATGAGATCTGTGCACATAAATCCACTCACAGGAACAACAGAAAGGATGAGGAAAAGAGAAAAAAACTGCGATAGAAAAAGAAAGAGGCACGAAACCTCCACCTTTCAGCTCGTTTATCGTCAGAGTCCTTTTATTAAGATGGAGTTCCAGATGTTGTATTTGCCTTTTCACTCAGTAGCAGCACCTGTGGGGGCTCGTCTTTGTGCTCCTTTAATCAATC